>NW_019718623.1:84815-149801 GCF_002891405.2 Cryptotermes secundus | reverse complement strand
GAATCCTATAGTAATTAAGAATAAAATTTTTCGAGTGATGTTTTACATCATCGAATCAGTCTTTGATTTTTGTGATTCTGTTGTGTTCCCATTGACAAATTGACAAATATATTCTGTATATATATATATATAATAAATTGTTTTGGAGGCTCGTGATGTAGATGTAGTAATATTACTGTTAATTATTTAGTCTGCGCCTCATCATACAAAGTACTGTCCGTTCTGTAGGGAATGTAAACAACGACTGAGTTTATTCTTGTTTTATATAATAACTTTTGTTTTATTTAATCTAATTTATTGTATTTTTACGCCAAGTATTTAAATATAATTAATATTATTATATCCAATTTATTAGTACTGCAGTTCAGTGGTGTATATGTTGGCCATGTATTTGCCTGATGATGGCTTTTAATAGCCAAAACACGTAGCAGTGCCAAACTAGGCAGTGGCCTTAACACTGTTGTATTGTGACGGTTTTAATAAAGAAATTGTAGCTCTACAAGTAATACTCATAATTTTAAGCAACATTATTAAAAACCGAATTTATTCAGAGCAGGTATGTTTGGCATTCCTGAAGGACAAATTTTGTTAATGACTTGGAAGATACTGAAGTGTGTTAGGTCCATGAGCATTACTGCCATGCACTTTACTGCTAAGGGCTACGCTTAGTGTACTCTTAATCCAGTCATAATATCCAACGTAAGAGAAAAAATTCAAACTACCAATTTCAGGAAGCTCATATAACTGATGTGTGCGTTATGAATTCGGGTCTAGAGCTCGTCGAATGTTGGGAGAATTTTACAACGTTTCGACAAAATTTTCACTTGCTATCTTCAGTGTGACTGAGGTAAAGCCGTGGTTGAATGGACAGAGGAGCGGGATGCTAACCATCAGGGAGCGATCATGTGGTTGGTGACAATATTGTGAAAACGAAAAAATAGGAGATTAAAGATATTTTGTCTACCAGCTGGTCCTAAGAAAAGGTGAGGGAAAGCGTTTCAAAGACTCCGTATTTAGAACAAGAGGTCATGGAAGATTCTTTCCTTTTTCTTTGATTTCTCCTCTTCTTCTTCTTCTTCTTCTTCTTCTTCTCTTCCTTCTATTTCTTAGACCCACTTGCATAAGAGAGGGAGTTCTCTCATTGCTGGATGAAGCAGTGATGGATATGGAAGAGGTAAAGCTATGTTACATCCTTCGCGGTTAAAATTGTGGGAAAATGTTACTTCAGTGCATTCCCTTGTGGTGCAAGGGTCGTGGATAATGTTATTGGCTTCTAACTAAGAAATTTTGTTGATCATGTGCATAAAACGTTTTCACAATTTAAATTTCATATTCTAAGTCACAAGACGGTATAAAAGAGCTTAATATTACAAAAAAACTCCGTAGTTTTAGTCCGCAAGCGAACTATATCGACCGAGCGATCACCGCTTGCAGGCGAAGTTAGTGGCAAATTTAGCGGAGAGAGGGTGTCACTTGGGCAGCGCAACGGATCCCCACGGCAATTAAACTCGGTTTTCTAGACCGGTGCCGCTATTTACATTCAAGTAGCTCCTCAATTATCCTCACGAGGCTGAGTAGACCCCGTTCAATTGTACAAAATATTCTCTCTTCTTTCCTTCCTGTACGGAATGAAATTTGAGCAGTATGATGTTTCGAAAATAGACTAAGAGCTCAGAGTGAAATGTTCTTTGCGAGAAAGGAACTAATTTACTTCATGGAGCTGAGTTCTTCAGAATTCAACAGCCTCTCAGCCACTCAAGAACAACCCAGAGGTCTATGGAACCCGAAGGTTCGATACGGCATTTGCAAGAACCCGCCAGGGATCTTTGTCCTGAACTCGATTAATACAGTCCACATACTCCATTATATTTCTCTATGATTAATTTTAATATTGTTCTGTGTCTGAGTGTCTACGGCGCTGTTCTTGATCTTCGCTAGTCGCAACTACAAATAATTGTAACACTTTCAAGATTACTGTAATTATAACACACAGAGTATTCACAGGTCTTCTGCGAACTTCCCGTGGATATCTCCTACCGAGAACTCAAATGAACGCTCAAAGTCAAAGTCAAATTGCGACTGACGGTCAGTCAGTCAGTCAGTCAGTAAGTCTTGATTTTGAGCCCATTTGGGGCTCATGACCAGTTATTTATTACTGTTTGACAGTCAATATCTTGTCTTTTTGTGGGGCGTCCTCTCTGACGAGAGGACGGGTCTCTCTTTTGAATATGCTGCCGTACGGACCACGCACAGGAAACCCACTTCTACTGTTGCATAAGGAAGACCACACACATAACAAGTCACGTGATTCCTAGCCATCGTCTTCATTAGTGCGCTGTAGCCTAGCAACGTGCAATAATATTCCTCCACTGAGATACTCGTTCAATTGGTGCCTTTTGTGTATTCGGTTGCGGGGAGTTTACCGGTCCGTTACCTCGCAACAGTCTCGCTATCCACGTTACAATATTGCCTCTCCGTCAACGTATAGGTCTCCCTAATTGCCTCTTTTCTTAATGTGTTCCAATCAAAACGTTGTATGCAGTCCTATCCCACGCGAGCTGCATGCCCTGCCCACCTCATCCTCCTAGACTTGATAATGCCAGTAATATTTGGCGAGGAATGCAAGTTATGAAGCTCCTCATTATAGAATTTTCTCCAGCCTCCTATTACTTCATCTTCTGGGGCCTAAATATTCTCCTAACCAGAAGATAATTGAATGTGTTCCAGACCACTCAAATTCCAGTCTTTATAAGAAAAACCTGACGGATTTAAAAATAATTCTTTGCAACACATCCACCAAATTCAAGCCTCCAGGTTTACAAAACAAATCCTGAAATCCAGTCTGACAGGAAGACAACATGAACACCAAATTAAATAAAATTACTGGATGACGCGCAAGATGAGGCCGAAACCAGCAACAGTGACAGTGTCTAACTCCGTGACAAAATATGATGATGATGACGTCGTGTTACAACAATTCATCATTAGATAAAATAACTGGAAATGTCATGTTATTCTTCACCTTGCACAGAAATACTTTAATACAACTTGCAAGCTGTTCACCTTCACACAAAGCTCGGGCACTACAATGTCCTCAACTCGCTGCGTCGCAGAGCATTTTGGTACCTTTGGAGACAGGAACTTGGAAAGTACCACGATCGGGAGAATTCCAGCAACACGCAGCGAAAGTTTCACGAAACTCGGTCAATTAGGACCTTCAGAAAACAATATTAAATTGTAAGGTAAAGTTGTCCCTGTGCTTAACTAATGAAGCACTACACAATGAAGACGTTTGGGGAGTGGATGTACAGATCCACTTTTCTTGACCTCGGCAATAGTTGGAGGTGAGGGGTCAGCTTCACCCCTAGGTTGCTTTACCCTCGGAGAAAGTGACCCCGTACCCATTGGATAGGAGGCTGGGTGGGCCCCAGAGTCGGTCTGGACGAGGTGTAAAAAATTCTTGGCCCTACAGGGACTCGAACTCTTACCCTTCTAACGTCCAGCCCGTAAGCAATGCCTATGTTGAACTATAAGCTTAGTTATGACACGTAGAAAATGCACCGATCCAACTTGAGAAAAAGAGAGAGACACCTCACGTAAAGTTCCTAATATTAGTAAGTGGACTTGTCTTGTTATACTAAAAGAGATACGGATACATCATCATTGGCTCTAGGCCCCTGTGTGCATCTTGGGATTCTTTCAAATATTGCTTCCACTCTTTCCTATTTAATGCCAGGCTTCTTCAATTATTCTCGTCTAGTTACTCTCCCCATACAAATCTGACCTCCTGACCCACACAATCCCCCATCTCGATTTAGGTGTTCCAATTCCTCTTTTTCCTTTCTGATCTTGGGTCAAATATTGTCTTAGCTCTAAAGCTATTATTCATTCAGATAGGCCAATCCATACACAAATAAATATATACTTAGCGAGATAAAAGGAATTCAGAAGAACAGGTATAAATATACAGCGGAAGGCGGAAAATATCCTACCAAATTGATACATTGCAAAACAAAATTACCAGAGGAAATCCAAAGTAGCAAAATTACCACTGGAATCCTAATGTCAATATTCTGAGTAATTAAATAATTCTATCAGTATAATTAAGAAATATCATCTATAGTCACTAATCTCACATTAAACAATTTTTCATATACATTTTTTTTGCGCTACAGCGCAAATTTGTGCCTCGGCCTACCTCCATGAACTCTCTGTTTCACGTCGGTTTACTAGATCTTAGATATTTGGTAGGACTCCTTGGGCGGGTGATCAGCTCGTCGCAAGACCCCTACCTGTACACAAACACAGAGTAAAGCACACACACACATACAGACACTAAACATCCATGCCCTGAGTGGGATTCGAACCCACGATCCCGGCTTCCGAGCGAGCGAAGAGAGTGCATGCCTTAGACCGCTCGGCTACCGTGACCGGCTTTATATTTCTTACTAATTTGCTAAATGTTTTGGCCGTAAATGGTCATCAGCAAGTGAAGTAGAGAAATAAGCCAAATATACGTAGGCTGGAAATACAAATTTGTTAAAAAGTAGAAATGCATAATGTCGTGGTTAAAATAATAATGAAAACATAACGAAGCTAAGAAGAGCTCTCTTGATGTTCAGAAAGCCAGATGTCCTATAATGAAGATGCCATTTAGCGTCTGGGAGAAGATGGACGGACAGCCATAATCCCAAAAACGGTTACGGGAGAGTAACGCTAGACTTTCTTTGCATATGCAATCCTGAAAACCTTATCTGTAGCTGATATCTGCCTTCGAACTTCCGTAACGTGACTTTCTAGTCTTTGCTTACACAAAGTTTTGATGTTGTCAACAACAATATTTGCAGGTCGGCGTCTACATTTCTAAAGTAAGAAAGAGGTAAAGCTATCCATGTAAGAGGCCGTAGAGACTTATAGGGTTGTGAGACGTCGAGGCTCCCACATTTTCTAGACAAACGGCTCACACATGACGGTGAGGTGATCAGCTTTACGTGGCGGCCTCCCATTACCCTCAAGAAGATTCCTGGTACTCAATTCTGTTAGAGGCTTAGTCGACAACATGCATTAACTATGTGTAAAAACTATTTCTTCTTGAAATCTGACTTTAAACATCGCAGAAGTCTGGCTAAAGAAGTCACCATATTTTAAAATTATTCCAATCTGTGCGTCTTCAGTTGGTGATCTGAATTTGCAGGGAGCCTACAATCATGCATTGGTTACTCTTTGTATAATATTACATCTCCTTTATGTTACCTTAAAGTCATAAACGGAACCCTCACACACACTTACATCACAAGTCTTCAAACTTCAGATAGCTTTTATACCTGGACAAACACTGCTAAGAACTTGAAGTTCCCATAGTGGCGGTTATGAAGAATTCTATATTCTGGGGTATAACATTGTTTATTCCATTCGAAATCGACAGACGTTGCTCCGCTCGCTACCTGTTACATGATGGTTTCTTGCTAGGCGTTTTCTTCAAAGCTAGGGCCGATATTTTTCCCCGAAACGTCAGTTGATATTCAAAGGACTACTTGGCATTATATCCAAGATAGAACTCTATAAAAGCCGCCATATTTGCATTCACTTAGTCAAATTATGTCGGATCCAACACGATTCATTACAATTCTAACCACATTTTACGCATATGCACACATTAAGACTTTGTATTCGCAACCTACATACATGTGACCGATTTATATACATCGCCTGATGATACACGCTTTCTGTCGAAACATTTAGTGCATAGTAGGAAATAAAATACAAATGATATATTAACTTACGTTTGTGTAATGCTTTACGTTCTGAGCTAAAATTCGTTGGCCATTGAGGAAAGACCCGTCGCCGATTTCCAGTGGCCTACTTTCTATTTTAAAGTTCATTAAAATATATCTCTGTATCTACATATATCAAAAAATAAATTATAAAAGTATTTGTAATATTTACTTTCCCATTTAGTAAGCTACTGCATGTTTCAGATCCANGGGGGGGGGGAAACAGACTGTTCACTACTTAGCTTCACTTGCTCACGTGTGGCTTAATATAAACAACAGCACTTCTACATTGGCTGAGCTGTTTCTTACCGGTGGTGGTGAGAATATCCTAGCAGCCCGTCTCGTATCTGAACTTCTTTCCGGCTGTGTCGCATCTGCACACGTGCCCTTACTCCTTGCGCAATGTCTGTCCGCGGCCAAGTTCAGGGGCCCACTGACAGTTTGCGGTGTGGACCAGGTAACTGGGTGAAGGAGGCGGCAGATCTGGGTCACGCAGAAGAGACAGCAGATCCACGCCGCGACTTCTTTATTCCTTTCTTTTTTTCCCCCCCTCTCTCTCTAGTCTTCCTGTACGTCACTGTCTCTTCAATTCTTTCCTTACCGAAAACGAGACTCACGCTGTCTACTTCCTCGACTAAATGATAAGCAACCACGAGCTAAGTAATAATATAGTACGCACACACAGTGCCGTATGTTCTTCAGTCCGTGTAGCGTCATTGAGACACTGATTAGTGGTTAGTCGCGTCAAATGGCGTCCTTTTACTGCAATCATTTGACTGTTTACAAACACGGTTTTATCTGCAGAATTTAATTGTGGTGACAACTCTGTAGTTAAAGTTTGCATGGATTAACACCATCGTCAGCTATCAATGTGTAACGAAACAAAGATTAAAATAAATATTGTGTTGGTGGGTGAAAGCTGCCGTAAGCCTGCTGTCTTAATCTAGACTGAAGTCTTTTGTCTTGGCCATAATATTGACTCGCAGTTTCTTGTAAATATGGAAAAGACATAATTGATTCTACACTCTTCCTCTTTTGTAGATTAGTGCTAAAATATAGACAAATAATTACAGGAAATATAACTTGCGTAATCATCATTACATTTCACTTGACATAAAAATCGATTATAATTAGGAAGTTATTAGAGAAATGTTTGCTACTGAAAGTCTGCATGAAGACTTGCTAACAACAGTAGTAGTTCCTGTTATGTTGTTTGCCCAGGTAACATTAGTCGGTGTACGGTGTAGCAGTACTGTCCACTTTATTCTAATTGTATTATGCTTACATACACGCCTGGCTGTAGGCTACAGGAAACTTTGTTAAGTTTTCTTCTTGAATGGAGGACTTCATCAGCTTTCGGGAGACGGTGGTTGCATGTAAAGACGCGTCCACATTACTCGTGCTCGTGCTCGTGCTCGCCAGGCTTGTGCTCGTCGGGAGACTCGTCTGGCTTTTACTTGTGCTAGAAAAATCTTCGTCCACACTATTTCAGTTGCTCGCCAGGCTTCTGCGCGTGAGGATCCGTATATTTGCTCGTAGTGTGTATAGGCTGTAGTCGTATTTTAATTCATTGGCTATAGTTTTTAAATTAAAAATTAAAAATTTGCTTCTCTCGTGACTTGTCATATAGTCCACATTACTCGCGAGCATAGTGAGTCACACGAGCACGAGCAGGAGTAATGTGGACGCGACTTAAAACTTAGAGATATACGTGCATGCAGACTTTCGGAATTTCAGAGGGATTTCATTGTGTTTATAGTCTTTACGAGTCCACTTGGTTCACATTTTATTTAGATCACTCTAATCCACTCTTATACGTTACACGATTTCACTGAATTTGCACACTGCGAGATGAAAATATCTTAAAAGAAAGCTGTATTTAAATTGAGACTACGAAATACTGCGTCAGCTATTATCAGATACTGCGGTCAGAGCAAATGCAAGCCGTCAAGTAACGCCATAATCCAAGTTTATGAGAAAACTGGTGCACTGTTCTCAGGGTCTCAGGAAATATACTTTGTGTTACGTAAAAGTTTGTTAATTTTGAAGCAATAAAGTGGGCCGATTTACTGAAAGAAATTTACATTTAGTCTTATAATGCTGAATGAAATATCAATGAGATACTACAATCAAGATTGCCTAATATAGGCGGGAAAAGAGGCGGCATTAGCATAAGAGAAGCTGGATTTAGGGGAGCACCCGTCGCACTAGGAGTTACGGGGCCCCACTGTTGTGAGAGAGAAAGAGGGAGAGAGAGAGAAGAGAACTTTGGATTATGGTAAGAATCTGAACCGGTTGGCACCATATCAGGCAGCTGTTCTGAATGACCGCCCTTAAGAAGGGAGCGGATTTAGCGGTTGAAGAGTAGTCAGCAAGGAAGAAAAGAAAAGAACAATTTACAATAAGACGTTAAAAGCGCAACCTCCGGAAAGGAATGAAAGGTCATGCACCGTCAAGTTATTCGCGACGAAGAGCCTTAAGGAGGAAGCAATGTAACGGATTTGATCAACACGTTGCTGAGCAACGGCTCGGTAAGGAAACCTTAACAGTAGAAGGGAAACTATGTTCTCTACGCTGTTCGCACCGAGCAAAAGCACGTTGCCAGGCAACGCAGCGGTAAACACGTATCCACAACAATGGGAGACGGTGTTTTCCGTGGGATCCGTGCAGAGGAGTTATACTGAAGACCATTGGCGCTACAGTACAATTCTCAGTAGTTAACATCCACGGGAAGTTCATATTTGAAAAATAGTTAACTTGTGAATTGAAGACCTTATGTGTGATATAGGGCAGTGGGACTGGGAGTGTGTAATTTAATGAGACTTTTACAATTCCCGTGTTATAAACCCATTGCCAGAAAACGGATAGTGAAGACTAGTGGAAGTAAACTGAGAACATTAATGTGAAGTGATTGTTAATTGTGTAAATCAACAAGAGTGAAATACTTATTTGTAGTTACGACATGTAGGTTGTTGATAAATCCAATTACCAATCCGAACCAGCGTCTCAGTCACCCAAATAAATGACAGTATAAATTTATGTCTAACATAATTTATATGCGTCCAATTTCTGAAATGAATAAATAAGTCATAAACTATCTGGTGAAGAGCCCACCGTCCCTCGTAAATGTTCTAATCATCATTAGACCAAGGCAGATTCCACCTAAAACATAAATTTTCTATTGCCTAATCTTACCTTAATTCCTACTGCCGTAAAAATCGCAGAAGACTATTAACTGAAACTAAATGGAATTTATTTTCGTTTTCCTCTGTGGACTCGAAAGCCCCACATGAAATTTTACCACCAACAATTCAACATGTAAGTCATTCTAAGACAAAAGCATAGCTAATTACAGGAAATACAAGTCTTGGTGTAGCATGTTTTAACGACAAATAGTTTGTTACTTAATGACAGCATCAATATTGAGACTATGTTGCGTCTAAATGACTATATGTCACTTGGTAGAATGGAAACTAACAGAGGAATCCGAGATACTTTGAGAAAACCTGACCCATTGTTAATATGTCCACAATAAATCTCACATGAGCCTGCCTGAGAACAAACCCGGGTCGCGATACATTGCATGGACAAATAACAAACAATGCTAATTGCCTCTTACTCCTTATGCATATCTTACAAAGTACACATCTATACGTAATTGTTAAGTTAAACATAGTAAGCGGACCTAATACAAAACTGTCCACACTTTATGCCATTAAAGAGGTGTGCAGAAGTTCTCACGTGGTGCAAGTATCATGTTATTATATTTTCGCCGTCATCCTTTGCCACTAATTTTAATGTAAATTACTTTAAATTTATGACCTAATTATGTAATTGTTCAAAATAAATTTCTACTGTAGGACTACTTTTGAATAAACTTAGGATAATAATTTTATCTTCTGGGATATAATCATGTGTAGTCTGATGAAAGGTTTCGGAGCAACATGTTGCCTCCATATTCAGGGTCGAAATGTAAACCAAGCAATCCTCGCCGTGGGAACCACAAATCCTACGCTCTTGTAACGCAATCTTGCAAGAGGGCCCGAGTATTAGAAGGAAGTGGCCATAGCCTATTCTATGTCTGGGTGAACAGCGGTCGCCACATTACAGCTGCTTAGCCTGTGTTGACACAGCTCTGTGAGATATGGATGTTACCCAGTTTCAGAATGTCAGGTGGGACTCGCCCATTCTCACCTCGATGTCAGCTTCGTGCAACAGCAGTACAGGACCTAGGTTTGATCCTGGGTGAGGGTCAAAGGGATCGAGAATCCTGAACAGAAATCCTTTTCGCCACTCTGACCGGTTAGATCTCTGTCTCGTAACTGACGCTGTATCAACTGTACAAGTCTCGAATGTTATAAGACTCTTATGAATATTGAATTGGAAAGGATTTTAGGACTAGCACCTGCTGTAGGAGATTGTTTATGGGCCACATCGCTGAGCTGACTTGCTTGATAACGCGGGTTACATCGAGTGGAGTGTGCTGATGATCATAATTCGTTACGGGGAGAGCTTTAGGATGTTTATTTAATGTGAGACTAGCAAAAGCAAATGCCTGGAAACATCTGAAAACTCTTTCTTGAAACTTCCCTAATTTTAAGTTTGGAAAATGATTTTAATTTTGCTCTGTCTGGTTGTATTCTTTCTTCGTATATTTCAGGACGCTGTCAATAATTCGGATTATGCAAGGTGGAAATACAGAACGACTAGTTGATGCTGAAATCGGGCAGTGGTGGTTAACGTAGAAAAATCATAACAAAATATATAATGATGTTAAAGTTAAAGCTGTCCCTGTAATAGGCGTGAAGGCCCATAAGGTTGTGAGACGTCGAGGCTCTCACATTTTCTCTAGACAATCGGATCACATATGGTGGTAGTGTTGTCAGGCTTAAGCTCCGGCCGCCATTTAGCCACCAGGAAGATTCCTGGTACTCATTCCTTTTAGAGGCTGAGTCGACCCCAGGACCATAGTGGGGTTGGAAGGATTAGGTAAAGTGAAAAAAAATCACTTCATCGGGACTCGAACTCGCGGCCTTCCGGCTTGTAGCATGCTGCCTCAACCAACTACGCTACCTCGTACCCCCATATAAAAATGGTAAGGATAATAGAACATCAAGTGCCTATGAGCTGAGGACCAATGGTTCCTTTACCATCTCAGACACTAATTTTTCCCCTCACCACGAAGTCCAAACCGACACGATTTATTTAAGGATGTCTGGGCCCTTTTCTGTGTTCAGAAAGAGAATCTGTCCTGAGAGTGATCGTAAATTTGTCTAGCAGCGACATCAAGAATATGTAATATTTTACCTCTGAGCAATGAGCATCCACGGAGCTGTTCTTCGTATATGGAGACCTTCGATGACATGAAATCCAGTTCCTCCCGGCTGGAAGAGCTCCGCCGTGGGACTACATTGATAGTGTCCTTGAAAGCGATTCTCCAGGAACTCGGTGAGAAACCCGTCCACCTGTCCGCCTGTCCAAATGTTCCCACAGAATATCATAACTACTTTCCGGCTCGGTGGAGTGTGACAATTGCTATTTACTTTTTATGTGGAATTTATGTTGTGTCCAACCCGGTTACGAGATGATGATGATGCTTGAAACTAGGCAAGGCAAATACTTGACCCCGATGACGTCACAACTATAGCTTGAATGTGGGACGAATATTACTTGAATGATTTACATAACCCACATTATCATACTGCGTGTCCTACTGCTGAATCCTGGAAAACAGTATTCCACTGTGAACGATTCAGAGGCCAACAGGTACTGAAATGTTATCAACTACCAAAGCTACTGAAATACCATCACATTTTCAAGAAAGGCCCTGCTACATGTAGCTGCTTGATTATTTACACATGTACAGGTTTATATATGGTCACCAGAACGCAAAATAAAATCCTAATACATCGATAACAAAATTACTTATCGAATAAACCAGAGGGTAGGTTATGGTTAAACATCTCAGCATTTTGAAGTACTTGGCTTTGGCCAAAGATATGTAGGTGAGTTAGTTTTCATTAATTTAGGACAATACTTTAGTTACGGCTCTCGTATGGTACAACAGAATTCACCGTTTAATATCTCTCACAATTTTAAGGTACAAGAAAATTGACCATTGTACGAAATTTACGTTAGGCGAACTTTGTTTTCATTACAGTGTGATGGGTTAGTACTTTAGTTTGGGGTTTTGTATGGGTGCAATCGGTACAATAGTATAAAGCCGATCATAATGGTCGCGCGATATAAGGAATAACCCTTTTCTCCCCTCTCGACCATTGGAATCGTGGATTCGAATCCAACTCAGGGCATGGGTATCTGTGTGTATTTATTTTGTATTTACGTTGTTCTGTGTGTAGGTAGTGGTCTTGCGACTGGCTGATTCCCCGTCCAACCTACCGACTGTGTATAGGTTAAGAAACTGAAAAACCCGCCAAGGTCCACAAGGGCTATAGGGCCATAGGTAGGTAGGTAGACAATAGTATAAACATGGGCATGATCGGTCGTGATTGCCTAGAAGGCATATGCAAGTTGACCCTCTGTGAATATTTGCTACTGCTGACCTCTTTTTTTTTTAATTGCAGAAAAAATATTGTAAATACAAAAATGGCCTAGGCATGCCCATCCGGCCTTCAGTAACACTGCTGACCTCTAGCGGAACAAAGTTGTTACTGCTATGTAGTTGCTGCCTCTTAGACTTCGACTGTCCCGCTATTATGTTGGTAAGCCATGCCCGCTACAGTTGAAAGCAG
This sequence comes from Cryptotermes secundus, assembly GCF_002891405.2. Classification (NCBI taxonomy): domain Eukaryota; kingdom Metazoa; phylum Arthropoda; class Insecta; order Blattodea; family Kalotermitidae; genus Cryptotermes; species Cryptotermes secundus. The sequence goes on along the minus strand of NW_019718623.1, from coordinate 137,275 downwards.
CATCATATGTAACGCGTCACTGTAATAATAAGCGCTTGCATTTTGTGTAGCTAGGTGACTAAGTTTTTCGATAGAAAATCTGGGACTTAGATTAAGGAGGAGAAGGAGAGTGGGCCGGGAGTGGAGAGTAGGGAGAGATACATTTGCATGCTGAAAACCTATCACACACTTGCTTTAAAACTGAGATCAAGATAATTCATTGATTGTGTAGGGGTACAACTCTAGATTTGCACTCTGGTTATAATTCGAGCAATTTATATTTCTGCGAAGATTCAGATAAAACACCCGGATGATTCCTCATAAGATTAAAGATATTATCTCTGAACTAGATCTGTCGAGAAAAGAGTTGCATTATGTGCAGATATTTTATTGTGGGAAGTGCAAAGAAAATTGAATAATTGAAAAAAAATTTTCATATTTCTGGAAAATGAATATTCTGTCCTTCAGTTTGTCTGCTTCTCTGGACAGGAAACTTAAGGCCTGGACAGGAATACAGTCCTTATTTCTTGAGCCAAGGTGAACAACACATGGTGAGCAGAGTGATGTGAACATATGTTGATTATGAAAATGACTGTGAGGTTGCTGATGAACTAATTATTCCAAAACTATACTTGTACATTTTCATGATGTCTTTAATCTGTTCAGTGTATGCATGAAACAAGTAGAAAGTAATGACATACAAGTCACTGAAATAAACTTAGCCTTCAGTAAACTAATAAATTAATTTTGTCAACAGGCAGGTGAAGAATTTCTATGGATTCCAGTATTACAGCATTTGAAGAAAATTCCTCCACAAGAACAGAAACTTTCATTCAAAATTCCCAGCAGATGTACATGCAAATTCTAGACTGTCTTGAAAAATGGTATGATTTCACAAAAGAATCTTTCTATAAACTCTGTCACTCACTCATGGAGCTGAGCATTTCTTGAGAAACCGCCAATTGTGCAACTATTCAAGAACTTCCCGGCATTTTATGAAACCCGAAGATTCATTATAATGTTCACAAGAGCCTTCCTCTGGTTCCTATCAAGAGCTAGATCAATCCAATCTATGCCATCCATGTCTGTAAGATCCATTTTAATATTTTTTCACCCACCTACATCTTGGTCTTCATAGTGGTCTCTTTCCTTCTAACCTTCCCACCAGTATCCTATATGCATTCCTCTTCTCCCCATTCATGCTACATGCCATGCCCATCTCATCCTCCTTGACTTGATCATTATAATTATACTTGGGGAAGAGTACAAGTTATGAAGCTCCTCATTATGCAGTTTTCTCCAACCTCCCATCACTTCACCTCTCTTTTATCCAGATATTTTCAACACCCTGTTTGCAAACACCCTCAGCCTCTATAAACTTTGTGCCTCCTAAAATATGCCAATATGGATTCCATGCTTGGGTTACTGAATTTGTAGAGAGTGGAAGTTGCTAGCAACAAAATTGATTTTGAAGATTTGTGATTTGAATGAAGTTTTGCCATTTATTTAAGGAGAACCTGAACCATGTGCTTCAGAACGTCATTCTGAGAAAAGAGAAAGTGATAAAAAAAATATTCTAATATTAGGGTTAATTTTTTAAGTCATGCAAAAGACACCTTCTTTGTTCAAAACTGTTAAACATCTTCAAGACACACCACCATCAAATGCTTTCATGGAGCAAGTGTTCAGTGTTATGCATAACACTTTGAAAAATAAAGGAGCTGTCTAATAGTTGAAACAGTAAGAGCCAACTGTGGGTGCATTCAAATTATAATATGTAAACCACAGAATCTGCAAATTTTGTGGAATGTGAGTGGAAAAGAACTTGCCAAATTTGTTAAGATGGAGAGGAGGAACAAACTATGTTGGTATACCATAGTATTGGCCAGCATCATTACATATCTTTTACTTATGGCCTGGTTGTTGATATTTATAAATAGTATATTTCAACATGACTCAGACAGTTGTCCTGTGAATTAAAACATCTTCCTTTAACTTCATTGAGTTCCACTGAAGCTCACATACAGTGTGACTGAAGAATTTGTTTCCAACTTACACAGCAAATGAAAGCTCTAATAATGATTTTTGTTTCAAATAATTGCAATAATTTTAAATGCTTCAGAATTACTAATGAATCTTATCCAAGTGCTTTCCAAATGGCGAAATAAATCGTTCTGGGGTCAAAGCCCGGAAAGCTACTATTAATATAGAATACGTTACACAGATATTTAAGGAGGGAAGAGAAAATATCCAGTTTTGGTTTAATTAAGTTGGCAACACAAATGGGGGTCTATATTAAATGTTTATCTGTGTTATCCAAATATATAGCCCACAAATATACAGCTGAACTTAATAAATTAATTAGTTAATAACAAGTGACTCACTGTATAAAAAATTGCTGCATGATGAAACATGAAGTCATTAAATCTACATGTATTTCAAATGTCTGTAAATGTGCTGTATACTTAACAAAATGAGACATGAAAAAGAGTAGAATCTAGTAACTTTCTAATGATGATATAATGATTTATGTTATTATATTATGATGACACTGCCTCAAAGATATTTTAAATATAGAATATTGTTCATTTTAAGTTATTGTGCAAAGTATATGAAAATTCAAGCATGTCACTTGCTGTAAGAGGCCACACATATTTTGTTAATCAGATATGCTTCTATTACCAGTTTAACTAAGATGTGATTCCAGGTAACAGGAATAAAAGCGATGTGGCAGGGATAGAATATCCTGAAGGCAGTAACTAAAACTGGTAAAATTAATTTATTTTTTGTTCATTCTTCTGCTTACCTTCATATATTACTGTTCCTTTACTGTCCTACAGGGAGTAAATATTTGATAATGAGGATATATTTTCACATTTAAAGGTAAAAAATAAGGTTATCCTTGGACTTGAATTAATTAAGCACCACACCATGAATGGAGAAATAGCGCTGTCATACTTAGCCTTGGTAGTAGATAGTGGTGAGTGATCAGATTCATGACTCTGATGGCTTTCATCCCCAGAGAAACAGACCCTGGTACCCACTGTATAGGAGGCTGGATGGGTCATAAGATGTTATGGAGAAGAAAGAAATCTCTTGTTACTGCTTGGAGTCAAACTCCAGCTGCTCAGCCATCCAACCCTTAGTCTAGTTTCTATTCTGGCTCACATTTTAAGTAATAATATTTTTGTCAAACATATGCTGCCATATCTCTTAATGGAGGGGGAAAGTAATGATGATTGATTACTTACACCCTGAAAATATCAAGGGATGAAGTCTTCTTATAGTACTCGTATATATACACGTATACTGTCAGGTTTTCACAGTGGTGAATGTTCAGATTATGGTCTTCTTGACTGTTGTACAGTATAGGAATGCAGGTGAATACCAGCTGTTTCTTACTCAGAAGTGTAAGGTAATTGGTGATTCCTTGACATGTAATGTCATATCAACTGCTGATGTTTAAAACATGCTATAGATACAACAATTATAATAAGGAGACCTATAAAATTGATGACTCAGGATGTTGCGAAACTGAAACATTCTGAGCATTACCTTTCATAAGTGTCATATGTGACAGAAAAACAAATGTATACACCTTTCACACATGAATGTGGGTCTCTTCCCAAACAAGAGTTAGAAAGGAATTATTTATTTATACAAAATATGATATATGTATGTATATATAAAACACTTAACAGCATGAGAAAGGTAGCGTCCCACAGCTAAAGATTATCACTTGTACTGACATCAAATTCACAGATTCACCTGCATTACAATTCACTCTAAAGCTAGAAATGTTCATCTCACAATATAAATAATTTTCATTCACTCACAACTTTCAGACCCACTAATTTTCATTGTGTTCATAGTCGTACAAGCATCAGCAGCCCCATTTTTCCTTTCTTGTATAAGTCACACAAAATTTCACCTCTGTTCTTATTTTGTATTTGTTTGTTATATGATTTGCTACAAAATAATTTACTCATTGGATCCTTCACTTAGACAGATTTTCCAACACAGTCAAGAATATTTTTTTTTCATAGTCAAAGTACAGTGAAATCCACATGTAATGTATCTCTAGGGGACACTAGAATTGTGAAAATCATTAAATAATGGAGGCAACTCTACAGATGTGATGTAGATGTGACTGGTAGAATTAAATATGGAGGAGGGAAAACCTTGACTTCAGAAGTACTGAATTGGGAGTCCACTGTGTCTTCTTCGATCAGTGCCATCATCATGGTAACAATTCCAGTTGCTTTATGATCACTCTGACTGACATAAGAATATAGTTTCCTCATGGCAGTTTGCTTTTTGAGCATATCATGGCACTGGAGTCAACATGATTTATATCTTTCCTCACTCAATTTAATTCATTGTGTGAATTACTTCATTGATGCTTATCTTACAGCTGATATCAGCTTAAGGATGTTGTAGTTTCTCTCAAAGCATCTTATCTTGAAGCCAGGACAACTGTTTGACTTACTCAATTTACAATTTTTCAGTCTCATTGCCTGGCTGTTTATTCTGTCTACCTACATACCTAACAGTTTACTATCATATTCATTGGCCAGGCTATTAAACTATACAGTAATCAAAGTGTCATGCATGCCACTCTTTCCCTTTGTCCATCTCTGTCTGTCTGTCTCTCTCTGTCACATAATTGTCTGATCATATCATTCAAATCATACAATTTCCAGTGTGTCCACCATACATTTCAATTTGTTGATTTTTAGCTGCCTTAATACATATTACAATACAGTCAATGCAAAATTAAGCACGTTTGTTATAATTTTCACATATAAGATAATATATGTGATAACAACAGTTGATTTTCATCAGAACATTCTCATGTTCATAGTACTCCATGATCTCAAAGAAATTCTTGGAATTAATACTTGAGACCATGATATTTTATTACTTGTGACAATAAAGGAATTCTGTGACTCTAGTTCTGGTTTATAACTGTTCACAGTGTTATAATGATCACTCTACTGCTCCATGATTTTTGGTTCAACCATGTTTGTATATGCCACAGATATTTTCATTTTTAGAAGTTCCTAGATATTCAGCATTCCTATTATCATGACTTTGCATTGACCATGTTAGAATTGCAGAACCCAGTTACTTTAAATGATCTACAGACCATATTCTCAAATTCAGACTACAGTCTATAGAGCATTTAATATTCTATATATTTAGGATTCCTGCAATTATGATTTCGCGTTGACCATGCCATGTCCTGTTGGTTGCATTTGCTTTGATGAAGATCATCACTTTATTATCTCAGGAATGCTGATTATGATCATTATTCTGCTGGACTCCTAGGATCATCTGTAGATCTTGAAAGCCTAAAATTGGAGGATCTGGTTGATCCATTCCCTGAATTCAGAGATGCGTGTGTAGACCCCTGGTTGGTTTGGTTCTGCACAGCCAATGCCCCATGAGATGACACCAGCCAGCAACCAACGCTTGTCAGGTCGCTGGATTACCATGGGTCCACCAGAATCACCCTAAAATGTTTCACATAAGTTAGTTCCACACAGTTTCCAGAAGAGTTGATAACAAATTCTGCATTTTGGATAGCTGGATGTAAGAAAGTCAAGTTGTATGATGAAGGGTATGGTAATATGAAAAGAAAATAAGATGACATTAAAGAAAATGTTTCAGTTTGCTTCATCCCACAAGCATCAACCGAATTTTGAACTCAGCTACCTGGAGATTTTACTCAGTATCTGTGAATGCAGCTTGAGAAGTCTGTAATGCTGGAAGAAATTCCATTTTACACTGGTACCCCTGTGGTACTGTATGGAAGTGAATTTATGCTTCAACAACAAAATACAATATAGCTCTGTACTGGCATGCTGGACCCATGCCACATGGTCATATGCTCAAACACTAGTCAAGTCAGAATATGCATATAACTGAGCTGCAGTACTGAAGCATTTATAAGTCTGTGATTTAAATGTAAAGCTCCTGAGTGAAAAATCTTTCACTGTTTCATAAGCTGTAACCCTCTAAAGGGAGAGATCCCAGTCCCCCTTCCGGCACTCACCAATTAATAAAAAAATTATGTTCAATTGCCTTTATAAACTCATCTCAGAAGGTGCATGATAATGCTAAAACACTTTCTCAATCCTCATTGCTCACCTCACATGAATCAAAGCCACCTTTCTTCCAGCCTGCACAAATGAATATCTCAGGAATGTGTTCAATATATCCTGCAGAACGGTACATAGTTTCACAGACAGAGTTGTTTATTACTGGTACAGACACTTCCTGAAGCACACTGGGCAGAGGTCCATCTGAAAGTGAAGGAATATCATAATATGTTTCATATTCATAAAAGGTTTTCAGTGACAGCATTTTTCTTACACTGATAATACAATAACTGCTAAAAGCAATATCCTCCAACTTAAAACATAGTTCACCCAGTGTGTAACCAATTCAGCAGCATACCTTGAAGTTCACCTGTGATTAGATGAATATTCTGGATTTTAATCTACAAAGCCCCTAAAATATGGGCATTATTTCCATAAAATTTCTGTCTTTAATGTCCATTGAAATATAAATCACACACACATTTAGATCTGAGAAACATGACAGTCATAGTCCTCTACTGATTCACTGTGCATAGGTTGGAGGTTGGAGGTAGGTTCATACTGGCACTCACCCTCGTATAAGCGGCCCCAGCCTGTAACATATGCCGTGTGACCCACGAAGTTGGTGTCATCATGAGGCACACAAATTGGCAAGATATTTGGTTGGAATGTCACTGGCTCATAGAAGCGCAGCAGGGCCAAGTCATACTCAAATGTCCGGGCATCAAACTGCGGATGTGATGCCACAATCTGCACACGCCTCTCCTGGTAGCCATAAGGCTCCTCCTCGGAGCTGAGATCATGCTCTCCAAGCCGCAGCAATAGGTCACTAGGGGGCACACTGCCACATAAAGGTAAAGGCAAATGTGAAAAAAATTCTAGATATCTGCACTAGATTTCTCTGAAGAATGAGCCTTTGGTAATTCTGTGACAGGAGAATACGTCAGTCCTGAGTCCCTCTGGACTATGTGATGATGTGAAAATTTATGTCTTTGCCAGTCAAACTCTAATTAACCAGGCCATATCCAGGTTTTTACTGCCTTAGCTCTTTCAGATAGACACAAAGTATTAACATCACAGCATTTTCAAACAAAATCTTGTGAGACAGTTGGTAAATATGATACAAAATGAAAACTTTGAACCAGCCCACTTAGCACTGGAATTTAGGGAGCACACCAAACAATGTTATCTAAAATTTGAACCCCACTCTTGGCATTGCTGCTTCTCTAATTTATGTTACCTTCAATGGTAGTTGACCCTGACAGTTGGCTCATTACCCATCCAAGGGATCTTATCATATTGGCAAAATTGTGTGTCTTATAAGTGACTGTGAATAGGGACAAACCAGAGAAGCATGAAAGAAAAGAGATTTCATACTAGTTAACAATAATTACAACATTTCACGAATTAAGATGGAATCCTTTAATTGTTTAGAAAATGTAGTTACAAAATTTTCTCAAAAAGTAATTGGCATTTGAGTTCAATAAATTTGACCAGAAACTGTTTCTAATTACTTACTTACTTACTTACTTACTTATTTACTTACTCATGGATCTGAGCCCTTCTGGAGGAGCTGCCAATTCTGCAGCTACTCAAGAATTTCCCAGCATTTTATGGAACGCGAAGGTTCATGACCATGTTCACAAGAGCCCTCCACTGGTCCCTCTCCTGAGCCAGATCTATCCAATCCATACCATACCATCCTATCTCTCTAAGATCCATTTTAATATTGTCCACCCACCTATGCCTTGGTCTTCCCTGTGGTCTCTTTCCTTCTGGCTTTCCCACCAATATCCTATACTCATTCCTTGTCTCCTTCATTCATGCTACATGACCTGCTCACCTCATCCTCCTTGACTTGATCATTCTAATTATACTTGGAGAAGAGTACAAGTTATGAAGCTACTCATTATGCAGTTTTCTCCAACCTCCTGTCACTTCATCTCTCTTCAGTCCAAATAGTCTCCTCAATACCCTGTTCTCGAACACCCTAGGTCTATGTTCCTCCCTTAATGCCAGAGACCAAGTTTCACACTCATACAGAACCACAGGCAAAATTAGAGTTTTGTATATTCTAAGTTTTATGTTTTTGGACAACAGATGAGAAGACAAAAGGTTCTGGAGTGAATGATAGCAAGCATTACCTGAGTTCAGTAGCCTCTTAATTTCCTCCTGAATCAGGTTTCGATCTGTTATCGTTGTTCCCAAATATCTGAACTGTGACACCTTTTCAAAACATCTGTTTCCTATCTTTATGTCATGATTTTGCCCTGCATTTTGGTGATGAGACAGTAACATATACTTAGTTTTCTCTGTGTTTACTTCTAGACCAACCTCTTTACTTGTGTCAGTTGAAGTCTGTGTGTTTTTCTTTATGGTATCTACATTATCACCCAGTAGATTCACATCATCAACATAGACCAACAGCTGATGTGTCCTATTTAGTTTCAGTCCCACCTGGCTTCCCTGGACCTTCCTAATTGCATATTCTAAGGCAAAGCTGAAAAGGAGTGGCAATAAAGCATCTCCTTGTTTTAGACCATTCTGGATAGGAAATTTATCAGACAAATATTTACCTACATGGACTTTACTATATGTTTCGTTTAAACGCATTTTAATCAACTTAACTAGTTTCATGGGTATCCCAAACTCTGTCAGAATATTGTACAATACTTCCCTCCTAACTGAATCGTAGGCTTTCTTGAAGTCCATGAATAGCTGATGTACTGTCTCATCGTACTCCCATTTTTTCTCCAATATCTGACGAATGCAAAAGATCTGATGTGTAGTTGATCTGTTATGTCGAAACCCACACTGATGATCCCCGATAATTTCACCTATATATGGACTTAACCTTGAAAGAAGAATATTGGACAAAATTTTATATGAAGTTGATAGAAGTGATATCCCCGATAATTACTACAGTCAGTTCTATCACCCTTCTTGTGAACTGGTACAATAATAGACCCCTTCCACTGATCAGGCAAATTTTCCTTATGCCAAATAGAAGTAATTAGATTGTAGATCTAAGAACATAATATTTCTCCTCCTGCTTGAATAAGTTCTGCCGGAATTTGATCACTACCTGGCGATTTATACCGTTACAATTTTGCAATAGCAATGCCAACCTGAAAAGGGCTAGGATCAGGTATTAACGGCTCAGCTGTATGGATTTCTGTCTGCCTAAAAGCACTGACCCTATGTACATTTAATAACTGAGAGAAGTAGTTTCTCCACCTATTCAAAATGTTGTGGGAATCTGCAAGCAGATCACCATTCTCACCCTTCACTAAGCTACTGCTAGGCTGGTAACCCCTCTTAAAGTAATTTATTCCTCTATACAGGCCTCTAATATTCTTGTTCTTACTGTTCATTGCAAGCTCATCAATTTTGTCTTTCAGATATTCCCTCTTTTTGTTCTTGAAATGCCTGCTGGTTTCGCATCTTATATTGTTCAGATTATCCCTATGTATTTCACTTGGATCCTGTAACCATTGCAATTTGGCCTGCTTTCTTTGATCTAATAATTTTGAGCATCCTTCATCAAACCATGGCTTATGCTTCTTTGGTTCACAATAACCTAGACTTCTCTTTGGCAGACATTTTTATATTCTCTCTAATAGTTTCCCAAGCATCCACCTCAGTTTCCAAGTTTTCCAAAGCTGTGAAGCTATTTGAGATTTCAACACAATACTGCCCTTTACTCTCTACCTCATTTAATTTCTTGAGATTGTACCTCTCCATACGAACTCTGTGTGTTGTTTGTTTGCCCACTGCCAGTCTTTCCCTAAACTTTGCCACCACCAGGTGGTGGTCAGTATCATAATCTGCTGCCCTGAATGATCGGACATCAAGTATACTTGAGTGCCATCTCATATTTATCAAAATATGGTCTATTTGATTGTGTATCTTCCCATCAGGAGATGTCCAAGTAAATTTATGGATGTTACGATGTGGGAACATTGTACTTTTGACAGTAAGACTTTTTGATGTGGCAAAGTTTACAACTCTAACTCCATTATCATTACTAACTTCATGCAAACTCTCATTCCCAATTGTTGGTTTGAAAATGTCTTCCATCCCTACTTTGGCATTGAAATCTCCTAACAAAATTTTCATAGGGTACTTTGGGAATTTATCAAATACATGTTCTAGTTCCTCATAGAATCTATCCTTTATGTCATCAATCTTATCTTCTGTTGGGGCATGAACATTCATAACAATCATATCACACCAGCGACCTTTTAGTATTATATGTGATATCCTATCGCTAACGAATTCTACCCTCTTAACTGCTGATATGTTTCTCTTATGTACGAAGAAACCTGTACCTAATTCATGATTCTCTTTTCCCTTTCCATAGAAAAATGTATAGTCTCCTTCTGGTGCGATGCCACCTCCATCCCATCTGACCTCCTGTACTCCCACTAAATCTAACTTATATTTTAAGATTTCTTCTGCCACTGCCATGAGCGAACCTGCCCTATACAAACTTTGTACATTCCAAGTGCCAAATCTCATATCCATTTTCATTAGCTTAGGTCGTTTATCCAAATAATTTGTCCAGGTCCAAGACTTTGTGTTAATTTTCATAACACAGTTCTTCTTTACGGTGAGGAGTTGTTAGCCCCATGACCAACCCCAAAGCTGGAGGGCCACCCCTTGTCGGCTGTCCGCAACTGCTTATTCAATATATTCGCAGCTTCCCTCCAAAACTGGAGTGTGTCTCCTCCATCCGCAACCTGAGGATGCGCCATGCCGTGGTGACAGGGACCCACCCAACATGGTCTAATTATGCACACTATTAAGAAATTAGAAGAAATAGCTATTTACATTTGCATAATTTTTCCCATACAAAATATTTTCCAAATTTATTGAGAGGTTTGGATGGTGAAATATAGTGGCAAAAGAAATAGCTGATTTGTGCACCCAAAATACATAAATCTGCACATCACTGGCATGCCTTATTTTATTCTTTAGGATAGAATGAGTGCATAAGTTGGCAAACTGTTTCTTCGTCATTTATTTCCTCTTTGCTAAATGAAGCTGAAATTTGTGCTAGCTACAGTAAAGTCCATGTATGTAAATATCCATCCAACAGATTTCCTTGAAAGAATAATTCAAAACAAGGAGATGCTTTACAGTTGTTGCTTCTAAACTTCTCCCTAGAATCATTAGCAATGTCCAAAAACTGAGAAGGAATTTTACCTGAATGCAACACATCTGCTTCTGGCGTATGCTGATACTAACTTTTTGGGTGAAAACATATAGGCCATAATATCATGAAGAAATATACATACTCTATTAGACACTACTAAAGAGGTTGGACAAGAAGCATATGCAGAGAAAAATTAGAAATACATGTGTATGTTCATGCATTTTTATCACATGAATTTAGGGCAGAATCATAATGTAAAAGTGCTGAATGAATCCCTTAAAAATGTGACAAAATCCAAATTCAATGAGCATTGATGATTCAAAATATCATTCACAAAGAAATCAAAGACCAGACTGAATTTGGGGGATGATTCCTATTATTCAGCTCAGAAATTTGGTCTTTCTTTCTCCTCTATAAAAATATGAAGATTAAAATATAACAACTATTGTTTTACCTGTTGTGAGATTTGGGGTTCTCAATGCAGTAGTTATGAAGATTTTTCCCATCTGGAGTATAACACTGTGTAGTCCATGGAAAGTTATGGGACATTTAGGAGGAATGTGTCGCCTCCACCGTCAGGTTGAATAATAAGCCAAGCAAGAAACCAGCATGAAGCAGGTAGCAAACAAGGCATCAAAGCTCTACTTGCCATTTGCTTTATGCTGTTTTCTTGCTTGAGTTATTCTTTTACCCTGAAGATGGAGGTATCATGGCCCTCCAAAACATCACTTGACTTTCAATGGACTACATGGCGTTATATCCCAGAAAACAGAGCTCTTCAATTAAACTTGTTATTTTATATGGATCTGAAACTTAGTCATCTTAAAATGAGATTGTTAGGGTTTGAGAAAAGGGTGTTAAGAAGAATGTCTGAACCTAAGAGAAGGGAAGGGGGAGGAAGCTGGAGAAAACTGCATATTCAGGAGCTTCAGAATTTGTACTCCCCTCAAATATTATTAGGATGAAGATGAAATGGGCATAGCATGTAGCACACATGGAGGAAATAGAAATGTACACGTAGCTTGTCAGAAAACTGAAATGTGAGAGATCACTATCAGACCTAGGCAGAGGTGAGAAAATAATACTAAAATAGATCTTAATGAAGCAGGATGTAAGACTATGGATTAAATTCATCTTGTATGGGAAAGAATCGGTCACATACGCCTTAACAATACACATACAGTAATGCAGTTGACCTCAGCAACTCTCATAGCAGTCTGACCAACACACACTGCAAGCACAGGTTTGTGAGACTACCCAGTTCTTGGGGAGACAAATTTCTGTGGCCTCCATAAAATAACAGGGCTGCACATCTTGACCAAAGACAGCTGACAAAAGTTAGGAAATCAAATTCATCAAAATTGACTCTGATAAGTGTCACACCTGTTAAAAACATATAATTACAAAGGACTGTATTGAAGAAAAGAAATAATTTGTTTGTAGGTAGGCCAATATGCCATATGTCAGTTGTATACTCACTTCTCAACACAGTGCGCCGCTGTGATGGCCCAGTTCTCGTTGAGGAGTGCAGCGCCGCATTTGTGCAGATATGTGGAGGTGCGCCATTGTCGTAGAGAGATCTGTTGGCAAAAGGCAGAACTACTGAGTGATTACCTTGTCACTGAGGTGTAATTTTTTATATCAATATAAGTCTGAAATGACCAGATATCTTGAAACTACAGTTTCAGTATACATTTTATAAGTTCAACACCATACATGAAATATAAGAAATATATTAGATTTCATTTTCAGATCAGATTATGAGTAGAATGTTGGAAGAGTATCAGATCACCACAGCCTGTGTAGTGTACCAAGAATATTAATAAATAATAACCATCAGGAAATTATCATGCACAGAGAAGTAGTACCTGATAGAAAGAGGATAATTTTGAAGCAGAATTAATGAAGAACGTGAATTAAAGTATTTGTTATCAATTTTAAAGTATCATCTCATTATTAAGAATCTGAGAAATGTACAGGACATAATGGACATAATAAAGACTGTTGGTTTAATAGTTCAAACCAAATGCAAGCGGAGTGAGCTGAAATTACTAATTCCATGGTACACGATTTAATCTTGGAAAGTTGTAAGCCAGATATTTTCCTCAATGCCACTGGGAGAGCACCCACTGGACAGGGGAACGATGGGGCCAAAGTCTGCATAATCTGAACATTGTAGAATCTGCTGAGAATCTAACCTCTATTCCTGAATCACCCACTCTGTAGTCTAGACACTCTCCCAGTCTCCATGACCATAACCTGCATACATACCCACAATCATCAAGTCCATCTGCCCCACGGTTTCTCCCAAACAGCACATCGTAGTACAAATTGGTAAAGGCATAAGATTTTCCTCTTGGAGGGAAAAGCCAAGAAAACTGTCAATTTTGCTGCCATTTTCAGGGATTTGGTGTCAAATCCAACTTATTTCCCACTTACATCCTCTGTAAAAAATGCATTGGGCTAGTGGTAACAAGGCGTTCTTGACGAAATCTGGATCTGGTAACAGTGGGGTGGTGACAAAAATGAAATCGAAGAGTCCATTGAAAGTCAAACGACGTTTCGGAGGAAAATATCGCCTCCGTCTTCAGGGTCGAATAAGCTGAGTAAAATACCAGCATGAAAGCAAGGCAAGACAAGGAAACCCCAGACTATATCCAGCCATTGTGAGATAAGGGAGAAAAGAGGGAATGAGATGAAGGTACAAAGTGGATAAAAGGACAGAAGAAACAGAGGTGAGGGAGCTGTTTTAACTAAAAGGAAGGAGGAAGGAAATGATGACATGGACTAAAGATGGGGGGGGGAAACACTGGAGAAAGAAGGGAAGAACACAAATGCAGGAGAGGTGTATGTGAAAAGATGAAAGAAATAATTCTCCCTCATAAAATTTGGATGATAATATAGGTAACCATCATGAACAACAGAAACAGTCCTTGAAATTGTAGGCAGATTTTTCTGCAGGGGCACATTAGTTTTAAAGTGAGCCTACATTTGACTGTGACAGTATCCCAATAGTGAAAACAATAACAAAGATTTCTTGACTTAACAGATCTCTGGGTCTCCTTACTCAGTGTCCTCGGAGGAGGTAACAGAACACCAGACCAGCAGTTCTCAACAGTTTAATATTTATTGACCGATTAGACTGTAACAAAGACCTAGGCTTTGCAGTCTTACTTTGTACTCTATTAACGTTAGTCTATAAATCAATTCATACTAGCACGTCTAAAGAAGTTAACTGATAAAACAAATATTAAAAATTTAAGACTGAATTTCTTCCAAGTAATATGTACATAAAAATACAATTCGTACTTACTCACGGCACTGAGCCCTTCTTGAAGAGCCACCAATTCTGCAGCTACTCAAGAATTTCCCGGCATTCTATGTAACCCGAATGTTCATTACCGTGCTCACAAGAGCCCTCCACTGGTCCCTATCCTGAGCCAGATCAATCCAATCCATACCATCCCATTCTATCTCTCTAAGATCCATTTTAATATTGTCCGCCCACCTACGCCTTGGTCTTCCCAGTGGTCTCTTTCCTTCTGGAATATACAATTCATACCTCATAGAAAACACATTAGGTCTCCGCTATACAATCAATCGGCTAATACTTTTTAGGTAAACGATCGCTGTTTGTTTGAGAACAATGTGGAATATGCAAATATATTCTGTGGGAATACTGCAGAGTTTTAGTATCTTAAAGCAAAGTTATCTCTGCAACAGACCTAGGAGGCCCATAGGGTTGTGAGATGTCGAGGCTCTCATATTTTCTAGACAATCGGCTGACATATTGCGGTAAATTTGTCAGCCTTACGCGCCTGCCGGCCGCCAGGAAGACTGCTGGTACTTATTTCTTTTAGAGGCTGAGTCGACCCCAGACCAATAGTGTAGCTATAAGGATTAAGTAAACTGAAAATCCCGTGACCTCATCGGGAATCGAGCCCGTGACCTTCCGGCTTGTAGCACAGTGCCTCAACCAACTACGCTACAGCGTGCCCCCCTATGTTAAAGCAGGCGATACATGTTAGAATCACTGGGCTTTAAACGGTTATGTATTGTGTCGATAAAACAGAATATATCATAAGCACGCAGACTATTCAAAGTCGATTTTTTTATCACAACTTTTTAAATCGTCGATAATTTCATCTATCAGTCATTGCGGTCTCCCAAGGACTTAGAGTTCATAACCTGGCTCTGTCCCTCCATTTCTTAGGGATACAATGGCCGACCCGAAACTCCGTCTCCTCTTTATTATAATTCTGATGATCACACCATTAGCCAACTCAAAAGAGAAAAGAAGAAGTATAGCAATGTTCAACACAAACCATTTAATCGCTAGAAGAGGAGAAAATAGAAGGAAACCAAAAATGTAAGGCATTTCATATGTCATATAACGCTAACTGCAAATTGGAAACCGGCATCAATTCAGCCGTGAACTTGCTATTGAGAAAAATTGTAATAGAGCCCATTCAGTACGAAGCAATGTGTATAAAGGAAACCAGAAATTAGTACCCACCTGCCATGGCCACTTGCCAAACGAAGATTTTTCTCCACCCACGACACGGGATTCAGGAAACAGTCGGCGGCCGCACACTGAAAGGATGAGCAGTGTCGTGTTAATGGAAGCTGTCCTCATCCCTTCGCGAGGCATGGGAGTCATTAAACTACTACCATTCAGATGAACTACATGAATTCGAAAGGAAAGGCCATGCCCAGACAGCGGAGGAGGAAGATCACCAAGCCTGAATAAACTGTTCCGGTGGGCCTCTGAGGCAGGACTGCGCGATGCGATGCAGACTTGCGAATTTCCGCGACAACGTCCAGCAGTGCTAAGTAAAGTCTCAACCTGTATCAGTGTGCCTTCACAAACACTGCCGACACTTGCCGGGCCACGTCACAATTTTGCGGCTCCTGGTTTTCGGGTTTGGCGCCACGTCATTGTCGAGATGCTCCTACAGCAGAGCAGTAAGTCATAACACCATGCCACTGGCCTTGCTGGTACGCTGACCGGCTACACCAATCCCATTTACCGTGTAACGAATGGTTTAATATCCGCTCGCTTCGTCGAATTTCTATCGTTTCCTCTCTAGCTTCTCAGTGACAGACATGAAAACAAGCTTCGCTTACGCCTCCTTTTTCTTAAACGGGAAAATTTTTTCGTTGTACGAAATCAGTGGTAATTTAAACAAAGGAAATATGGTTTTAGGTGTATAGAAAAGGTACTCCTAATAAAAGAAAACGGTAAAGCTATCCTGTAACGAGCTGTGGAGACCCATAAGGTTGTAAGACGTCGAGGCTCCAACATTTTCTAGACAACCGGCTCACAGATGGCGGTGAGGTTGTCAGCCTTACGCGCCGGCCGCCCTTTAGCCCCAGGAAAATTTCTGTTAACCATTTCTGTTAGAGGATGAGGAGACCCGAGGATCATAGTGCGGCTGGAAGGATTACGTCAAGTGCAAAAAGTCCAGTTATCTAATCGGGAATCTAACCCGCGACCTCGCGACTTGTAGCATACTCAACCAACTACACTACCGCGTGCCCCTAAAGCAAAGGTGAAGTTGTCAATGTGCTTAAATAATTGAGCACCACACCACTAAAACAAATGAGGGAGTGGATGTATAGATGCACATTTTCTTGACCTCGGCACTACATGGAGGCAAGTTGTCAGTTTCACGCTCCGGCAGCTTTACTCCTGTGGAAAGATCTCCCGGTACCCATTCGATAGGAGGCTGAGTGAGCTCAGAGCTGGTCTGGACGCTGTGAAGGGGAGAAAAATCTCTGGCTCCTGCCGGGAATCGAACCCAGACCATCCACCCCGTAGCCCGTTTCTATAAATATAAGGAACATTAGTTCATTATTAACTATAAAGCCAACGTGATTACCTCAGCCAAATTTCCCTTTGGCGCTACAGCCCCAAAATGGGCCTTGGCCTACCTCCATGAAACTCTGTTTCACTTCGGTTTACTAGATTTTAGACATTCGGTAGGACTCATTGTGAGGGCCATCAGCTCGTCGCAAGGTCTCTACCTGTACACGAACACAGAAAGAAACACACATACAAACACTAAATATCCATGAACTGAGAGGGATTCGAACCCACGACCCCGGCTTCCGAGCGAGCGAAAGCAGTACATGCCTTAGATCGTTCGGCTACCGTGACCGGCCCTCAGCCAGATATGTGTTTCTATTTGTAATCAAAGAATATGAAGACAAACGCAGAACGTTAATTGCAATCCACGCATTTGGAAAATGTGTATTACAAACTGGAGTACAAGTTGGCGCTCATGTTAGCAAAGTATGCAGATTTAAGTTAGTGGGTTGGATATTGGCAAAATTTCTTGGACAAAGAGTCAGCTTATCACCAGACCTCAACCCGCATAACGGAATGCAAACTCACGCCTGGTACATGATTCGAATCCGTGATGACAGAGTCCGAGCTGTCACAGGCAGTGAGTACCTGGCTACTGAGATCGGTAAGAGGTGTTGTTTGGAATAACTGAACGGTACCTTCCAACACTCAAGAGCAAGAGACGTCATGTTCTAAAAACTTTTCTTTTTCTGCTCGATGTCTCCAGATAAACTTCTCAATAATATCTCTGAACAAGCCAGAAATTCCCATTCTAATATCTACTCTAATGCATCAAAAATCGCATTATTCAGTCTGTTATTATGATCAGTATTCTGGTCATCTGAACTACAACACCGTACAACCTATACATCGGCACCAGGCGCTACACATAACGAGAAACTTGTCATAAGACAATGCCGATGCATTGCACCAAATATGATTCGACTTTGAGGCTAAAATCGAGAATGAGAGCAAGGCTAAAGACGTTATAGAAAAATAAAATCCGGGTACCAACAGACTGTTTCTGTCTTCAGGGCAGTATGTTCCTACTAAACGTCGGCAATCACGTACCACAGTTTTTTACTCAGTGGCCTGTAGTCCGCAAGCGAACTATACCGACCGAGCGACCACCGCTTGTCGGCGAAGTTAGTGCCAACTTTAGCGGATAGAGGGTATCGCGTGGTCAGTGCAACGAATCCCCACGGCCGATAATTTCGGTTTTCTAGGCCGGAGCCGCTATTTCCTTGAAATAGTTCAATTATCCTCGCGAGGCTGAGTGGATCCCGTTACAGAGCCACTACTTCTCAGAAAATCTGGTAGTGCCGGGAATCGAACCCGGTACCTCCGGCTCTGTAGCCATTAGCTCTGACCACTGGACCACAGAGGAGGTCCGTACCAGATTATATGGTGTCAAAAGTCAGAATACCACATTATCCATCACTACTGTGAAGACCTCACATCTCATGTAGACCTGCTGTGTCATTTTGTGATTTAGATTGTCCACTGTTCAAAACCCGCTGCCGTGGCTCCGAGACAGAATAACACTTTCCAACAAATAATAATAAATATCTAAGTACCGGCTTATTTGTCAAACAAAGACAAACACGTTGATTTCAACAGAAGAACAATTACCGTATTTACGCATGTATAGGCCGCACATTTTTTGTCAAAAATTCAAGAGGAAAACTGGGGTGCGGCTTATATTCGAGTTATTTTCGCTAGTTGCGAACTTAGGAATGTTAAACGTTGCCAAATTTCGGAATAATTTCTACTCCTGAAATAATATTCCAAGAAAATTATTTTTTCTATAATTTGTCTGAAAATTGTGCTGCGGCATATACACGCACGCGGCCTATACATGCGTAATTACGGTATTCTTCGATTAGTCTTAACAGAATGTTTAGGTTAACTGGAGCGATAGCAATGCCGACTGTTGTGGAACGATGCAGCCACCTGGCAGCTAGCCTTGGAACCATCTGATGAGGTCAATGTTTCTGGACCCTGGTTCGATGCAGAAGTAGATCTGTTCAGGATATTTTAACCCTTCGATCACCTTGTTGCACATAATGTTCGTCGTTTAATTTGATAAATCTCTTATCGAGCAGGTTGGATCAGCAATGAAGGGTCTGGTTTTGTTCGGCTTAATTCGTGGTCGAAGAATCCATTCTAATTCAAGATTCATGATTTCCCTCAGCCCGTAAAGAAGAGTGCCAGGATATAAATTTATCATGCTGATTCTCCTTCAATTCTTGTTTCTATTTTGTCACACATACAGACCTGTCTTATTATTCATCGTTACGTAACTTTGTAGTTTGCAAAGCGTAATTAAATAACTTAAGAATGATAGGGTAATTAACGAACGTGTGTCAATTTCTTCCACTGCAGTAACAACTGACTGTAACTAACTCATAATTCAGACATGCAGAACTCGCTCCTGCATGCAGATCAGCATATAGCAAGGTGTTACCACTAGAAGACAGCACAATCAGAGCAAGAACGCATGTTCTCAATTCTTAAAAATAAATACGTTAACAGTAGGCGAGGTTTTCATCTTTATCTGCGCCATGCAACTGTGACAGCATCAATTAGGGACCGACGTGATTCAGTAAATAAGCAAAAATGTAATGTAAACTCTTTATTTCATTAAAAAAATTGTCTTCTGGCTCGTAACTTTGAGTAGTTTCGAAAGAGATCAAAGTTTCGGAGAAATATAGCGCCTCCATTGTCGAGGTCGAAGACGAAGGCGTCTTTTCTGAAAAGAATGGAAGTTTTCCTAATTACACGTCGTTACAACCAAGATGACCGTACACTTTACAGTCACAGCTGCGAGAATATCAAATCCAATCTTTTAACGTCACACTTAATAAAGATGAAGGTTAACATGCGTTGTGATTATGTGCCAAGCACCACCACGTATATAAGAGCGGGGAGGGGGAGTGATTTCACGAAACGACCGCTATACGAAGTGAGGAGAATTTCCGAGCACTCATTAAACAGGAGGCTGGGTGTGTCCCAGAGCCGATCTGAGCATGACGGCGAAAAGAGAGATCCATATTCCAGTAATCGATTGAATTCTGTTTATCCAGTCATTTTACTGACTGAGCTACATCCCCTCAACATAATTAGAAGACCGTAAGGTAAAGACAGAGTTGTCCCTGTGCTTAAATAATTAAGCATTACGCCAACAAGGCGTATGGGAAATGGATTTATTTTCTTGACTTCGGCACTGGTTGGAGATGAGTGGTCAGCTTCATTACATGGTCCTATTGAATAGGAGGCTGGGTGGACCCCAGAGCCGGTCTGGACGACGTGGAGAAATGAAAATTTTTACCCCCACCGGGAATTGAACACCGACCCCTCGGTCGTCCAGCTATACCGACTACGCTAACCCGGCTCCTATTAGAAGACCGTTTGACTTACAAACAACCACAGTCATCACGAAAACCCCTGTTTCCCACTTGTAAGATGAGCGTATAGAGAAACATGCATTAGAATTACGCGGCGGTTTTCCACAATAAAACTACAGAATAAACCAAGATATACTAAAGTTTATTTATTTTTCGTTTATTTAGTGATGCTATCAGCAGCTACGGCTGCATAGTGTCGAAATTATGACGATAGTAAATAAATATTTGGAATAGATCTAGAAGGAAATGGTCTTGACTTAATTTGGGGCACTACCTCGGAATGTGCTTGGAGAGACTGAGAAAAGCACGAAAGGCCTCATGCAGGATAAACGATATCCCATCCGAGATCTGAAACGCCCATCTCCAGAATAAAATTCGGAATTGTAGCCGGTGAAGCCAACTTGATTGGTATCTCGCGGCGGTTCTCTAAGTCTGCCTCTGCTGCAGGTTATAATTGCATCGTACACTGCGTGACGTCGCGTATCCCGTGGATGCGGCAGCAGCGGCTGCGCTACGTTCACACTATCGGGTCTGTTGAATGGCACTCACATTACGCGCACTGCAAAATTTTGATGAGAAGTGGTTACTAAATTTTATTTTTATAACTGACTAACCAGAAGCAGCTGGGTTACCTCTGTCGGTATAGTGAGGGCTAAGGGCTGGATAGCAGGAGTTCGATTCCGGGGGGAGAAAGAGGTTTTTCTCTACTCCACAGCTTCCAGACCAGCACTGGGCCTACCCAGCCTCCTATCCAAATGGTACCTGGGGTTCTTTCTCTGGGGGGGTTAAGAATGATGGTGCTGTACCTCTATTCCTCCATAAGTCTCCAGAGAGCGATGATTAACCAGAGCTCTTCACTGGCCAATGGCCTAATACAAAGGCATTATTATGAAAGCGGTCCAATCAGATATAATACATACATACATACATAGACACATACATAAGGAGCGGCCTAACTGGTGGCCCTTTCACCGCGACCTATAGTGATCTATTATGCATACTCCTCTATTTTAACCCTTCAACAATCCTACACTTCGAATGAAGTGCACATTCAAGCTTAGTCTATTCTTACCTTGCCTAAAGTCGGTGGTGTTGAGATCAATATCCAGTGTGGTGTTCGCCGCCAAGGCGTCTTCACTTGCCACTTCCGGGACAAAGGTTGTCGAAATCGTAATTTCCGGTCGCAACTTCGTCGTCGTACTAGTTGTTGGTGTGGTAGTAATTATAGGTGGTGGTGCAGTGGTGACATCTGGCGGCGTATCCGGGAATCTTGAGGTCGATGTTCCTACGTCAGAGAGGCCAGTGGTATTATAATGCGATGAATACGAAATTTCATCAAAATTACTCATTCCGTGAATGTGCATAAATAAATAATTGTGACGTGCAGAGGACAGAATGACGTTCTATGACTACAGAGAAGAGTCACACTGTCGTCGGTAAGAACGTGAAATCCTTGAACTTGGAACCTCTGTTTCCTTAGCAGCTACAATGAAATTCACGGCTGACAATAAATCTAATCTCATTTAAAGAACAGAAATTCTGGAAAGAACTAATGGCCTACTTTCCTTCGATATGACATAGACGGCATAGAAAACGCAGCAATTTGGAGGGCAACACGAAAAGCAAGATGGTCTCATACGCCCCAATAAGAACCTCCATCTGGGAAGGCGCTTTAATCCATTTGGTACTTCGTTTCTTGTCATGCCACTTATCACAGTTTGTTTTCCAGTTCAGAGGGAGAATATGTACCTGGAATTCAAGCCGCCCGGTTGCCAGTCTCAGCTCTTTAATCCGTCAGCTGCCTCGACTCATAAGACCAAGAATTTTCATTTGTCAACGTCATGTATGTGTAGCCTCTTCTCCTTTGGTCTACATTACTAATTGCTGCATCCAGGGAAGAATACGGGTAAAACAGCCCTACATTACAGCTGATAATATGGAATATTATAAGTAAAGTGGCCCATATAATTCTAAAGTAATGAATTTGTCGAGTCTATTATAAACCTAAAGTACTATATGCCAAGACAAATCTAAACAGTAAGGAAGCTAAAAATGCCTTTTTAAATTTATAACGAAATTCATAAAAGTAAGGGTAAAATTATCCTTGTAACAGACCGTGGAGGCCCATAGGGTTGTGAGACGTCGAGGTTCCCACATTTTCCAGATACTCGGCTAGCAGATGGAGGTGAAGTTGTCAGCCTTAAGCACCGGCCGCCCTTTGCCCCTAGGAAGATCCCTTGTATTCATTTCTGTTAGAGGCTGAGTCGACCTCAGGGCCATAGAGCGGCTGGAAGGATTGGGTCAATTGAAAAATCAAATCACCTCAAAAGGAATCGAACCCGTGACCTTCTAGCTTGTAGCATAGTGACCCAACGAACCATGCTACCGCTAACGAAACTCATATTCAAGAATATTGATAATCATAATTTCTTAGTCGCGTTTTATAGATCGGAATTTTCAAGGTCGGAGCTTTACTAAACCATGTCTATCAATGTTTCGTTTCCATTTTCTAACAGTTTAAGATCGGTTAGCACAAAACAAAATGGTTTGCTCCAAAACTGTACGCTTGTATATAAACTGTAACCATAACACAATGCATCCATCTTTCTAACTTCTGAACCATCTCTGAGAATATGTAACCATTGGATAATGGCATAGATTGTTGCATGATTCTTCGATTTTTACTAGGCTCAATTTTAATATACGATGCCAACTAAAATCTTCATGCTATAATTTCGTTGAATTCAGTAATTTTCTTCCCTGAGGTTGCCTACTTTACGTAAGACGTACATGACGACAGTCTACCCGCTTACCTAGATTCGAAGTGCTATCAACAGATGGCGGGTGCGTGGTTACTGGTATCTGGATCCAGCCGTCTGATGTGGTGGTCGCAGTGGTCGCCTCTGTTGGTGAATAATTACACAATTACCGGATGTTAGTTTGTTTCTTTCTGATGCATTATCTCTGCATTAATTAGCAGACGTCACTGTAGCGGGCGCAGGTCGGTTGCGCTTACTGAGATGAAAACAGAGTAATGACTTCATTAACACAGGGAATTCTCGAACTAATGACACGGAACCCACGATCGTTATATACGTCTGTTGCAAAACTCTGTTCTACAGATTACGTGCAATGGAATACAGTACCATTTACACCATTGGTTCTTGACCACTTCCGTCTCCCTGATATAAGTACTGCATGCTTCCTGTCTATCCCAGGAAATATCTTACTTACTTACTTCATCCGTTCCTCTTGTACCTTTACCGTGTCGAGTTTCTTTTTTTCATTTTGATCATTTTAGAGATGGTATGACTCCTTGGACGAGTGATCAGCTCGTCGCAAGGCCTCTGCCTAAACACAGGAGAACACAAACATAGAATAAACACATACGCATACCAAACATCCATAACTTGGGCGGGATTCGAAGCCACGATCCCGGCTTCCGAGCGAGCGAAGACATTACATGCCTTAGACCGCTCGGCTACCGTGACCGGCCAGGAAATATCAATGTCCTAAATACTCTGCATGAAACCCAAATCCGGTAGCCAGAACTCAAACTCCCTTTTTAAGAATAATTTCAGTAGTCGTCTAATCGTTACCAAGAGGCATTGCTATCAGAGATCTCTCGAAATACTTGACTTGGTTTCACAGTTTGTGATAACAAACAGTTACGCTTGCTGCCCCTAATCCCACTCAAACAAATTCAATATACTGGCACCTGAAATATATCTAAAACATATATTACATACCGCATGCGCATGCGTAAGACATATGTAGATATATCAGCATTCAGTAGACTTGACGGTCTGACCTGTTCCTGGCGGTTCCTGCAGCATTGTCCACGTGATCAGCGATGGCGGTGCAGGCGTCGTTGTGGTCGTTGTCTCCACCGGACTTTCAGTTGTCTTAATTGTTGGTCTCTTTGTCGGTTTCCGACTTGTTGTAGGTAGAGGTTTCTTCGTGGTGGTCACTGCAGGTGGCCTAGGTTGGGTAACCGGAGGTGCCCTTGTAGGGATTACAGAAGAGGTTGTGTGGATCACAGGTTTTGTTTCAGTTGTTTGAGGTTTCGTTTGAGGCAGAGGTCTTCTTGTGGTTGCTTCAGGTTTCGCTTGAGGCACAGATACTGTGATTGTACCTTGAGGTTTAGTCTGAGTGACAGGTCTTCTTGTGGTTGCTTCAGGTTTCGCTTGAGGCACAGATACTGTGATTGTACCTTGAGGTTTAGTCTGAGTGACAGGTCTTCTTGTGGTTGCTTCAGGTTTCGCTTGAGGCACAGATACTGTGATTGTACCTTGAGGTTTAGTCTGAGTGACAGGTCTTCTTGTGGTTGCTTCAGGTTTCGCTTGAGGCACAGATACTGTGATTGTATCTGGAGGTTTAGTCTGAGTAACAGGTCTTCTTGTGGGTGTTTCGGGAGGTTTAGCCTGAGTAACTGGTTTTTTTGTCGTGGTCCTATGTGGTGTCATTTGGATTGTAGGCTTTCTTGTGGTGTAATCAATGGGTGCTGCTTGTGTCCCAGTCTTTGCTGTGGTTGAGTCTGTCTGGGTTACAAATTTTCTTGTAGTAGTTTCCAGTGGTACTGTTATCCTTTGTGTGGTGTCCTGCGTTGAAGGTTTTCTTGTCGTTGTCTGTTCTGTTGCAGGTTTTCCTATTGTTGCAGAAGAACTTGTCTGAATTATAGGTTTCCTAGTAGTAGTTTCGGCTAACGATATTGGTTTTTTTGTGGATGTTCCAGATGGATTTGTATGTTGGGTCGCTGGTTTCCTCGTCGTGACTCCAGATGGCTTTATCTGTGTCACTGGCCTTCTAGTCGTTGATTGTATAATCGTTGTCTGTGTTACAGGTTTTGGAGTCGTAGTTTTTGGAGGTTTAGTTGGTTCTGTCACTGGTCTCCTAGATGTCTCAGAAGTCGCCGTCGAAATAGCAGGTTTTCTGGTGGTTTCCGAAGGTTGTATCGCTGCAACAGAGTCTGTCGTAAATGGTTTAACGCTAGGTTTTGTCGAACTTTCTTTTGTCGTGATAGTAAACGTCGTATTCTCTTTCGTCACAGTAGGTTCAGTCATTGTTAGTTTTACGGTCGTTAAACTCGATGTAGGTTTCTTCTCTGGCACAATAGGTTTCTTCGTTGGCAATATGACGGGCTTGATTGGCTTGGCAATAGGTTGATCATCGTCCTCAACCTTATTATCACTGTCCTGTATCGACTGGAAAGTTGATAAGTAATACTTGGACTCGGTCGTCGTGGTAACGGGCAACACATTGTTATCCTCTGTGTTTTCAACGTAAGACACGTTTTCCTGTTGCAGCTGGCAGCAACTCCCGAAGTAGAATCTGTCTATACAGGTTCCTAGGTGCGTACCATTTGCCTTCATACAAGCGAAGGCAAACATACACACTCCTGTCTCTCCAGTCCGTCGACTCACACAAGGAAGATGCCTGATATTGCGACCAGACCCTGCAAAATAAAGTGTAATTTGTTCTTAAGCAAGGAAATGAGGGAGAATCAAAAAGTTTACTGTTAAAGCGAAGGGGATGGAATGCACAGAAATGTACTATGTACTATCCGTGGCGAAAGTTGCAAAAGGTTGAGATAGATTAGCGTGCAGTTGTCGGCAGTGGAGGTGATGTATGATGGCAGTGCCCCTTGCAATGTCTCCTTCACAAACAACCTTTGTCTATTTTAAATGGGTTTCTTACTTTAAAATGATAACGTATAAATGAATGTTATCTTGTTTAATGTGTGTGTGTACAGACCGGCAGTCTTTCGGGTGTGGCTATGTTAATTTTTTAAAATATCCTTTTTCTTAAGAATCATGCCTGAATTCTGGAAAATTTCTAATCTTTGTGTGAATATAAAAGGACTCGTGTAGAAGCTGATCACTGTCAGAACAATCGTCACTATAATATTGTCGCGTTACCTATTCTGTTGCCTGGCCAGGAACACTTTCTTTCATATTAACCTTCCCACTTTCTTCTGTATGTGAGCTACTTCGCAATTGAACATGTATAAATTAATTCGTCCTCTCTTGACTCTCGATGCTGTACGATTTTGATCACGTATACATACACAGCCTAAATTGTGGGGAGAAGGGGATTCCTTATGAGTGTAGAGAAAGGGGGGGGGAATCTAATTGCCTTGACAGGACAAATGAGAGATTAGTTGCTCCACGCTGCAGAATTGGTAGCCAATCAAATTCTTGTCTCCATTTGTACGAGGTTTGCAGAAGGCTTTGCCAGTTAGCTAAGCTGTAATTAAGAAGTTCTTATGTAAAGCTATCAGTAATTCATTTATTTTATCTTCATCTTTATATAAAAGGTAAAGTTGTCCCTGTCCTCAACGAATTAAGCGCTACGCCAAGAAGGAGTATGGGGGAGTGGATGTATAGATCTACATTTTCTTGACCTCGGCACTAGTTGGAGGTGAGTGGTCAGCTTCACGCCCCTGCCGCTTTACCCCCGAAGAAAGAGCACTCGGTGAGCATTGGATAGGAGGTTGAGTGGACCCCAGAGCCAGTCTGGACAATTTTGAGAAGAGAAAATTCTTGACCCTACCGGGACTCGAACTCCGACCCCTCAGTCGTCCAGCCCGTAGCCGGTCGCTATACTGACTACGCTGCAATTCATCTTTATATAAGTTACATAAATTAAGGATAGCCAATCGTATTGTTTGGGGGGACATTGATTCCTGCTGTCTTATGTTTGTTCTGTTTATTCTTCTGCCGTGAAGATGGAGGTAATACGTTCCTCCGAAACGTAGGTAAACTTCCACCACACAATAATTTGTCACACCCTAGCAGACTGTACTCTTCAGCAAAGAATGTAATTGGGAAATACCGCAGGACATTTCTCTGCACTTGTTGTTCTTTCATTGAAATTTGGTAAAGTTATTAGGTCCGCAAAGCTCTTTATTTGCATAGTTACACTTTTTTTTTCCCCTTGGCACTACAGTCCCAGTGGGCCTAGGCCTACCTCCATGAACTTATCTGTTCACTTCGGTTTTTCTAGATCTTACACATTCGGCAGGACTCCTTGGGCGGGCGATCAGCTCGTCGCAAGGTCTCTACTTGCACACAAACACAGAAAAACGCACACACACAAATTAAACATCCATGCCCTGAGTGGGATTCGAACCCACGATCCCGATTTCCAAGCGAGCGAAGACAGTACATGCCTTAGACTGCTCGGCTACCGTGACCGGCATAGTTACACTTACAGAACTTAAATATTATATATACGATAAATCTGCTCATTGTTAACTTCAATATCAGTTAAGGGCGCCAAGGATTGCTGAACTAAATTGAAGTGTCTTACGCATAATATTATTCATATTCTTTCGTTAACCATGTCCACACACAAAGAAACTCTCTTAACGGCATAACATTACTTATTTATGACTTCTGTAAAATTAAAATTAGCGATCAGAGGACGTTTCCGCCGATCCTTCGCGTTCCGCGGAACAAAGTTTGAGAAGGCCGCGCCACAGCTTAAGCGGTTAGCCGCTGGCTACCCTCCGCGGCGGCCCGGATTCGAGCCCGGGTTTGGTCAACTGGGATTTGTGGTAGACAAAGTGGCGCTGAGGCAGGTTTTCTCCGAGTACTTCGGTTTCCCCTACGAATATTCATTTCATCAAATTCTCCATCATCATAATCACCCGGGGCAGGTACAATAGGCCAATCAGTGGCCGACGTGCCGAGTGGACCCAGTTCGACTCCACCCCCCACTAGGCGAATTTAAAAAATAATATTTAACGTCGGACAGAATACGAATTTACGTAAACGATTTAGTTAACTGTAGTACCCGCCAACAAATTCAAGTCGAGGACAGTATTTCCGTCATTTAGCAGAACACGAGTCCTGGATTATACAGAGCGTTCAATCAAGGAGGAAAATTCGCAACACCGTTGACCCAGTCCAATATTCCTCACAGATTGTTGTTGTGACTGCAACTGTAACGGCGTGCGTTTATCAGCGCTATTGACTCATGCTGCTATCAGCAGTTATAGTAGCAATCTGTGAGGAATGTTGGGCCGGGTCAGCGGTGTTGCGAAGTTTCCTCCTTAACTGAACGCATTGTATAAGGACGAACAAACAAAAACACTCACACAGTGAAAAGACCGACTACGAGGATAGATTCCTCCAATAATTTCTTGATTTTCCACACATCCTGACCAGCTGTGTGGGCTGTCCAGCCTCTTAAACCATGGTTACCGCAGACTCTTGAGCTGTCATAGTGTAGTCGGTATAGCGACTGGCTACGGGCTGGACGACCGAGGGGTCGGGGTTCGAGTCGCGGTAGGCTCAAGAATTTTCTCTTCTACACATCATCCAGACTGGCTCTGGGGCCAACCCAGCTTCCTATTCAATGGGTGCCGGAGGTTCTTTCCCCGAGGTAAAGCTGCAGGGGCTTGGAGCTGAACACTCACCTCCAACTAGTGCCGATTTCAAGAAAATATGGCTCTATATATGCATTCCCCCATACGCCTTCACAGTGTAGTGCACAGGGGCAACCTTACCTCATATCCATCTTGTACCGAGGTTCGGGAAATATTCCCGCTATCCGTCTTCATGGGCGGTGCTGAGGTGAATAAACAGTTGTGTATAAGAGTGCAGAGAAACTGCAGGAGACAGTGTAAGAAGGAACCTCAGGAATCAGGAAGGCGGCCAATAACGGTACTACACACTTTGCGGGCTGACAGATAGGGAGATACAATTGGTAGGCCGCACTGAGTCAGTAGGTGTCCTTGTAATACACAGTTAAAAGGCGCGGACTATGCGACACACGTAACATTTGTCTTCCTTAAGCGTGTGTGGGAATGGGCCTGTAATGAAGAGCGCCATTGCTTCAATAAACTACCAAAATATGAACGCCTTATTTAGGCTACTGTCACATAGTAACATCCTGAGATACGCCATGTAGTCCAATGAAAGTCAACAGACTACTATGTCTTCAGCACCTAAGGGGCTCTAAGATGTCCCGTGGTTAATCAGGGCGCGGATAAACGAGAGTCCCAATAAACTATCTTCTATTTACTAGCATTCAGTCAGTCGACACTATGGTGTTCAAGGTACTGATGGCTTCGTCAAATAAATTACAAATCAGTAAATATATAAATAAATAATATGACAAATATCAAATCATACTAGTATGTAACAGAAGTAGCCTATCCATCATTAATTCTAATGATACTTTGCAAGAAATCGATATATCGCAGCATCCCAAATCATGGTGGACTTCACTTCGCTGGCCTTATTGCTGTGAGGGCGAATTAGTTACTTATTGTTATTTTTTATATATACATCGATTTCTTATTGGATGTTACGGTACGAATAAAAATTATCCTTGTGCCTCTAATGTCATTGATTTTGAACCGCTGAAATATAAATAAACATCTTTATTTACTGTGGTGACCACCGTTTGGGACGCATCGGGCGCTGATTTTAACGACTCCCAGTTGCTGCTGCTTCTTCTTCCTCTTCTTTTGCTCCTATTTGGAGCATAGAACATCCGTGAAATGCTTTCTTTCAATTCAGTTTCTTATTCTAAGACAGCCAGTAGGAATCCTTGGACGGGGGATCAGCCCGTCGCAAGGCCGCTACCTAACACAAATAGATATCCATGCCTTGAGTGGGATTTGAACCCAGGATTCCAGTGTTCGAGCGGGCGATGGCAATTCAAGCCTTAGACGACTCGGCCATTGTGATCGACACTCCCAGGTTAGTAGCGGGCAAAAACTCCCAGTGCTGCTGTGACACGCACGTCACTGAGCCAGTTCATGCCCTGATGACGATCTTCTGCACGGTCAGCAACCCACGGTATTGTAACATCAGTGACTTCATTTGATGACCTTATTTTGTGTGCCTTCCCTTTGCCCTCCTAGAGTGGCTTGCGCTTGTCCATCACTCAGATCGTGACAGTAATATCTCCCAGTTAAAGTGCAGCATGCTTTATATTTGGAAAA
Organism: Cryptotermes secundus; assembly: GCF_002891405.2. Taxonomy (NCBI): domain Eukaryota; kingdom Metazoa; phylum Arthropoda; class Insecta; order Blattodea; family Kalotermitidae; genus Cryptotermes; species Cryptotermes secundus. The sequence goes on along the minus strand of NW_019718623.1, from coordinate 106,821 downwards.
AATGGTCAGCTTCAAGCTCCGACTGCCTTTCCCTTGGGAAAAGAGCGGCAACAGCCGCTGGATAAGCGATTGAGAAGTATCACAATTCAGGAGAAGTTAAATGGACTTGTGATAACGTCACGTGACAAGGCACAGTGCAGAGACACAAACATCACGTGAGCAACGAAAATAAATTATACAGTAGATGAAATCTGTATAAAAAATTCGAGCTACAGTGACAGGGTTAAGAATTGAAAGTCTCCTATAAAGAATAGGAAATGATGAGCTCACATCATTAAAATATTCACCACTTAACACCAACACAACATGTTTCGGCCACAGACGGCCATCTTTAGGTGTTTCAATGGGTCCAAACTGTGCACTGCTTTGATGCGCGGCTAGAGGGAACAAGATACAAGCAAGGGGCATATTGCAGACCGCAGACGGGCTAATGAAACAGAAAAACAAGCTGCGGAAACAAACTGTTTGGAATGTCACATAGTTTTAAACAAGCGGGCGACGCCCCTTACGAGATGGAATAAGATTTTACAACAGATTTTAATAAAAGAATTTTAATGAATTTTAAGTAACTATTTATATTATTTTAAGTGGACTGCAACGCGCAATTTTAGCGCACATCAAAGCAGTGTAAAAGTATGGACGCATTGAAACACCTGAGGATGGCCGTCTGTGGCCAAGACATGTTGTGTTAGTGTTAAATGGTGAATATTTTAATGATTGTTGCATTATTGACGGACTTAATACATAGACTTTTAATTTAGATAATATAATGTATAATATTCTTATAAAATAAAATTTTCTCTCTTCCGGGATGTAACACCGCGTTGTCCAGTGAAAATCTACCGACATTGCAGAGGAACATGCCTCCTTCTTCAGGATCAAAGAGTAAGCTAAGCAAGACATCACCAAGTAGTAGGAAGCAATCGTCGGTTGACGTTCTTTGAAATACACCGTGTTATTACCTAGAAGAGAGAATTCTTCGTAAAGATCGCTGTGACCTCAGATCCAATATAAGATAATTATGTTTTATCTATATATACAGTATATATATTTATGTGTATCCACGGATAATTCTTGCTGGCCTGTTCCACTTCAGAATTAATTCAGAAATTTAGACAACGCGTAGGACTCCTTGTACAAGGTACCAGCCACCCAAGTCGGAGGAAAACACAACACGGGAAACATCGACATACATCCACGTCCCGAGTAGGATTCGAACCCGATGTTCGAACGATACAATACGCTCTTCCAGTTATTCTTGTTGATATTATTATTATTATTATTATTATGGAAGTCAAGAGAACGCAGGCGGTATAGCGTCTGGCTATACAGGCTGAACGGCCAAGGGGTCGGATTTCGAATCCAGGTAGGGACAAGAATTTTCTCTTCTTCACGTCATTCAGATCGGCTCTGGGGCCCACCCAGTCTCCCATCCAATGGGAAAAGGAGTTTCTTTCCCCGAGAGTAAAGTGGCCTGGGCGTGAAGTTGACCACTTCCCTCCAACTAGTGCTGAAGTCAAGAAAACATAGATCTATGCATACGTTACCCATACGTCTTCAAGACGTAGTGCTTAACTAATTAAGTACAGGCATATATTTACTTTATTTTATTGTTATTATTAAATAATTTATTTCTTTGCTAAAATTTTGATTTTCTTAATGACTGGAAACTCAAATCCAATTCACCATTTAGACTTTCTCTGCCTTATTTTCTTTATTTTACTCTCTTCTTCTTCTTCTTCTTCTTGGTGTGGGTAGTTCTTTTTCTTTTTTTGTACTGTATCATTTGTATTTTTATACCTCCTTTGGGGGCACGCGGTAGCGTACTTGGTTGAGACACTATGCTACAAGCCGGAAGGTCGCGGTTTCGATTTCCGATGAGATAATGGAATTTTTCAGTTGATCCAATCCTTCCAGTCGCATTATGGCCCTGTGGTCGACTCAGCCTTTAAAAGAAATGAGTACCAGGAATCCTCATGGTGGCAAAGAGGGGCCAGCGGGTAAGGCTGACAACCTCACCGCCACCTCTGAGACGATTTTCTAGGCAAACGTTGGAGCCTCGACGTCTCACAACCCTATGGGCCTCCACGGCCTGTTACAGGGATAGCTTTACTTACTTACTTTATGTTTCCCTTTGTTTTTTACTACTTGCCAGCAATTGGTTTCTTTGCTGTTTCCAAGAGCTTAAATAAATACATTTATTATTATTATTATTATTATTATTATGATGCTACAAGTCGGAAGGTCGCGGGTTCAAATAACGATGGGGTCATTGAATTTTTTTCAATCGACCTAATCCTTCCGGCCGCACTATGGCCCTGGGGTTCACTCAGCCTCTAACAGAAATGAGTACCAGGAATTAATTAAATAATTTTCCTGGGGAGTAAAGCGCGGCCGGCGCGTAAGGCTGACAATCTTACCGCTATCTTTGAGCCGATTGTCTAGATAATGTGGGACCTTCAACGTCTCACAACCCTATGGGCCTTCATAGCCTGTTACAAGGACAGCTTTACTTACTTACTTTACTTTTACTATATTATTATATTACCGCCATCTTCCCTTTTGGCACAGAACAAGAGAAGCTGTACACCGTCGGCTGCTGACAGACAGCCGTTTCTCTCGCGCGACGCCATTTGCCTGCCCTAGAATGTAATGACGCATGATTCAGTGGGTTGTGACCCAATTCCAGAGGTCTGCTATACTCTAGAGTGAAGGACGGGCTTAACCTCAGCGAATAGCATGTCCGGACCTCCAGAATGGATTAACGGGGCGCGGGTAGGGAGTTGTGAGGGTTGAGAAGTAGCCTTGAACTTGTGTTCAGTCACAGAACCGTTACTCGACATGCCGCAGCTTTCTCGCCTGGTTCAGCTCCTGAAAGAGATCTTCCCGTAATGCTCTAATCCAGTGCACTTCGGGCCAAGGTGGAAAGTGAATTGGCCAACACGAGTTGGAATTCACAAGGAACATTAATCACAAGATCTAACTTAACCAATCCCAAGGGACAGAGATCTTTTTCGGAAAGTAATTGTAGTTTAACTAGTCAAAAAATTATCTGCCTTTTATAGAACTCCAAAAATTTTTTAAGTTCTCGGTTCGAATCTCGGCGCGGATATGTGATATCCTACCCGAGCGTTATCGTAGTTCATCATTCATGTATCACGATAGTGTAGTCGGTATAGCGACTGGCTACAGGCTGAACGACAGAGGGGTCGGATTTCGAGTCCCAGTGGGGTCAAGAATGTTCTCTTCTCGTCGCCCAGGCCGGCTCTGAGGTCCACCTAACCTCTTATGCAATGCGTACCGGGTACTTCTCTCCGGGGTAAAGCGGCCGGGGCGTGAAGCTGATCTCCCCCAACTAGTGCTGAAGTCAAGAAAATGTAGATCTATAAATCCACTCCCCCATACGCCTTAATGACGTAGTGCTTAATTAGTTAAGCACAGGAACAACTTTACTTTTTATCTCAATAACTCGACAGTATATGCAGTCGAAAAAGCGTCGTTAAATAAGCAAAAAATAAATAAACCATATGAAATATTTTTATTTTATGAGTCTACGGTAGGGCTATGTATTTATTTTTGAGTCTATGTAGAGTTTGTCGTTTTGAAACACTCCATCCCTGCTTTGAAGCTTCCATTTCGAGAGAAATCACATTTCGTAGAGAAGAGCTCATAAGGAAAGTACATGATAACATGGAACTGATTGGATTAAAATGACTGCATTTTTTGATAATTCGATTTCATAAAACAGGTAATTCGAACTATCTAAGTAGATGGCTAGTTCAGTTCGTGCGTACATTAGTAGGTTAGCCAGTCAGTCATTAGTCCGTTGATTAGTTTGTCAGACACTCAGTCACTGTGTGACAATCTGATATAACTCAACACGTACCAAGGTCGCCTCTGGTCGTGACTTCCAAGGCAGCACGTTAGTTTGTTGACGTGTGCTTCTCTCCGCTGTGTCTCGAATAGTGGAATGCATTGTTTAACACTTTCATTTCGACTCAAATTCAGCCCATAACAAACCAATACGAACTGCAAAAATGCACGTGTTTCGTGACATGAAAATATACTGCAGTTTCCTCTAGAGAGTTCAACTACTCTATGAATCAGGACACGTCATACCTTGTGTAGGCAAGTTTACGGTAGTATTTTTTTCATTGCTAGTGGGGTGGGACTATGTCCCTTTTTCTGCAGCCACTTCTGGCCTATTGTACCAGCCCCAGATGATAGGTGAGGGTGATTGTGGAGCAACTGGTGGAATGAAGATTGGCAGGGGAAACCGAAGTACTTGGAGAAACCCTGCCCCAGCGCCACTTTGTCCACCACAAATCCCACTTGACCAGGCCCGGGATCGAACCCGGGCCGCCGCGGTAGGAATCCAGCGACTAACCGCTTGAGCTATGGCGCGGCCCAACTTTACGGTAGTAAAGTACTTTTTAAGTATATGCGAAATTCACATCAGCTTATGAATATCGGAAGTATGTTGAACATTTCTAATGATGCTGTAAGAGTCTACGTCACTAACTAAGGATCATAACTTCGTTCCCGCTGTAATTGAATTATGCAAAGTGATTCTAAATGATTTTCTGGGTTCCACTGACTTGAGAAATATGAAAGCGAACTCGAAAAGTTCCATTACTTACAGAATGAATACTGCAGAATGCTAAACAACTTCAACATGGCCGCCTTTCATAGCACGTAAAATGTCCAAGCTTCCTGGATTCGATCAACGCCTTCCTGCTAAGTGCTCGGTCTTCCCGCTCCTTTTCGGTGCAAGACATTACCAGTCTCTTTAAATTGCTTTAACTAACGTCGGATAGTACTCGTATTATCTGAAGGTGGATATTTTCCATATTTAGTTCTGTAACGATATTCCGATATGATAACGGACTTTGTTTCGAAAGGCCGAAGTACGCAAATTGCTTTCTCTTGAACAGACATCATTTTGAGATATTACGTCATATTTTCTCCTAGATATCAATTCGGAGAGTACCGCTTTACCAAATTAAACTCTTCTAGTTACACTTTCAAACTCCTTAAGCAATTTTATTTTGCTCTTCCGATTCGAAAATTACAGGCCACGGAAAACCCGATGTGAATTTGGAATCAATCTGTATTATAAATTCTTGGTTCCCGGAAAGTCTGAGAACAATTGTCACTGGCGAACGGGTTGGCACTCCTGCTTCATAACAGAGTTGGATCGAGCATTTTTCCATGGTTCAATTTACGCTGCTGTCAGTATCTCAGACTACATACAGCGCCAAATATTAGAATGACTGGTGAATAATGAATTGGAAAGGATTTCGGAGTAAGCGGTCGTGACTTGATCGAGGTACTAATCCGGATTTTGCCTGGAGGGGGGTCCAGTATTGTGCTCATGTGAATATCATAGTGAGTCATAGAGTTCCTAAAAGTAGGAGAATTTCTGCAGTTGCTGAGCGACTGTTCGCTTCTCAATGAGGTCTTTGCTCCTGCGAGTGTCTCGTAAAGGCCCCTATAACCCTCGTACCAAATGAATTCAAACAACACCTCGTTGTGCAAGATGTCTACAGGCTTGTATTTGTAAATTATCAGGTTCTAAGATGAATGAACATTACTTGCAGGCATTTTGGAATAAAATGTAAGTAATAATATTTTATCACGTGTAGGGGTTTGCGTGTGGTTTATAAGAGGGGTTTTGGGTTGGATGACTGGATTTATTGCACCGTATACATTCATAACTCGGGACTACAGCACTATCTCTATTCTACACACTTTCCAACTCACGGTGTACATGCATTAGGATTCTCAGTCTTCACTAGTCGTATCCTGGCAACGGATTTATAACGGTGTCACTTCAAATCACACATGGAGTCTTCTTTTCACAGCCTAATTCCTTTCTTTTCCTTATTATATGCCCGATTCAATTCCTCTGCTCCCACGCTCATATTTCGGTAGGGTGGCTTCCCGAAACTCGACTCTTCACTCTCATCTATTCGTCTGTATTGCCGAACACTTACTTATAACCATTTTGTACGGACAACGCAGAAAACACAGCCTCTACTATTAAGGAGGCGTGTTTAGCGCGCGTTGCATAGCAATGGACGTGGCGCGTACCACATGGAAAACACCGCTCCTGTACTTTTGCATGCGTGTATGTTGCGAGCGTTACCTATCAACGGCTACTGTTTACCGAGTCACTGCTTAGCAACGGGTCTATACGTCACAATATATTTCACGAGACTCGTTCACATGTATTAACGCCTGGAGTGACTGAAAGAACAACAAAGAACTCAGTCACGATAGACGATAAAATTCCAAAGACTCCTCCAAGAAAGCACTGACAGACTGCAAGTCTAAATTGTTACCAGTACACCATCACGACCGCCTGGGACTGACTGTGTGAAGGGTTCTGTAATACTACTGAGTAAAGCCACAAGATTTTGTGTTGTGAATACTTGCACAAATTTCACTTAGTGCAGCTGGCCTAGTGCGACTTTCAACTAATAAGGCAAATTATGATACGGGTGACTGACTAACAAACTAACTCCATGGAGCCGAGTCCTTCTTGAGAAGCCACCAGTTGCTCAGCTACCCAAAAATTTCCCAACATTTATGAAACCAGAATTTTCATCACCATGTTCACTGGAGCTGTCCACTAGTCCAAATCCAGTCCATATCGCCATTAAATTTATGTAAAATCCATTCTAATATTATCCCTCTAAGTCTAGGTCTAAGCGGTCTCTTTTCAGCTGAAGTGCCCGCCAAATTTCTATATTCATTCCTTTTGTCCCCCATAATTGTTGGATGCTCTTCCCATTTAATCTTCCTTGACATAATTCCATTTACTTTTAGTGAAGGGTACAAGTTATGAAGCAACTCTTTATGGAATTTTCTGCAACATCTCATCATTTCATCCCTCTTTGATCCAAATGTTCTCCTAAACATTGTGTTCTCAAATACCTTCAGTGTATATTCTTCCATTAATACCAGAGACCATGATTCACGGCCGTATAACTTTGCAAAGTTCAAAACTTCCACATACTGGTAATGACTTTGTGGAACAGGCTGTATTTCTCAAGTTGTGGAATGCTGAAAACACGGTGTATGGTGTATACCCAATAAATCAGCGCAATGATTTCTAAAATATTACAGTTGCCTGGAGCTAAAGCACGTGCGAAGCCTGGCTTTTGATGATCTACACTCGTAGACTCTCCTTACCGCAGGGGTGAGCAGACTAAGGTTCGCTGCTGGAAGCAGTTGAGGAAAATACGCAACCCCCGTAAGCGGAAATGTTCACGGATAATATGAACCTTTATATCAAGGATTTATCTACTCAGAATTACTCTCTAAAGTACCTTATGCTTCCCATAAATTACATGCTCTTTTACATACCCTGTAATGAGGCTTTTTTACATTGTCTTTTGTAATAAATGGGACCAAGTCTTTGAAATAAGACCATATAAGTCTCCTGTAATGTCTCTTTGGGAACCAGGATAGCTCAGTAGTTGTAGTGGCTAGAACTGGGGCTGGACAGCCGAGTGGCGGTTGGAATCCCGGAAGAGGAAAGAGTTTTTTCTCTTCTCCATAAAGTCCAAACAGGATCTGGGCCCCAACCAGCAACCCTCACAATGGTACTGGAGGAAGCCCAGCAGAGGCGTGAAGCTGGCCACTCAACTATATTTAGTGCCTAGGTCATGACTGTGGAGCTATACCTCCATCACCACATATGTCTTCGTGGCGTTGTGCTTAATTAATTAAGCCAAGAGATCGATATATTGTAATGGTTTGTGCGTGGTGATGTGTTGAACTGTGTACAGTATTAGTTTTAAATATTAATGATATTTTGCTATTCTATATTAAGCGACACGTAAAAATGTTAAACAATTCATACAAAGTTAGTTAAGATTTTCTTTTAATACTGGACGCCCCTGAAGATGGCTGTTTGGTTTCACAGTTCCTTATGAATTAAGACTAGACACATTTGATGGTAACTTTACGTGTATCTATTCGAAAGTTAATTAGATAATTCTAAACAATAAAGACTGACGAAGAGCATGACTTTCTGTATTGTGACTCCTTGAAGTTTAGTAAAGTTTACTGACTTTTAGGTGGAACTTACTGTCTCAGTCTTCAGGTCTGAAGTATAATCCAAGCAAGTAAACATCAAATCAATCAACATTTTTTGCTCATTTTTTTTACCATGAAGACTGATGCAGTTCGTTCCTTCGAAACGTCGGTAAATTTCTACCACACTTCACGGCGCCCCAGGAAGATAGATAGAACAGCGAGAACCTCAAATCCAGCTTTTAAAATCTTGTGTACGCCCTACAACGTGGCAGTGTAAGGACTAGTCTGTGTCTCAAGTTCCCATTTTTTTACAGAGCTTTGCGTGAGGCTGGCTTCGCTGCTGTGTTTATTCCTCAGTTAATATACAGTTATGTGTCCACTTTGAACTGTTGTAAGAAGTATCAAACACACGAGTCTGACGTGTGCATATTAGCGTTATAGCCCGAATCTTACACCTTTTTTTCTCTCTTTACATTACTCGTTTTTCTAGCTAACGTAACATAACATTCCAAGTTACAACGATCACCACGACAAATTACATCGTGCATTACCACGCTGCATTCCTCTCTTTCTAACGTTTCACTGTAGTAATAAAAATTACTTAATTTTCTAAGTGTCGCCATACAAAAATGAAATCTTGCTTCGAATGGGGCTAGCATTTTTACCATCTAATCTCGTGGAAAGTGAAAAATAAGACTTGCAAGTACAATCTCAAAATTTGGCGAATTGTAGTATATAGTACTAACACTATTATTATGGGGAGAGACACAAGCAGTGGGGTTGTGATCCAGAACCTTGTTTAAAAGCCAAAAACTGAATGTTCTTAAGCAGGTAGAAGATAAATCTTCCCCCGTGCTTATCTAATTAAGCACTATGCAATGAAGACGTATGGGGAAATGGATGTATAGATCCACATTTTCTTGACCTCGGCCCTAGCTGGAGGTGAGTGGTCAGCTTCAAACCCCGGCCACTTTACCCCAAAGAAAAGAACACCCCGGTACCGATTGAATATGAGGCTGGGTGGGCCCCAGATACGGTCTGGACTACTTGGAGGAAAGAAAATCCATGACCCTACCCGGGGGGGGGGTCCTTAAGCAGGTGGATTAAAAAGAAATATTTTTTGAAGTGCAGATATGCCCTCTAAACTTCACACTCCTGATGCTTTATCTCTAGGGAAATAGACCCAACATGCCCCAGAGCCGATCGGAACGCTATGGAGAAGAGAAAAACCTGTTGCCCCTGAAGATAATTAGAACACGAATTCTTCGGATGTGCAATTCGTATTCTAGTCGCTGCACCATCTGAGCTATTGATAGCGAGTAATGTGTTGGAATTGATGTGAACGGAACCGATCGTGGGTTAATTTGGACTCCAGAAAAGGTAGAGTTGTCCCTGTACGTAACTAATTAAACATTACGCCTTGAAAAAGTATGAGAGAGTTGATATATAGACTACAATTTCAAAAATTCCCTGAAAAAGACTAAAGCAACCACAAAAATCTCAGCCATGTGAGCCGGTTTCATGACGGAACTTCAGAACACGAAGCACGAAAGCCATCCACTCGACCAAGACATCAGGTGATGTAAAGATATAGTTACTGCCCATTGAAATAACGTTATATGCCGGCCAGAGCAAACGAATGACCGAGAAAAATACTTGAGACAAGGAGCAGATTCGAGTATAAGTAGATTACTCATTATTATACAGTGAGTGGGAGTGAGCTAATAAAGCTGTGGGAGAGTTACTTAAAAATGAGCACAAGATGAGCAAGAAAATGAGGGTGAATTATGTGTAGGAGTGTCGGAGTAGACAGCGAGGACAAACAAGGAATTGAGCAGGTAAACATCAAATAGGCAGATCAACAGATATATCAGAATGTATTATTTTGCAGACAAACCTTCGAAGGAGTCGGTTTATTCTATTCGAAATATTTTACACCTCAAAAACAAAAACACTCAAAGATACATAAGAGTAAAGAATGTATTTTCGTGTCTGCAATGAAGCACTGAAACACATGACTGCCTGTTGAGGATCGCCGGAAAAATATGGTATGTCGGGCCGCGGGTTCATCTCTGCTCCACCGTATTGAAACATGCCTAAGAAATAAGACATGCTTTCATATCGGAAGACTAAATAGAAAGAAAGAAGGCAGGACGAGCAATATTCAAAATTATTGTCACAATGCTCACTGTATTATTTTTAACATCTCTCGTTGAAAAAAAAAATCTCTTCCGAATGACTTATGTATCTTATATTTTTGACTTAGTTGACCGATTATTGGAATTAGCTCTTCTAACGGACCTCAACAGAACATCCCACCAACTGAGAAAGAAGCAGATCCAGCTCCCGAAACGGGGGCTGTCCTTATAGCTGAGGTTACGCGTTCATCATTTTCCTCGAAACGTCTGATTTTACATGAAAATCTTGTATATTTTATCAACTTTTATTTGGAAAAAGAAAAGGGCTTACTTTATGTTTAAGGACACCTCAGCTGCTATCAGAAAGATTACTTGATTTGAACACGTTCTGAGAGTCAGAAGTCAATGAAATCATCTTTCTGGCTTCTCCTAGTCCTTCCCACATCTCTTTTTTCTTCTAGAAGCATAAGTCATTTAAGAGATATTGCTTGTATATTTTGCTTAACGGGTAACTTCTCTGATATTTTCATATTTCTACTCTGAACCTGGAACCAGCATGTTCCTCTAAATTGGTAACCATCTACCAGGCTACACAATGTCACGTTCAGAGACGGAAATCTTAATTTGTTTTCATAGTTTGCCGTATGCTCATTTCTTCATTCTGTAGTCTCTCTCCAACGACATTTATTACAGCTATCTTTGGAATTTGTGTTTTCTTTCAGCCATGTTTGAAGCCAAGATTTGAGAATCTGTATAAAGAAAAAAAGGGCCTTTTTTTTTACTCGATTATTGAAACCCTGGATAGGTTACCCACATTCTCGGCAGGTAATGCCTGTTGGTGTGAACCGTTAGGCGAGCAGTTTCCAGGTCAAGCAGCACAAACAAGTAACTGTGAAACGCAACCGATACAGGCTGGGCTCATGGACGGGCGAAAGTTGTTCACTTCACATATGGGAGTCAGCACCAGACTGTAATCAAGGCGCGTCTTTTGAGTCACTACCGCCAAGATATTCTCATTCATCATCATCATCGTTAAATCATTGTCATCTTCTTCGCTATGTTCGCCACAATTGTCATTCGTCACTGTTTGAACTGGTGTGCTCGTTTCGATGATTATGAGAAGTAAGGTCTTCTAGCTTCAGCCGTTGGGATTGGAGGCAGCCCGAAATTTGAAATTTTCGGGTGTTCTCCGAAGTACACGGCGTTATAACCCAGAAGACAGCTTTCTTCTTCATTCATCACCTTCGCCATCTTCTTGAATGCCAATATGATCATCTTTAATATCATAATCACTATAATGAGATTTGCGGTCTTATACATTGACGTGTTATTTTTCCTTTGCTATACCAAAAGGGCTTGTTGCACCTTATTTCTTTAAATCGTTTTCTCCGGAATAATTCCGCATGTAGTCTAGTCTTGGCGTTTAACTGGAAAGCCACTGTAGACAGGCATGTAAAATTCGGAATGCTTGTATTATCGCATGAATAGATAGCAAAAGTTACGGTAAAATAGCTCATGTGCCCAAAAATCACACCATGACGACGTCGAGAAAAGGAACATTTTTCATTATGAACGTGTTATTAATTGGTAAAGTTAGGCAACAGGGGTTATGAGAGTTTTTGGTTTTGTTATGTAACAAGGTTGGTTGTTTCGAGTCGGGGCAGTGAGAGCTTACTTGTCATCTCTTCCAATGAGGGACAGATTTTCAAGCAGCATCATTACAAGGGCTCGACAATTATGTTTACCTAGCACGGAGCAGTCTATTTCAATGTGGCGATGGGTTAAAGAGATTTTGTAAGAAAAATTCTCCATTTCGAAATTTGTGAACTACTTGCTAATCGATTGTCCCAGCCTAGAATAATCTGCCTTGTGGGTGCACACATATCAAAATATAATATTAAAGTTATTAACATCGAATGAAATAATTTTAAATATAAACTTGTTAAATTGTTTTATTCAAACACCAACAATTAATTGTAAACAGTACTGTCGAGATAATACTATTTAATTAACCCAAATATAAACACAAAATTTATTTTTGAGAGGAACCCTTTATAATATAAATATAGAACGATTAATTATATAAATTAATCAAGAAGAGAAAAAAGTGCAATCCACCTCAGATAGGCAGAGTATATGGCTGGGGCCTAATAAGCACATCGTTGTTGTGATGCAAAGTTTCTGTCCTCAAGTTCTGCCACCATTCACAATTTGATGCTCATAATTTAAACGTAAGTACACTTTTCTTAAAACTGTGACGTAATTAAAATGTCGTGTGCCTGGATTTGGATTCAGCATATCAGAATTAACTTAAGCAGTTCTCCTTTGCATGGCCGCAACTTAATTAAATAGTACAGTGAGGTAAAACCAAATGATCCAACACTGTGGAATGAACTGACCTCCGGACAGGAATTGCGGCATCCACACGGGTGACGTCATGGTGCAGTGCAAGATGGCGGCCAGCAGCGCCAAGAGGGCGCCTTGTGGCACACAGCTCATTGTCCCGTGGTGTGGTACATCCTGCAACAATTAATACGATATATTTCGTGATAGTATCGAAAGTACCCAGCTTGACCCTATTCATATTCTGATGCAGTCTGACATGTGGGGACCCACTGTTAATCGAAACGTCTGCGTAGAGTTTATAGCTGAAGGTTACGATAATATCATCCCCGAAGAACTGTCACGACAGAATGTTCTTACGTCTCCACTAGAAATTTATGATATATTTTCAAGCAATTCCATTAATTTTGTCAGGTGTAAGTGGTTGGCGTGACGAATAATAAAGGGTTCTAAATTTGATGATTGGGTTTATTACCATTTCTTTATACCAGAAGCTGACCACGCGACACCCTCTATCCGCTAAAGTTGCCACTAACTTCACTGACAAGAGGCGGTGGCTCGGTCGGTATAGTTCGCTTGCGGACTAAAGCCACGGAGTTTTTTGTTTTTACAATTGCAGTTGATTACAACAGCTCACATATTGAACTCCTTCTTAACGATGTCCGTCTGGCGAATCCATCACTAATCTCTGACTGATCTCTATATTCTTTGATCTCTCTCTTCTTGAATTCACGAATCCACTGCCTTTTATAACTTCCTGAGAACCTCAAAGAGACCACCATGTTGAACGGTTAATTCCTGCTCTTATCCAGTTGATTGTGACGGGAATCTTGTGTTTAGCAACTTGTTACCTATTGACGGATCGATTGCTACTATACGTTTTAACGGGAACATGATTTTCGAGCCGTTGCTCAACAACGGACGTCTGGCTCTGGCTCCACTATTCTGGCTTTCAGTCGTCACGTCACAAAATTTTGTTCACCACGTGACACTAAGAACACTTGCAGATTGTGTAGTATTGAGGGATGTTGCATACCATGAATTGTGAATGTAATTCTACAAGGAAGTGAAGTGTTAAATATTATTTCATAATTACCTAATGACAGTATTTTACGATTTTGTATATGTCTACTACATTTATCTTGATATTCGATTATGCAACTACTTATCCACTATTCGTCCTGGATAGATCAGTCGATATTCCGAGAGACTGGACGGTGTTCGATTCCCGGAAATAACGAGAGATTTCTCTTTTCCCCCAGTACCCAGCTTGGCTCTGGGGCCCACCCAGTCCATCCAAGATATACCGGCCGCTCTTTCCTCTACGGTAAAGTGTCCAGGGTCTTAAGCTGACCATTCTCCACTACCAAGTGCCGAAGCCAAGAAAGATGGAGCTGTACCTCTATTTCCCCATATATCTTCACTATGTGGCGGTTAACTAATAAAGCACCGGGACAACTTAATATTTATACTTTACATAGGCCTACTTGTAAATGCCTACGAAGGCCTAATTAAACTGTTTCTTTAAAATCGGCTCTTCTGAGCCCGGAAACCCACAGTAATGCAAAGATTGGGACATTTCACAAGCAAAGCCGGTATAAATGAACGGAAAAAAGTTGAATATTGATGTAGCATGCGTTCTGTAGATCGAGATGTCAAGTGGGTAGAATGATACTATTTTAAGCATATTTCAATGTGCACTCACGCACAACGGAATTCTCATTTGCCCCGATCCCCTGTCTGCTGTGTAGGACAGTAGCATTATTTACGGAACACACTGTAGCCGACTGCATTCTCCGAAGTAACAGTACAAGGCAGGAGCATGAGGAAGCCGTTCAAACAATACACAATCAATCTGCGAATATTGGCACCAGTAGGTCACCGTCGGGCGTGGAGTGCTCTGGTCTGTTTCTTAATCCCAGCCACGTACTTATGAATTGTCTTTAAACTGGGTGAAGAGAAGACGACTCTAGAACAGGCGAGGCGTTAAAGTCAAGGATTTTATGCGCACACGCAAACAACTCTCTAGACCATAATTTCATAAAGGTGCTACGTGAGTTTATGAGTACACGTGTGTTGGTTGCAGGTCGGCAGGTAAAGTGGCCAACAATGGTCTCGCTTTCCTCATATCTCATTTTCATTAAAATATTTATGTTGAACAACGCTTTTAAAACTGTATTTTATATATTTACAATACTGGATGTTATGACTGGAATGTAAACACTCGAACTGGAATTCCTAACAAAATATTGATGCTTGAAGTTCGCAGAAAATTTTATAGAGAAAATAATATTGGAAACGTGCCATCCACAGCAGCATACGAGTTCCCATGGGTGTTCCTTCTCTCTGGGACATTACCTCGATCTAAACTCTTCAACAGGAAGACATACCTCCGTAATGGAGACAAATTCTTTCTTGAGATGATCACGAGAAAGATCACAGAACCTGATGTGTATATATAGTACTGCATCATCCTGTTGCACGTCACGTATTTTCACTTCCTGCTCAACGTCTCACACGCAGCTTAAAAACTTAAAATTCACTTTGAAATTTAAATCACTGGTAAAAGGTAAGGTAAAATGTGAAGTTGTCCCTGTGCTCAACGAATTAAGCACCACGCCATTAGGGTGTATGAGGAAGAGGATGTATAGATCTATATTTTCTTGACCTCGGCACTAGTTGGAGGTGAGTGGTCAGCTTCACGCCCCGGCCGCTTTACCCCCAGGGAAGTGGCCCCCGGTATATATTAGATAGGAGGTTGGGTGGGCCCCAGAACCAGTGTGGACGATTTGGAGAAGAGAAAATTCTTGACCCTACCGGGACTCAAACTCTGAGCCCTCGGTCGTCCAACCCGTAGCCAGTCGCTATACCGATTACGCTACCCCGGCTCTAAAATCACTGGTGCACTGAATATTTCGACCGATATAGTCTTATTAGCTGACTGGAAATTGACTTTGGAAACTGCTGCACCTTCGTCAATGCATACAATTGTAAATTTTACAGCTGCACACGACGCATAAAAGGAATCAACCAACAGTACAAAAGTACAACAGATGGGCCCATAAAAGAGGGTAAAATTTGGAATGGTATACATTGACAGAAGTGAGGCAGTTCCCAACGTCAATTTCGAAGCACCTGATGATGATCGTATCGGTTGAAACATGCAGTGCGCCAGTGATTTAAAATTCAAAGTGAATTTGAAAATATAAGTTGCATGTGATGCAGCGAAATAACGAGTGGAAATGTTTCCACTTGTTATTTCGCTGTCTCATAAATACAGGGTGATTCAGAAAGATGGACACAATTTCAATTGGCTATATTTCCTGAATTATATGTTGCATTTGAATTCTGTAAATTATATTTGATTATACACATATGGAAGTTTATAGATGTTCAATGTGCCCACCTCCAGCTGCACGGATAACATCTAGACGTTAGCTGAATTCATCTCACACTCGATGACCAATTTCTTGCGTCACTTTGCTTTTACCCTTATACAAAGAGCCAGTTTCATCAATTTGTTTATTCCAACGATAAATGCTCTTCCTCGTTGGAGGTTGGATGTTAAACTTGCGACGAAATGCACGCTGCGCCGCTGTCGCAGACTCACTTTTACTGAACTCACGAATGCAAAAAAATCTTGTGTTGCATAGTAGCCATCTCGCTTACAACTGGCGCGGTGATGGAGTGCTCTAGCTGTAGTATTAGAAACTTTACAACATCCTCTTTCAAATGTACTTTACAGAATTCAAATGCAACATGTAGTTCAGGAAATATAGCCAATTGAAATTGTGTCTATCTTTCTTAATCATCCTGTATATGCATATGTTTGTTTGCTTGTACCATTTTAAAAGAAATGTTCTGTTCATTTTTCTCTTCACAGATTTTTACACTTCCGCTTAAATTCTGAACACGTTTTCCATTTAGGAGGTGATATGTGCGCAGAAAGAAAAAAGGAAGACGCCAAACTTCGCGAGATTCTATTTGCAAAAAGCGAGATACAAAATGAGGCGGGTCGTGACTTAAGGCTTTCAGGTTAGATGCTGGGATGCTGTGAGAAGGTTGCTAAGTTACACAACGGGAAACTTTTCAAAGAAATTTGTCAGATTCTGGGATATAGCCCTGTGTAGTACGTATATTAGCCGACGTTTCGCAGGAATGTATCACCTCCATCATCAGTGTCGAAAATCAGCCTAGCAAGAAACCAGAGAGAGCAGGTGTCTAGGCAGAAGAAAATCTGTGACAATGCAGTTCTGGGACCTCACGGCTACGTATATATATAACATGAAATCGTTTTGCTTCTCCGGTGTTCTCCGTCTGTACTTAGATTCTTTTAATGCACAAGGTTCCTGTGTGTGTATCAGTGTTCAGCGCTATTTCACTGCATAACAAGTGCTCTATATATAAAGAACTATCATGCAGCAGTGCAACAGATAATGGCGCCATATTCTTTTGCATTTTAGTCACATATTTCTCTCTGTTGTTTACGGAAATGTAACAAGAACAGTGGTATAGAAGTCGGATCTCGCAAACCTCGAGATTCCATGTATCGACACCACTCATGGCCTGGCAGAATCTAGTTTGCTATACGGTAATTTCCCTCCACTAGGTTCAGGTTTCAATGTTTCGCTGATGTCTGTTTACACCCGTCAGACGTGGCAAGGTATAAATACAGCAAGCATATCGGTGTGTGCTGTATATTACAGTATTTTACAGGTAAATAAACTCAACTGGGTGCTCCTTATCATATGTTCTGTTATTTTCTTGTACCAGTACCTTAAAATTATGTAACAACACTAGCACATTATATTATGATGTCTTATTTTGGTGTTTTATCACCGTAACATATTGGTTAACTCCTCTCTCGAATAATATCTGGCCCTGCTCCTGTCTGCAGCTAAGGGCTCTGAAATCGATAGATCGAACTTGCAATATTTATGAGTGTGTGGTGGAGGCTAGCAACGTAAATTACGACATATTACACCCATATTGTGTAGGAACCTCTTCATGCGCATAATGTCGACCAGCATCAAGTGTCTCTACATGAAAGTTGTCTTGCATAACACGATTTTGCTTTATGTCCGTGTTTGTAACATTTTAACACATACGAATTCTGCACAAAATGTGTATGTCCGCTTATAACTCATCTATGTATCACATTTCACGTGTTTCTCTTGAATAAGTAACTTTAAACAGAGCATCTCAAAAGGTGTGTATTTTGCAGAACTTTATTTGCGTAACAGATTTAAAGTCCAAATATTAAGCGGCGTTACTACGGCCGTTGCTATTTACGCAGCTCTTATTTTAGTAAGATACTACTGATGGACAAATAATATGGCGTATTTGCTCAAAGTAGAACTGCGGAGGCAGATAAACAGCCGTTGCTAGGTAATGGTCCGTACACACGCCGCAGAGGGCCGCCTCATCTACTCTGTGACGTCACGAAACTTTAGAAGAGGTGTTACAAGCTGCGTTCTCTGTGGGTCAGGGCCAGTGAATCAATACACAACAATAGAGGAATAGGTGTTCTCTGTGGATCCGCTCCGAGGCTATATAATAGAGATCTCACGCACCTAGAATTAGAACTGAGTCCAGAGTTGAGCTCCGCTAGGATAAGTGAGAAGAGATGGCAGTTGCAACATACACGTAGAATTGAGTCGAGATCCGGAGTTGACATTTGCAGCAAAGAATTGAGAGAATCGGCAGTACAAGGTGATCGAGAATAATGTCAAGAAAGGAATTAGGCTGTGCAAAGAAGACTTCATATGTGAGTTGAAGTTGTATAATCCGTTGCCAGGAAACGATTAGTGGAGAGTGTAAAAGGCTTAGGACACTACTGTGTTTTAACAGTGAATTCTAGAGTGTGGGAAGAGCGATAGCGCTGTAATTATCTGTAGTTCTGAGTGGAATGTATAAGGTGTCAACAAATCCAATCATCCAATCCGAAAACCCGTTTATAAGTCACGCACCCCCTCACACGTGAAAATAAAAAAAAAACGAATGAGAGGGAAAGTCTCTAAAGCCATGATGTTTATTCAAGTCCGGAAAAGGAAACACGTCAGTTCATTCAGAAATTATAGGACTGTGAAGTAGGCTAAAAGACCAAAATAATAAAAAAAAACTAGACCGTAACGTTTGTTTTGTACATACGTACTCAAAGTAGGCCGCGCCATAGCTCAAGAGGTTAGTCGCTGGCTTCCCATCGCGGCGCCCCGGGTTCGATCCCGGGTCTGGTAAAGTGGAATTTGTGGTGGACAAAGTGGCTCTGGGGCAGGTTTTCTACGAGTACTTCGATTTCCCCTGCCAATCTTCATTCCACCAATTACTCCACAGTCACCCTTACCTATCATCTGGGGCTGGTACAATAGACCAGAAGTGGCCACAGTACAAGAGACTTAGTCCCACCCCACTAGCAATAAAAAAAATACGTACTGAAAACTGTATATATTTTAAGAGTATGTATTCAATTATTTTTGGCAAAAGTATCGGAAGAAATGAAATCCATTTCATTCAGACTTCAATGACAGAATCAGATAGCAACTTGTCTGAGAGATTTCAATGCCTGATAAGAAGAGTAACTTATTTGAGAGCTAGAAATATTATATTTTAGCTTCACATTGTGTGTGATCGCATTAAGTGGAGGAACTGTTTTGGAAGAGACTGTGGACCTGTCGTCTTGACAGATTACTGATGAATGAATGAATTGTGTGTGTAAGGTTTCTTTACTATGTTCCATCACCACAATATAAAACGACGAATGAATGGTGACGGAAGAAAGTAAAGAAATTATTCGCGATACTTCATTACCTCAAACAGAAAGTATGTAATGTCAGTGATATAAATGCCTGAATAACATAGAAACTAATATGAGAGATTTCAATGCCTGAATCAAATAATGACTTCTTCAAGATATTTTGAGTTAAAGAACAATTTACTGCGTATATTTAAAGTATTTGAGTTAATCAAACGTTTAGGTATGAAAATAACTCTCTAGAGACACTTCACTACTTGAGTGGGACAGTTCTTATTTGATATATTTAGATATTTGAGTGAGAAAATACTCACCGGAGAATTAAAATACTATTTGTGCGAAGTAAAACTCACTAAATATATTTCGATGTTTAGTCGGATTGCTCATTGTGGATATTATGACGATTGAGTTAGACAATAATTCAGTACAGATATTTCAGTAACTGAGTAAGATAATAACTTATTCCAAATATTTCAATTCGCGGGTCACATAATTTGTTTATGTTATTATAAACAGAGATTAAGTGATGGGAGAATAGAGAAAACTGCATAATGAGGAGCTTCAAATATTGTGCTCTTCGCCAAACATAATTAAAATGAGCAAATCAAAGAGGATGAGCTGGGCAGGGCATGTAGTACGAATGGGGATAACAGGAATGCATATGAGATATTGCTGGGAAAGCCAGAAGGAAATAGACCACTCGGAAGACCAAGGCGTAGGTGGGTGAACAATATTAAAATGGATCTTAGAGAGATAGGATGGGATGATATGGATTGGATTGATCTGGTTCAACATAGGGACCAATGGAGGGCTCTTGTGAGCATGGTAATGAATCTGCGGGTCCCATAAAATGCTGAGATATTATTGAGTAGCTGCACAATTGGCGGCTTCTCAAGAAGGGCTCAGCTCTTGTTAGTTATTATAATGCTTTAACCCTAGAATATATTTCTAGATATATTTCAGTGCTCGAAACGGAGAACATATTTTAAGATACTTCAAGTAAAAAAAAAGCAGTACTTCAGAGATTCCAGAGCCTGCAGCAAAGCATCAGCTAAACTGAATTATCTGAAACTTAGCAGTAAACAAGTATCATGGGAGACTACAGTGCGTGAATCAAACAGAAGCTCCAAGAAATTTCATGTCTAACTGAAAAGTAAAGAAAGCTCAATTTAGATATTGAAATGGCTGCATAGAACCTTAAGTCCTAGTACAGGTTTCAATACTTCAGTCAAATAGATATTGTAACGTGGATGGCCAGAGCGTTGTTGAGCAAGGACTCAGTAAAAAAAAAACCCTTAACAATAGAGACTCTTTCCTATGGGGTCCGCGCGGTAACTGTTACTCTTCAGTGGTTCTGTAAACACGTTTCAACAATGGAAGACGGCGTTTTCCGTGGGGTCGGTGCAAAGGAGTTATCTTAAAAACAAACGGCGCTACAGTTCAGCTCTGAATTCTGAGTTCTCGGTAGGAGACAGCCACGAAATACTCATCGACCTGTGTGATTTGAAGACTTTATGTGTGTTGTAGTCCAGTGGGACTTGGAGTGTGTAATTTAGTGACGCTTTTACAGTTCCCGTGATATAAATCCGTTGCCAGGAAGCGGATAGTAAAGACTAGTGGAAGTAGAGTGAGAAGATTAATGTGGAGTGATTGTTAATTGTGTAAATCTGCAAGAGTGTAATAATTATTTATAGTTACTACCTGTAGGTTGTTAATAAATCAAATTACCAATCCAAACCAGCGTCTCAGTCTCCCGATACAAGTGACAATATCTTAAGCTATATCAATGCCTAGCGAAACACTCAAGGAAAAATTTATAACCCGAATAAGAGCAATAATTTTGAGCGATTCCTTTACTCAGTAATAGAGTTGGACCAACTTTCTTGAGAGACTCAACGTATACATCTTCAGATAGTTCAAACCTGGAATAAAAGAGTGATTTTAAACTTAGCAAGGAAATACAATGCGGACCAGCTCCGTCTCGCAGACCATAGTTTTACATCC
Source organism: Cryptotermes secundus (assembly GCF_002891405.2). Taxonomy (NCBI): domain Eukaryota; kingdom Metazoa; phylum Arthropoda; class Insecta; order Blattodea; family Kalotermitidae; genus Cryptotermes; species Cryptotermes secundus. The sequence continues at coordinate 85,539 of NW_019718623.1, read as the reverse complement.
GTGAGCTACTGAAAAAAAAAAGTAGTAAGAGAGAGCGAGTGCTGTCCTCGTGCGGGTGAAATAATAGCACCATTAAATGTGGTACTGTTACGTGTTGTGTAAACATGACGACAATGCAGGTACATCTAATTAGCAACAGCTACTGAACCTCTGGATTCTTGAACAGCGCTTCCGGGAAACGAATTTTCCATTCTGCGAAAATTGGTTTCACAATCTGAAGAGACCTGTGATATCAGTTACGAAATGAAACATGCAAAATTTGCATTAAAAAGTTAGCACGAAGAGATAGAAATACACAAAAATAATTAAAGAACAGAATACAAAATATGATAGTCTACATTAATTACAAAGTGAGCATGAATAATAATACAGAAACAAACGCACACAGAGAAAGCCACAATGTGACAGCGAAGAACAAATCGAGTTTCAAATAGAGCAGTATAAAATAATTTAATTAAATTAAATTCTTTATTATTTATGTGTCGAGACAACAGCCGCAAGGCCAATTACAGACACAACACAGTATAGATACAAGTAATTACACGTACATAATGGACAATCACAACATAAAGTCAAAGACAAATTACAGGCAAGCACTCGATGAAAAACGCATTAATGCATCCAAGTAAACAAACAAACAAATAATAATAATTCAATTCGTGTTTATTTACGTACAAACTTAATAATAATAACAATAATAATTCAATTCTTTATTATTTATGTG
>NW_019718623.1:22560-84757 GCF_002891405.2 Cryptotermes secundus | reverse complement strand
AGCAGCAGCAGCAGCAGCAGCAGTAGTAGAAATAACATTTTTCTGAGCAGTTTCGTAACTTAATTTTTCTGTCTATCAAGGGAAATGTTGCGATAGTAACTTAAGCTATGAACCAGCTGCTTCTTTACCAATCGTCATTCGCAATTATCCTCACATCTGACACAAAACAATCTGTACTACTGATAAATCGTTGTCAAATATACAACGAAACCGTTAGAAACTGTAGAACAGGTAACTGAAAGAAAGACGCTCCCGTCCAATTTACAGACATGGCCACACCTCTGGCATCAAAATCTTTGCAGTTGATATGGATCATACTGCTACGCTACAAGTGAATCAATGGAAACGGGAAGGTTGAATTAGGTCATGACCGCCAAGTGGCACTGTGAGAAGACAAGGTCAGCATATCTGCTGGCCGCAGTTCGTGCCACGAAAACAAAACATGCATGACTGGCCGCTCCATGCGTTTCCGCAGTGGGGCATTGTAATGAGACGTTGGTTATGAATTGGCATGATCACAGCAGGGTTACAAGCTGATTCACGTTGAAATTAGGTTCCACCATTCAGCTGAAGATTCTACTATGTCATATTGTCTACCTGCCCAGTGCTTTTTCCTTCCTTCATATTTTACAAATATACATATTTGAACATTATTCATCGTCTTGTCTTTATATAAAAACACTGGCCTGTTTATTTGTCAAGACGTAAAGTTTCGAAGACTGGATTCTGTCTCCGTCTTCAAGCAAAATATATTCAGTTGGGACCAATTGATAGAGCTAGTCCTTATCTTGAGCCAGATGAATTCAGTGCACAGTCTTTAAGCACTTCATCATCATCAGCATCAGCATCATAGTCAAAACAGACATTTTTTAGAAATAATCTTCCTCAGAAAATTCTGCCAGATTGCATCCGGTTTTCACTTTTTGTATTTCCCAATAGTAATTCCCAAAAGCATATGTCTTTAAAAATCCAATCAATATAATGTATTTACGTCTATGACTAGGTCTCCAAAGCAATAACTTTCCTTCAAAATCTTAAATAACCCTTTCATTATCATTTTTATGAAAGGAAATAATGCATTCATTGGAAGCCGTAGAAAATACCTGTGTGTCAGTACGTCTGCCAATCTTGGATTCACTGACAATTATGGATGCAAACCTTGAAAAGCAGTGGTTCCCATAGCTGAAACGCCCCCTTTTTGGTGTTTTACAAAACCCTCTCTCACCACACTAATATTTTTTGTTGAGATAAATGTACACGTACACGTATTCCATTGTACCTGCACTTGCATAATTGCATCCATTATTGTTTATGATTAACTAAATAGTAATTATTTTATCACTTATCTGAGGCATATGGGGAAGAATAAATTTATGTGTAAAACAATAAATATTTCTTTATTTTATTGAAAATATTATTATTATTAATAATATAACATATCGTTGCATATATTTTGATCAAATCTTATAATGTAGTGCAGGTATGTTACAAAAGACCGCCTCTGTGGTCTGGTGGTCAGAGTTCCTGCCTACAAATCCAGAGGATCCGTGTTCGATTTCCGGCACTATCAGATTTTCTGAGAAGTAATGGGCCTGGAACGGGGTCTACTCAGCCTCGTGAGGATAACTGAGGAGCTATTTCAAGGAAATTACGGCTCCGGTCTAGAAAACCGAGATTAACGGCCTTGGGGATCCGTTGCGCTGACCACGCGACACCCTCTATCCGCAAAAGTTGGTACTAACTTCTCCGACAAGCGGAGGTCACTCGGTAGGTATAGTTCTCTTGCGGACTACAGGCCACGGTGTTTGTTTGTTTTGGTATACTAAAAAACACTTCAGAATGTAAACCGCTTAAAAATACGAGTAATTGAAACTTAACTAAACCACAGTAAACACAGTGAGATAGTAACTTACTAGCAGTTAATCCACCGAATTATTTTCTTATTAACCTTTCAGGTTTGAAGATAAAACGGAACGTTGAAAAACAAAAAATTGCAGCAAATAAATGCGATATGAAAGTAATTTAATGAGGCGAACGACTCTCTGCTTAAAAGCAGAAAATTCTGTTTGAGGAATGACAGTCTTGTTCTTCTTTATGTACATCAAGCATAATGGCCGAAGGCCTGTTATGGCTTCTCAAGTTTGGTCTTGCCGTCTCTTTCTGTGTCGAGTGTTATCTTCTGGAATATAACGCCCTGTAGCCCGTTGAAAGCCAACCAACATTTCGACACAACATATCGTCTCCATCTTCAGGATTAAAGAATAAGCCGAGCAAGGGTGAAAGCAGGTGGCAAGATAACACTCTTCAGAACAATCGTTATCTTATGTGAGAACCTCGAATCCTACTTTTCTGCGTCGTTAACTGTTTTGTATTCCCTGAAGTTGATAGCCCACCATTTGTCTGAGAATTCTATTTTCAGTCATGCGTTGTACGTGGTTTTCCCAGTTCTCTCTGCATTGATTAAGACTGTCACTTAAACTTTCTACATGTAGTTTTCTACCCCGCTCTTCCTTCCTTGGAACTTATGAGTAAGCAAATGGGAAAGCTACCAACCTAAACACACCCCCAGACTCGGAGGGCCGAGAACTACTTTTCATCTGAAATTACCATCCGGGCAGACTTCTGTAACGGTACCGTTCTAGCTTTCTACTTGTGCTATGTCCGGTTCGAATTTCTGAGGGGGCATTGCCTATCCTGACCGAGGGAGTGACTGATATAGGGGAAGGGTTTAAGGCGTGTCAGAACCGACGGATGTTTAAGGAGAAAATGATTAGTTGCATCAAAATATAAACAAGGAATTTAGCTCAATTCGACATTATGGACATTCGACATTCTTATGGATTCACGTCCCTCCTCTGGAATCCCCTCACGTCTCAAGAAGGGGTTTGACCCGTAGCCTGGGAACGACTGTTTTAAGCACGGTTGAGCAATTTCGTGGCATCCCGTGTAATCGTTATAGCATAGAAGATCACGTCATTGTGGAAAATTTTAACTTCATAGGTCTGTATCAAGAAATTGAAATGGCGACCATGACAGTTTACCAGGACACAAGACGATAAGCACTTTCTATAAAGTTTCTGTGGTAACAGGTAGAAAAAAGCAAAATTGTCTCTTTGCTTAACTAATTAAGCACTACGCAATGAAAATGTATGGGGGAGTGGATGTGTAGACCCGCGTTTTCTTGACCTCGACACTAGTGGAATGTGAGTTGTCAGGTTCATGGCCCGGTTGCTTTACCCCCGGGGAAAAAGCCCCCGGTACTTATTGAATAGGAGGCTGGCTGGGTCACAGAGCCGGTCGGGCCGACGTCGGGAAGTGAAAATTTTTGACCCTACCAGGACTCGAACTCCGAACCCTCGTTCGTCCAGCCCGAAGCCAGTCGCTGTACCGATTGCGCTATCCAGGACCTCTCTGTGGTGAGAGGTAATTTCTAGAAAACGTCAAAATAACACGCTCACATGCACGAAAGAAGAGGATAGGTGGTGAAACACTGTACTTCTGTGTGTCGACATATTATAAATGCATCCTTTAGTAACGCTAAACGTTTAATCTTTTAGAACCCCTGCATACAGCACCGAAGCCCCTTAATCAGGACAGCCAGTACCCTGAGCGAGGTTCAATCCCGCAACTTCTCTAATACCAAATACAATTTTAACTCGCGAAATTCAATCCAAAGGAGCTGTGGAGAGGACTGCAACATACAGCAATCTATGCCAGTGTTATTATAAATATAACGACACAATATATGGCTTTTACCGGTACGGTCTGCTCGCCCCAGAGTCGCTGCTGCTGCTACTGACACTGACCTTGCAGCAAAGTAGAACAGCCGCTAACAAGCCTGTCTACGTAGTGGGGTTAGGCTTCAGAGCTATACAGGATGTGAGTACTCGGACAGCGGTGAGAACTACGTTAACTCCATTGTACAGACTCTTCCTCGAGCGATTGATACTTATACTGTCACGTGTTTGTGGTTCCGTGACTAATAATTGTGGATTCTAGGTTTGATCATTGAATTTATTGGATATTTCAATTACAATTGCACTGGATTTCCACAGTTCACATGTTGAACTCCTTCCTGAGAACTAATCCCTCATTCTTCTCACTGTCCTCTTTGCCTGGCTGGTTCTTGAACTTCTGCTTCTCTCGCTTCTGACTTATGAACTCTTGATTTCACTCCTGAGCTCTGCCTCTATTCACGAATGAACTCTGTTTTTTATCTGCTTGGCGTACCGAATAGGGGACACCGAGTCGAACAGTTCATCCCTCCGTTGTCGTTAAAATGACCCCTCTGTTGCTGTGAGAATAAAATTTTACCTAGCCGTTGTCGTGAAAAGGACATCTCCTTTGTGCAGCAAATGTCTGTCTACTTTGCTTAGGAGAAATCTCTTTAGAATTCGCTATCTATGCATGCATTCATATGTCACAATACCGTGTTCAATATATTTCCTGTTCTGAAAACAAAGTATTCATAAGCGTGCAACCTTATATTCGTTTCAATATCAACACTCACTTTTCTTTACTTCACAAGTGACCTCTTCCCTCGAGACATTACAAACAAGATTTTATACTAATTTCTTCTTACTCCGCTATTTCATCCATCATATCTTTCTTCGAAAAAAATCTTGGCAGTATTACGGGTGCAATAATAATAAACTTCCTCCTTAAAATGTGTGCAAATATCTGTCGATATTTCTCTACTCTTTAATTTAAATATCCTCCTGAGCACTTAATTCACAGATACCCTCTTTCTTTATTTTACCCTTGGAATTACAAGCGAAGTTTCACGTTCTTATCTATACTGATTATGAGAAATTAAATTGTGCGAAATTGGGGTGGTCTACAAGGACATACGATTTATGTCAAATTTCTTCAAAATTTCTTCATCTGGTATAGAATTGAAACTTTTGGACAGGCAGAAGGTGAGCCATACATGGACGAAAATATAGACGGACAGATATGAAAGTGGGTTTGTGTGTATTTTGCCTGTGGGTCGTGAAAAGTAGGCATAATGGCATTTTATAACTTGCTACCGGAGGCAAGGGCTATTTTGTTTAACCTCGAAACCAAAATGCCAGATATTACAAAGTAACCTAACCTGCATGTTCTCTTGTAACCATCATCCCAGGTCTGTTATATTTCACGCATCATGCCCCTTCCAAAATTGCGTTGATTACGTAAATAAAGGAATAAAATCCTGTAAACTTCGACACGAATGTCCTTAATACTTTTTGATCGTTCTTCACTGTGTAGGTCGGAATTGACTGCCAGAACTAAAGTAAGAACTGTTCTCATAACTCGGTCGACAGAGCTCCCTCTCATATACTTGTGTTTATCTCTCGAATGACGTGGAACTGTGATATCTCAGTCGGTATAGCGACGTGCTAGTAGCTGGATATCCGGGATTCGATTCCCGGCACGGAGATATTTCTCTCCTCCAAGGAGTCCAGACCAGCTCCGGGGCCCACCCAGACTCCTGTCCGTTGGGTACCCTGAGCGATCGGGGTGTGATCCTGACCGCTCACTTCCATTCAGTGTCGAGGTCAAGAGTGGCGGAGTTTTTACATCCACTCTCCACACGTCTTCATGGTGCAGTGCTTAACTGATTAAACACGGGGACAATTTCACCGTTTACTTTTATGGCGTGGAGTAGTAGTTCGAATCCTGGAGGTACTCAAACAGTTTCACTTTCGGGAAACGGTGATTCTGACAGAATTTCTTTTCTCCTGTCCTTCCAGACCAGAGCCGGGTAGTGCCTTAGAATAGGCTATGACACACGCTACACAAACTTTCCTAATACGTGATTCGAAGGGATGCTCCCCATTTCCATATGCAGGCAACGCATAATAATTCTGGCGCAATGTCCCCATTTTTAATTATCTCAAAAACCTTAAGACTTAAGGAAAACACCTACTGAATATATATTTACGCAATTTTTCGAAAAATATTTATGGCTCTAGCGTAGTTGATTGATGCACTATGATACAAGTTTGGATGTCGCGGGTTCGATTCACGATGAAGTTTTTTTTTTTAAATTGTCCTAATCCTTCCAGCCGCAATATGGTACTGGGGTAGAGTGAGTCTATAAGAGAAATCTTCCTTGGAGTAAAGGGCAGCCGGTGCACGAGATTGACAACATCACCGTCATCTGTGAGACGATTGTCTAGAGAAAATGTGGAATCCTCGACGTCTTACTATACTATGAGCCTCCACGGCCTGTTACAGCGAACGCCTTGACTCTTCTTTTTGACAAGCTTGTCCACAAATGCTGGCAGGAAGCTGTGTAAGCCTTCGTGTAAAATATCTGACACTTCTCCGATTTTAACCAAAATTTTGTGTCGACAAGTCTTACAACCCCAAAATACGAAATTTTATGAGAATCCATTTCGCGATCCCCGAGTAAGTAAGTAAATTAAAGGTATCCCTGTAACAGGCCGTGGAGGCCCGTAGGGTTGTGAGATGTTGAGGTTCCCACATTTTCTAGACAATCAGTTCACAGGTGGCGGTAAGATTGTGAGCCCTACGCGCTGGCCGCCCTTTACCCCCAAGAATTTTCCTGGTACTCATTTCTGTTAGAGGCTGAGTCGACCCTAGGGCCATAGTGCTGTTGGAAGGATTAGGTAAATTGAAAAAATCCAATGACCTGATTGGAACTTGAACCAGCGACCTTCAGGCTTGTAGCACAGTGCTTCAACCAACTACGCTACCGCGTGCCCCCCTCGATTCTAGAGCAATTTCACCCAACCAAACATAGAGACGGATGGAGCCATTTTAATAGTAGCTGAGCAGGGTTACTGACACGTTAGAATGCGTGTTAGATTTCAGATCCCGTCTCCTCTAACATTCCCTTATTACTTGTATTTTATCTTTCCTCAAGTTTCAATAAAACAGATCTTAACACTTGTTTAATACGATAAATGCTGCTTCCACACTAAAAGAACACGTGTATAAGTGTGTGTCATAAGGCAGACATTAGTTTGGAAAATCGATATCAAAGCCTAGCCGAGAGTACTTATGAGTAAGTGTACTTTTCATAGTTCATAATCATCTCAATCTGATCATCGTCCTGCTTTAAACGTTATGAAAATCAGTGACACACACACAAACACAGACCAATAAAAAGACAAATAAAATATTAAATATACCAATAAAGATATAAGCCTTAACAACATTAATGAAAGTAAACTAGGCACATTACAAGTCTCTAAATAACAAAAGAATCCGTTGATCTCACTCCTTCGGAAGGATTGCCGGAGCGGAAGTGGCTCAGAGTTGAAGAATTCGCATGCACCGGTAACTTCACGCGGAAACATGACAGACCACTTTGAAGAAAGAGTTCATCAGCTTCTTCAGTCACCAGACTGCAGCCACTTTCCTATTCACAATGCATTACTTTCTCACGCCTAACAAGAATTCAAGCCTGTACATTATATAGTACATTGCGTTTCTCGAATACTGGTCTACGACACCTTCACTTTAAATTAGCATTTACACATTTAGTAACAGTTCACAAAGTTAGATGATAACAAGTATGATCTAAGTGCAAATCTATTTCTTTCATCTCACCAGAACTTGTCAGTATTTAATCCCTGCTCAGATCTGTTTTCTTTATTTACCTATTTGCCCTTTGGTATAAACTTAATCTTTGTTCAGATCAGTTTCTTATCTACCTATTTGGCCTTTGGTATAAACTTAATCTTTGTTCAGATCTGTTTTCTTTATCTACCTATTTGGCCTTTGGTATAAAATTAATCTTTGTTCAGATCTGTTTTTTATCTACCTATTCGGCATTTGGTATAAATTTAATCTTTGTTCAGATGTGTTTGCTTTATCCGTATACATTTGTCACTAACTTATACCCAATTTTGTGTTTGTTTTATCTACTCGACGTTTGTCACGAACTTAATCCCTGTACGGATCTATTTCCTTTATCTCCTAGGCCTTTTTTATTAATTTAATCCTTGTTCAGATCTGTTTGCTTTATCCGTCTGCCTTTGCCACTAACTTAAGGCTTATTTTATGTTTTCTTTACCTCCTCGACTTTTTCATCAACTTAATCCCTGTACAGATCTCTTCCCTTTATTTTCTTTGCCTTTGCTATTAACTTAATTCTTGTTCAGATATATTTCCTTCATTTCATTTGTGCTTTGCCATTAACTTAACTCTTCTTTTCACAGGGAATAGAAGCATGGTCTTCCAGCCCGTAGATGTCACTGTCAGCTAACTGGCGACTAAAAGCAACGAAGAAGGCACGCAATTATGCGTTCTTCAAGCAATTCTTCTGAACTTAAAATACATCACAGTTGCTTCCATTGCTTTTTTTATCGGATATCACAGCTCGTGACGAAATGTTGACTAAACTGGTTTGGTAACAGCTGGCGCCCGCATTTGTAGCAAATTTATTAATAAGCGGTTCGGAACTGAAGTTCCAATAACAGTAATTGCGAAAAACGTTATATTCTGGGATATTCCACAGTTTAATTGGGTAGAAATTTGGCGGTGTTCTTCAGGAACGCAATGCCTCCATCTTCAGATAGATAAGGAAGTCAAGAGAGCAGGAAGCAAATTTGTTGTTTTTGCTTTGTCCACTCTTCTATACGCAATATGGAGGCAGTGCGTTTCTCCGAAACGTCGGTAAACTTCTAGCAGTATATAAGACGTCACATCCAAAATAATAGTGTTCCAAGATTTGTGTCAGTTTGTTTTACACCAGAAAATTAAACTCACATAAAAATAAATTGTTACCACTGCGCTTTGTTGAAGGTATCGATTCATTCGATACAAACAAAAGCCAATGTAGATGAAGGATATTCATCTTTAAAGATGAAAAGTTGAGACGTTCGTTTGGGTTCATCTATATTTCATCACGTTTTCATAGGGGAGGCTGAACTAGTGGTAACGTTCTAGACTCGTATTAGAGAGCTGCTCAGGGCACCGGGCATCGTACGCAAACTTTGTTGTGATTTTCATCAGTCCCTCTAGGAAAATTCTAGGATAGTACCAACATTAAGCAACGATATTTCCTTCCAAATTTCTTCCCATTTGTTATTCATTAATCATTCGGTTTCTGCTAGTGCGTAATGAAACAGACTTATCTAAGAGAAAGGAAGGCAAAGTTAGTGTTGGGTTTCCTTCATCCAAGGAAAATGCTCGGATGGTATCAATATTAGGCAATGAAAATTTCCTTCCAAACCCCTTCCAATTCATTATTAATTAATAATTTTACCTTTCAACGCTATAAAAAACCTCAATATTAAAACGCTCTAAAGTAACACCCTCCCCCAGAAAAGTCATATGTTAAATATAAAACAGTTCATACTCTAATGTAAAACAATAGTTTTGTACAGGTAAAAAGATAAATTTAGCCCTGGACAACGACATGTAGATGTATGGGGGAATGGAGATGTATCTCCACCATTCTTTGACAATAGATGGAGGTGAATGGTTAGCTTCACGCCCCTGACACTTTATCACCCCATCAAGGAAAGAACCAAGGCTGGGTGGGCCCCAGAGCGATCTGGACATCATAGAGAGGAGAAAAATCTATTGTCCCTGCTGAGATTCCCCTCCTGGGTCCTTCAGTTCGCAGCCTAAATCGCTACTCGCCATCGTAAGTCTTGTGCAACCCAAACTGCGGGACTTCTGTGTACTCGTTGCTGTCTGCGGACAGGACGCAAGCAGGAATGTGCACTTATGAGACCTGCTTTATAGATAGCAGGGTGTGTCTGGAGAGACTAAGTAAGATCACAAAACAGTTATCAGAGCAGCCTTCCTGCAGGCTGATATTCGAACCACTTGAGGCTATACGAACAGGACGACTGGAAAGGAAACAGAGACTATCGGGTCAGATGCTGTTGAAGCTGCCTATGAGGAAGTGGCTATGCTCTTCTTTCTTCGAAATGCCTTTCCCTAGGAATTTGACAGCTGCGCTCTGTTTTGTTGGTTTTACAAGCTTGAGACCTGACGTAACGGCACACAGAACAAGCACGGAGCTTTGTGTCGAATAATTCTCCAGCAGTTCCTAAAGGTGGTTATGAAGATCAGGGTTGAGTAAGACGTTGACAGAGGTCTTCGGCTGGACTGCGAAGTAATTTTGAGAGGTCAGAAATAGGCCTTCTATTGTTACTTATATTTTACAACATTTCTGGTCTTTCGTTCTGGAACATCATAAGAGATGAAAAGTATTCAACGCTAAGAGAAATAACCTTTTACTTAATACCTTCTCCAGTTCTGTTCCTCCTTCTCACACTGCCTTCTCGATGATAAATATCATCAGGTCGGAACATCGTTTCTCCCTCACAGGAGACCACTTTGATTCGTGTTGAAGGTTAGCTATTAGCGATAAAGAATGTAAAAAGATAAAGTTTTCCCTGTGCTTAGATAATTAAGCACTATGCCTTGAAGACGTATGGAGGAGTGGCTCTGTAGATCAATATTTTCTTGATCTCGGGACTAGTTTGAGATGAGTGGTCAGCTTCATGACTTGGCCGCCTTGCCCCCTGGGAAAGAGCCCCCGGTACCAATTGGATAGGAGGTTGGATGGACCGTAGAGCTGGTCTGAACAACATTGAGAAGTGAAAAGTCTTTTCCCCACCGAGACTCGAATTCCGACCCCTCGGTCGTCCAACCAGTAGCTACTCGCTATACCAATTGCGCTATCCCAGCTTATACCTATTAGAGATTACATACCAAAATTCACAAACCTGATGAACGTGATGCAATCTAAATCTTGTTCATCTAACTTACTGAACTATTGTTTCCATGAGTTTAATACCATAATCAATGGCAAAGCAGCCGTTTTCGAGCAAAAGCCTTCCTTAGAAGCTTTTGCCATAATGCATCCTGGTTTCACTTCTTCGGTTTTCGCAACAATGCTTTTTTACAGAGCGAGGACTTCAGCCTTGCGACTAACCCCACATAGAGGACAAGGTCCCTGTATTTATGTCCCCCAGTGACAGGGTGGCCCAGTTATACCCCCAGGTGCCGGGTTCAATTTTCGTCGACTTCTAAGTCACGCACTGCTCCGGTGCAGGTATTCGAACCCGCCACCACACTGGAAGATTTCTCATATCATTTTACACTATTACACAAGCTTTGTTTGAAACTACGCTTTTGTTTCAAAATTTCGCATTAATAACATTTTACGTTTTATATAAGTTGGTGTAAATTCCAAAATACAAATCACTATCTGAGCTTTAAGTTGCACGTCACCCTTTGAAACCTGTGTTTTGATACATTCCTTTCACCTACCGGAAAATATCCATTACGATAATTATATAATTAGGGTCCTGAGTTCTAGAAAATTTGAAAAGACCACTTGCCATGCGAAAGTTTCCCATGGCCAGATTGAGGCCATAATAGTAAGTATGATTATAACAATAACAACAAAATAATAATAATAATAATAATAATAATAATAATGAAAACGAAGGTAATGAATATTGTGTAGGTGATAGAAAGTGAAGCTATCCCTGTAGCAGACCGTGGAGGCCCATAGTATTGTAAGACTTGGAGGCTCCCACGTTTTCTCTAGAGTCTAGACAATCGGCTCACAGATGGTGGTGAGGTTGTCAGCCTTATGTGCCGGCCGCCCTTTACCCCCAGGAAGATTCCTGGTACTCGTTCCTCTTAGATGCTGAGTCGAACCTAGGGCCATAGTGCGGCTGGAGGATTAGCTCAATTGAAAAATCCAATGACCTCATCGCTAATCGAACCCGGGACCTTCCGGCTTGCAGCATGGTGAGCGATTAGATATGCGAGTAACAATTATGATAACGATGATGACCACTGTATAATAATGGTGATATTGATAGAGTAGTAGTAGTAGTAGTAGTAGTAGTAGTAGTAGTAGTAGTAGTAGTAGTAGTAGTAGTAGTAGTAGTAGTAGTAGTAGTAGTAGTAGTAATTCAATTCAATTTTTGTTTATTAGCGTGCAAACTTAAGAGCACAGAGACAAATTTCAAAGTTATCACTAGTACGCAGAAAGAAACAACAAAAAACTTACAAAATATAAAATAATGTAGTTTATATAATAATAACAGTAATTTCATGAAATATCCGATTTATCACTATCAGGTGAGAAAAGTAAAATAAGTACATTTGCAGTGGTTATGCCATTATGTGGCGAGAAAGGATAATATTCATACAGACACACATATATATGTATGTAATAATAATAATAATAATAATTATTATTATTATTATTATTAATTAATTATTATTATTATATTATGAAATATGATTAAGGAGAAATTTCTTGGTTCCGAATATGTCAACGTCCTTGCAAACAACATCAGCAAGTAGTTCACATCTAGAAGGTGGGAAATTTTGACACGAGGAGCAGACATTGATCAAAGGAATGCCTCAGATATACCGAGCAGGAATTCGAAGATCAACAATTTTCAAAAGAGAGGGACAGAATTTAGAATCAAGGTCAGCTGGAACAAGAAAAAGTTTATTGAGGCGATGTCTCATCATATACAAAGTGTACAATTTTAACTTCTCCAAAGCAAGATGGGTGCATGAAAGAAACGTTTAAAACAGAGGGCTGCAGACCTCTGCTGGATGAGTTCCAGCTTGTTGGTGTCAGTTGACGTAATCGAATTATTGACAACGGACGCGTATTCAAACGTTGATCCGACTAATGTAACATATAACCTACGCATACATTCAAGAGATGAGAAGGTGAAGGTAATACTACGAACTAGACCCAACAGCTTAATACAATGACAAACAATATGGTTAACGTGGTTATGAAAATGAAGTTTAGTATCAATAAATACTCCCAGGTCTTTTATAGAGTCAGTCCGGGTTATAGAGAATTGGCAAAGTTTATAAACATAAATTAGTACTTTGGGATATAAGGAGAAGGATACAACTTTAGTTTTTCTGATCTTGAGTTTCATACAGTTAGCAATGCACCAACCTTGTACAGATTTAATGTCAGACTGTAGTAGATTGCAGTCTTCAGGAGATCTGACGGCTTGGTAGATTTTGTTATCGTCAGCAAAAACTAGTTACTTAGAGTTGGAAACTGCATCACGCAAGTCGTTAATAAGCACATTGAAGAGAAAGGGTCCCAGGACAGATCCCTGAGGAACAGCGGATAGATTTTCAGAAGGTAAGGAAAGAATACTAGAAAAGAAGGCCTGAGATTTTCGGTTGGATAGGTAACTGTGATGATGATGATGATGATGATAATAATAATACTAATAATAATAATAATAATAATTGGAAGAATTGACGCTGGAGCAGATTTTCTTGGAGTACTCCGGTTTCTCCAACCAATTCTCATTCCACCAACTGTTCCACATTCAATAATCATACTATCATTGACGCTAACACTGACAGCATCGTCGAATGATCAACTTAATTATAATAATAGTCTATATGAACTCGATATGTACTTTGAAAAGCTATAGCATATCCGATGTCATCTGATATGTGACGTAGTGTAGTCAGAAAGGTGTTTATAAAGGTTTTGGAAGACCCTGCTGCTTCCATCTTCAGGGTAGAAGAGTTAACGGTGTGTAGAAAAGTTCAGTAATTCCATTAATAGTTCTAAAATGCTGCTCAAAATCGGTTAAAATCAGATACAAATTACTGACTATTTTTTTAATAAATTAAAATTTATTTACTTTTTTAGTCACTTTAACTAAAAAAAATACAGTTCAGGAACTACGCATATAATCTAGTTGATGATGGCCTTATGAAGTCGAAAATTATAGAAGACACAATTTTAATTTATGTCGACATGAAACACGGCAAGAAGTCGCACATCGAAAACAGCCCCTAAATCCGAAATTACATAACATTGTAATTTTTATTATAGGATGTGACACTGTGGACTAAATTCATCTGGTACAGGATGGGGTAAAGTGTCTTGCCTCTTGTGATCAAGGCAATGTTGCTTTGGGCTCCATGAAAGGCGATGGATATCTTGAGTAAGTGAAGATCTCTTGAGTTATGACAATTCTCCATGTAATCTGAAGTGACTGAGGAGTCGGCTCTGCAAATCTACAGTTACAGGAAACAGTGACACTGATTTGAGGTCAGTGTGACGGCTGTATGGTAGCAGTAATATTTTCCAACGTGCCACACGTCAGTTGGGCCTATTTTATTTTCCAGAGCGTGTCGCATGCTCTAGACCAAGGGTATCCAAACTACGGCCCGCGATGTGATTTTATCCGGCCCGCGAAAGAATTGTGCAGAAATGCGCCAATTAAACTAAATTTCCAGTGAGTACTGGTAAAAAAAAAAATTGTTCATAGATTTCAAATTCATTAATTAAGGTTGTTTTTAAAATATATTGATATTCCATATTATGTTAGTATTAATATTATTCACAATTTTACTAATTCTGGACCGCATACTGCGCGGTATTTCTTCGTACATGTTCGGCCTCGATCGGCAGTGTCACTTCGTGGCAATGTAGGTAGCGCGAGCAGAATTTTCTTCCTAGTTTGCAAATTTAGTCATTTCAGATTTGAAAGAACAATTTCGGAAGCGATTTGCTGATTTGGATGCCAGTGCTCAGGAAATCAAGAGTGTTTCAAAATCCGTTTGACTGTGATGCTGCAGATGTCCCAAGTCAAATTCAAATGGAAATTATTGAACTTCAGGAAAATTATCATATTAAAAACAAATACAAGGAAGGAAATTTGATCGAATTTTATAAATTTCTGAACTCTGAGCAATTTCCAAATTTAAAGAAATTTGCTTGTAAATTTATCTCTATTTTTGAAACGACATATCTGTGTGAACAAACCTTTTCCCAGATGAAGTACATCAAGTCAAAATACAGGGCAAATTTATCCGATGAACATTTAAGCTCGCTACTTGTGATTAGCGTTTCAAAATTTGAACCTCAATTTAATCAGATTTTAAGAATGCAAAAAGAGTTCCATCATTCACACTAATTCTTTTATTATAATTTGTGATGAAAATATGAGCATTTGCTGCTACTGTCTCTTGTCATTAATATACAAGTACGATAATTTATTCTCACGTACTTTGTATTTAGTTTATGAAATTCTGTGCTTTCAATAAAACTGATATACCTAGAGTTATTAATTTCACATTTTATCCGGCCCGTTTAAGGTGCTGAATTACCTAATGTGGCCCGCGTTTCGAAAAGTTTGGCGACCCCTGCTCTAGACAAAGGCAGGATTGTCAGAACGAGATGATCAGGCTACTGTAGCGGTAACACATGAGAAGTGAGTTTACAGCTGCAGAATAATGGCAAGAAAGGAATTAAGCTGCACAAAGAAGACTTTATGTGTGATTTGAAGTGACAGTGAGATTGTTGTAAATGCGTTGCCAGGATACGACCTAAGAAGACTGAGACCCCTAGTGCGTGTGTAACAATGAACTATAAATTGTGTAGATCAGCAATAGCCCTGTATTGGCTGTAGTCCCGAGTACTATGAATAAGGTGTCAATAAATTCAATCATCCAATTCAAAGCCCATCTATAAGTCACTCACAAACCCCCACTCGTGACAATATATGCAGTTTAGTGCAGCACATGTTCATGGGGAAGTGGAATAGCCGAGTCGGTACGAGGGGCTAAGGGCTGAGTGATCCAGGAATCGCTATTAGATTCCCCACAGGAGCAAACAACATCCAGACCGATTCATGGGGAGGGACATCCAGTCTCCAGTTCACTGGGTAAAGGGGGCTATTTTCCCGGTGGTATTGCCGCCGGGTTGAAGCTTACCATTCAACTCCATCTAGGGTCGTGATTGAAAATGCATGGAGACACACCTCCATTCCTCTATCCGTCTTCGTGACCCCGTGGTTAATTACGCTCAGGAACAGATCTACTTTCACTTTATTTCGTACTACGAAATTGGGTACGTTTATTCCATATATGCAGCTATCAGTCATGACCGTCCTGTACTCAAATGGATTGATGGATACACGAAACGTGTTTGTGAGTGTTATGCGGTGTCGTTCGGAAACTGTGTATTTGTTGCTATGTTGGTATGAGTAGGAAGCAGGAAAACCGAAATCGAAAAGTAACTTCATTTGTATCCATTCAAATTCTAGACATAATGATTTATTGACTGTTTAATATGACGTTTCTTCTATCAGCATTCAGCATAGACAAAAATCACACCGAGTAAACGATTTCCAAGGCCGTGTCGACATGAAAACAAAACAATTTCTTTCCACATTAATGCTCTGTCAGCTAATCGAAAAGAAGTCACCGAACCTGTTGTTGTCAATCGGTGAGACGTAAGACAGAATTAACACCAAATCTGTAGTTGTAAAGATTTTTGTGTCTTAGCATATATAAGCAACACAAAACGGTGAAATCATGATTCTGAGTATGTCTTAAGCATTACCTTCTAAGCCACCAAATGAATTTAAATGATATTTGGTATGGAAGGTCTACCTTCACTATTATATTTTTGGAACTTTTCATTTTGTTCCCCATCTGTCCATTAAAATCACGAATTTAAAATCAATAATGTTATCACATTTCTAAAAAAGATTAATCATAAAAAATCGTCACATGTCAAATTATACATGACATTAGTATCAACTTTTACTTGAAATATTTCCGTCTTCGTGTATATGAGAAATTTCTTTAAAGAAACTGTCGGTGAAAATAATACATGACTTCTTCGGTTCAATATTTGTTTTGTCAGCGATAGAAGGTTAAACTGTATAACGTACTATGGATTACATGTATCTGTAACGAATGACCGTGGCCAGCAATGAATGAAATACCACAGATAATGATTTGTAAATTGTGTGTACATATTTCCGGGGCAATCGACCATAACTCACCAGCGCCGTCTTGAGTCGTCACTTCCTGTTCGCAACACTGTGGCCGTGGCCCCCTACGTCGACACTACTTCACGGGCACTCAAGTGGCACATACCGTGNAACAACAGCTACCAGAATTTCTGCAACATAACATTGTTGGTTCAACGTCCTACCAATTGCTGAGAGGTTGGAGTGACTGAGGAGAGCCGTGAAATCCTCCAACAAATCGATACGTTAAGATTCTTCTTTTCTTTTATATTTGCAGTTATTTTCCTCTTACAAACTATTTTCCTCCTCCTTCTTTACCGTCTTCCTCTTCTGTTCATGTTCCTCTTTCGCTGTCAGTACTACTTTCTTGACTTAGTTCCTACAGGCAATTTACCTCAGAATTATTTGGAGCAATAGATCTGTGAGACGTAACGGCAGGCCTGCATGGAAGGAACACCAACGTATCCCAAAGTTTCTGCTATCGCAAGACAACAGTGCAATACACGTACAGCATTCATTCTGTGGGCACAGCAACTAGGTTACGGCTGGACGACCGACGAATCGGATTACGCTTCCTACATGGGACAGCGTCGAGACTGGCTCTGAGGCTCACCTAAGGTAAAGGTAAAGACGTCCCTGTGCTCAACGAATTAAACACCACGGCTTGAAAACGTATGGGAAGTGGGTCCACCCAATCTTCTATCCAAAGGTTACCGGGGGCTCTTTCCTCGGGGGTAAAGCCAGCGGGGCGTGAAGCTGACCACTCATCTCTAGTTAGTTCCGCGGTCAAGAAAATGTGAATCTGTACCTCCTGAGCCCACCTAGCCTCCTGTAAAGTGGTGCTGAATTGAGTACAGGGATAGCTTTACATTTTATTTTTATTCATTCCGTGGGCATGACTCGAACCCCTAATTAGTGACATCATGAAAGAGCTCGGGCATCAAGAAAGGTTATGAAGTAGTTCAGGGTGAATATATAAACAAAATTATATCAAGATATAGCCAAGTTTCAAAATTGATTTGCTTAGAACGGTGTCACTTTCTGGGTGCGCAATTGCTCGGTACAACCTGTTGTTAAAAATTTGGCAATCGGCAAAAAAAAAGGTTTGTTGAAATATTCTTAAATCAAATTCTGAAATCATATTATATAAATATATAATTATTGAATAGACGAATTGTTCAGGCAATGACAAATATATTCTGTTGTATAGGTCTTCCTGTAAGGGAATATGATGAATTATTGCGTAGGGAGGGGATAGGGCCGTGCCATAGCTCAGGCGGTTAGTCGCCCGTGTTCGATCCCAGGTCAGGTTATGTGGAGTTTGTGGTGGACAAAGTGGCACTGGGATAGGTTTTCTCCTAGTATTTCGGTTTCCCTACAATTCTCATTCCGCCGACAGCTCCACATTCATCATCATCCGGGGCTGGTACAATAGGCCAATTAGTGGCCGACGTACCAAGTGGATTCAGTCTCACTCCAAGAACCCCCCCCAAAGGGAGAGAATTCCCCCCACAGAAAGTAATCGTTTATTACAAGCTGTGCTCAGCTAAAAAGGACAGGATTTTTTTGTCTTTCGTTTCTGGGCTTTACAAGTACGAATTAACTATGGCTACAGATTTAAATTTAGATATATTTATTTGCCGTGCTGCTGAATCGCGGTTGACTAAACGTATAGACATTATACCCAGCTAAGGCCGTAGCTTCTTAGATGGACAGAGACAGAACCTCACAATCCATGCGTCCATTTTATGAACTTCACGCAAATAACTCATATAGCAAGCATCTTTCTTTCAGTAATTTTTTTTTTTAATTTACTCTCTGTCTTTTTAACGAGATATGTCCGAAATTTGATTTAGATCTGCAAGAGAAGAAGAAGACCAACTCACGTATAAATTTCGTGATAAGCTCAAAGGCAGCGACCAGACACGTGCAACTCAAGTTCTTTAGGTATATTTATATATGCCCTCTCTGTGGTCTAGTGGTCAGAGTTCATATCTACAGATTAAGAGGTCCCTGGAACGGGGTCCACTCTGCCTCGTGACGATAATTGAGGAGCTATTTCAAGGAAATAGCGGTTCCGGTCTAGAAAACTGAGATTAACGGCCGTGGGGATCCGTTGCGCTGACCACGTGACACCCTCTATCCGTAAAAGATGGCACTAACTTCGCAGACAAGCTGCGGTCGCTCGGACGGTATAGTTCGCTTGCGGACTATAGGCCACGGCGTTTTTAAATCTGTAACTTACTTATGATGCTGTCAATGACTCTCACACAAAAAATGAGTAATCCATACAATGCAATATCTAGCAAACACGGGGTTTATAATTGAAGAATCCTATCTTTCGCGATGTAACGCCGTGTGGTCTGGCAGACGTGCATCGATGTTTGGAGAAAGGAACTAAGTCTATTTTCGGAGTCTATATCTTTTTACCTTTTTCAGTTCCAATCAACTAAGGAGGATCAAACCCCGTGTCTCCGGAGTAGGCTATCGTTGCGGAGCCTCGGTCTCCACTGAAGGTGTGAATCGAATGTTGAATTTGAACTTCTTGGTGATCACTTGAACAGTCCACAGATGCTCTGGTTTATTCAGAGGAACTGCACGAGGTCAAATGTTTGAAGAGCTGTACACGCTTACTCATTTCGAATGTGACTACAACTTGAAAAACACTTGAAATAAGAAGTTTGGCATTTGATCTGGTTTTGGAACCTAAAAGCAACGTTGTGCTAAAACGAACGCCTGCTAATACCTTTTAAAAAATCTAGCTGGGTCTTACAGAATTTCCTTCCGAGAAAATGCAGAATTTCAGGTAGCGGTTAGTCGTGACGGGTTACGTCTTCTGGGATATAACACCGTGTAACCAGTTGAAAACCAACTGACGTTGCGGAGTAATATATCGCATCCATCTTCAGGGTTGACGACTAAGCGAAGCGAGAAACTATCATGAAACACGCAGCAACGGTTGACTTTCAACGAGCTGCTCCCAGAAGTCAGAAATCTTCCCCGCAATAACATGTTTGTCCTTGGAATATTATTTGACATCATGCGATCGGTAAAAGCGTAAACACCACTAACTTCATTTAGTGTAGAACTACTAAAGTTTAAAGCAGTACATATTTGTTGTCAGAGGCAAATTTCAAAAAGAAAACGTAAAACCAATAAGACGCCGTAAATGGGATTCAGAGACCAGTGTTGACATTTAATTATATAACCCGTGAAGACAATAAGAAGACAAAAGAGAGTACACTGTGAAGACATGTGGAGGAGATATAAAAAGCAAAAAAGGTAAAGTTATCCCTGTAACAGGCCGTGAAGGCCCATGAGGTTGTGAGGCGTCGAGGCTCCCACATTTTCTTTAGACAACCGGCTCACATATGGCGGCAAGGCCTTACGCGCCTGCCGCCCTTTAACCCCCAGGAAGATTCTTGGTACTCATTTCTGTTAGGCTGAATTGACCTCAGGGCTATAGTGAGGCTGGAAGGATTAGATTAATTGAAAAAAATCCACTTCATCGGGACTCGAAACTGCGACCTTCCGGCTTGTAGCATGGTGCCTCAACCAACTACGCTAGCGCGTGCCCAGAAGAGGAAATATTCATAACCTCGGTGGCAGATGGAGGTACGAGACTGGTGCTTTGGTTTGTCCCGCAGTTTTTTTCCTGATGAGATAGCCCCATATCCATCGGACAGAAGTTGGGTGAGTTCCACAAACCTGCGTGACGTCATGCCCCAAAATACCGCGATCCCCATGTTCACTGCTGTGAGAACCTCAAACCTCATTGGGCATAATTTCTTTAACAGTGCACTGCTGTATGAGTGTGATAAATGATTGGATAGTGATGAATTGGCAGACAAAAGATGGTCATGGTTTATCGTGCCATTCTATCGCAGTGTGGAGCGAGGAAATCTCAACATTTGGGATAGTTTAATAACGCACTAGTTGTATGTGTGATAGGTGTCAGGATGGTGATGAATTGGCGCAGAGGAGAAATGGTAATGAGTTTTCCCAGCGAATACTGTGGACAAGTGAACTTGATCTTGCGTGGGCCGCTGGGGTTTAGCTGAACAACACCGGAGTCCCGGCTCATGAGATCAGCGATGACATCATTCTCCGAGTCTCCGGGTCTCGACCCGGTGCGATCCGAGATTCTTCATCAGAACAGTGGAAGCCGAGATACAGAAAATATTGTTAATGTTATACGTTATTACGGCAACGTTCTTTTTTGCTGCAAGTCTGCTGACTTTCTCATTGTGTTTTTAGCATGTTTTCCTTATTTTTATAGAATAGAAGTATGCTTAAGAGGTCACCATGCTGTCTGTGAATCCCACTCTATCAACTTTTGAATACCTGAACCAATCTTTATTAAATGTAGTATGCATATCATGGCGTCTGAGCCCATCTACATGGCATACTTCATAAATTCTTCGCATCAGTCTGTCTCTGTATAAGTAATCCCTTATTGTTGCTAGGCAACGACTCGGTAAAAAAGGTACAGCGGCAAGGAATACACACGCATCAATAGAAACATGTTTGGGTGCGTCGTTTTATATGCGGTCCTTGTCGTACCTAAGGAAAGTAGGAGACAGTTCTCCCCAGAACTTCTTGCGCCAATAAGCACTGCCTGCCGACCCACATACTTTATGTTAACTGAGGTCCGACAGGGAATTTGAATAATTTTTATTCCGCAGGTTCTATATTCGAAACTCGGTGGACCGGAGAAAACTGACGGATCCATACGGGAACAATTTGACACATCTGGCTGCTGCTTTTTGCCTCACAAGTCATAAAAAAATTCTTCATCCTCTCATTGGACCCAACGGCAGAACAAGCTTAAATAACACTAGAAACCCTCGAAAAAAACAAAAACAAAAGAAACAAAAACAAAATTTCATATTGTTACTATTTAGGAGCGTGACTACAGATGGGGTTTCGATTGATGAATGGATTTAGTGACCATTTATAAACACGACACGGAACTACAAACAATTACAACACTATCGCTGGTTTCCACACTTTACAAATCACCACAGCACTTACTAAACATTTTCGAGCTTGTTGTGTATTCACCAGCCGTTCCCCGGCAACAGCTTCTAACAGTGGAGATTCTTCAGTTTCACGCTTTCAGGTCCTCTTGTCACAGCCACCCGTGCAGAGCTCTTGTTAACTGTCAATTAAACTACAGCGGCATCTCTTCTCATCCTACCTTACAGTGCTCAGCTGACTTCTTGCCGAAGTTCTTTTCCTAACTCCTCCGCTCGGACCGCGTAGACAACACCGCCTTTCCCCCCTTACATACGTAATCGTTGCAGCGGGAACGTGTTTACCGAGCCGTTGTCCAGAAACGGGTCTGATATAACCACAAATCTCACGATCGTTGTATCTCAACGGCTATACACGCTACAATATAAAACTTTAGTACACAAGATTTATTTTATTGCATTTTTAAATAAGCAGATAATTCACTCGGAGGACGTCCCGAATACAATTCATGCAATAACTTACCGATAAAAACCACACTTTGAAACATTTTCCTATTTGCGACACTACCCAGGTTCACCCCATTTCTGCAATTGCTACAGTCCTTAGTACCATGTTAGCAGCAACATTCGCGAACATGGAGTGTCTCTCCAAGCGAAGGGAGACCAATTTCAGTATTTTTCTCTAACACATTTAGCTCCACAAATAGGGCAGAGCATGATCACCCGTTTCATTTTCATCAGTAAATTATTGAGTGAGTTATATAGTTCCGTAACTCTTCCGAATGAAATATCATGTAGATCTGCGTTTATACAAATTTATAAGGGGAAATTATGAAAATAGAAAACTGGAAATCGAAGTAAATCTATAAGTTAAACATGACGGTAAAGAAAAGAGTGTTTATTCTACAAAACGAAGATAAACAGCAAACGTAAATTTGTTTGCATCCCTTTTTATTTTCAGTTCGAGTTCCTTTAGGCTTCGCGTTGACAATTTGCATGTTTAAAGGAATATCTCGTTTAAACCACCAGTGTTTTCAGATTTGATTGTGCTTATTTAACAGAGTTAGTAACAAGTAACTTCTCCTGTCGAATTCTACAATTTAAAACGGAAGATTCGTAGTCTTCGAATAACAGAAATCCTAAGAATATCTTACTTACTTACTCATGGAGCTGAGCCCTTCTGGAGGAGCCGCAAATTCTGCAGCTACTCAAGAATTTCCCAGCATTTTATGGAACCCGAAGGTTCATTATTGTGTTCACAAGAGCCCTCCACTGGACCCTATCCTTAGCCAGATCAATCCAATCCATGCCATCCCATCCTATCTCTCTAAGATCCATTTTAATATTGTTCACCCACATACGCCTTGGGCTTCACAGTGGTCTCTTTCCTTCTGGCTTTCCCCACAAATATCCTATACATATTCCTCGTCTCCCCCATTCGCGCTACATAATCCTAAGAATATAAAATTATAATTAATATACGTGTTATATTGAAAGATTCGGCGCTTAAAATTCTAATTTCAAATAATTAAAAGATTTTAAAATACTAGCCGTTCGTGTGGTATATTTTGAGGCTCCTCGTCGACAAAAGGGACTTGGTAATTGCTTCGCCTTCTCTTAGCTGGATGATGGTACGTTGACCTATCTAAACAATTTCAAAAGGACAAAAAATGCAATGGGTGTGATGTATAATTCTGTGCGCTGGGCCCCCGAATCTCCAATTCCCTGAACATAGAGAACACCTTCATATCCAGGATCATTAATTCCAGAACCACCGCGGCCTCCGGAACCACTGCCACCTCCGGAACCACCGTCACCTCCAGAGCCACCACCGATCCCGGAGGAGGGACCAGATGAAATGCCATCCCAATCGTTGCAGAGGTTAGCTGTGCAGACTCTCGTGTACACTCTGTAGCCGCCACCCTCAGTTATCCCATGATCACTGTAGGGGGTGCAGCCACGGTAAAAAGTGAAGATCTGCCCTGAAAGTGTTCACATTGTTTATCTGTGTTAAAACACTTCCAAGTGGTCACGTATCACATTTTGATTGCACTGTCAGAAGTAATACGTATTAACAGAATTAATGTTCAACCAGTGTTTGATATACTGGCCTATTTTTTTTTCCTTGGCACTACAGCCCCCATGGCCCTAGGCCTACCTCCACGAATTTCTCCGTTCACTTCGGTTTTTCAAGACCTTACACTTTCGGTAGGACTCCTTGGGCGGGTGATCAGCTCGTCGCAAGGCCTCTACCTGTACACAAACACAGAAAAGCGCACACACACAAATTAAATATCCATGCCTTGAGTGGGATTCGAACCCACGATCCCGGTTTCCAAGCGAGCGAAGACAGTACATGCCTTAGACCGCTCGGCTACCGTGACCGGCATACTGGCACATTACAGGACTTAAAAGCTAACATTTTAAATTAGATGTACATTTTTGAACGATGGTATATTAATTTCGTAAATTACTGACTTTTTCAACATTGTCCATTGTTCTATTCCTTTTATTTAAAAATAACCTTTTGGAGAGTAAGTTCTCTCTCCTTCCTCAGATAAAAGCCTACTCAGCTGGGCCCAATCGATAGAGCTGGCCCGTATCTCTTAACATCAGCACCAGCACAAGACAGGCTACATAAACCATCAGCTGGAGCTCAGACAAATATTTTAAAATAATAATAAAAAAACATGACAATAGATGACGTCCAAAAAGTAAATATTTGTATAAGCTAATACGAGTATTGCATTTATGTCATCAAAAACAATGCGCCAAATTTCAAATGTCAGTGTTTGCATTCTGTTGTATATTAATGTAATTGTAAACATCTTTATATCCAGCAACACAACAAATACCTTGTATAATACATAACATTGTAATAATAGTTAACTATTATTATAGTACCACGACATATTTGAATCCCTTAGATCGCCTGAAGATTCAGCTAGAAGGCGTTAGTTTAGTTAATCATTTCGACACTTAATATGATCATTCCACGTGGCGCTCCTTACCCGGATTGTCCAGGTATTCCTGTCTTATAATTGTGCAGTACTTGTAAGGACATTTGACAACGGGGAAACTAGTACTGACACCTGCTGGGTTATTCAAGCAAGATCTATCCGTGGCACTTGCATCCATCAAGCAAGAGTAGCACTGAAATTCTGCAACAAGAATAATTAACCAGTCATAACTATTTACTTATTTTGAAAATAATATAACGTTTGCACTTCAGGAACAGAACTCCATTAATGTTCTGGTCGGCCGCTTAATGGGCTTAACCTTGACTCAACTGCGCTGGCTATGTCAGCACATTAAGTAAAATACGTATTTGGAACTGATCTTTAATTTAATGAATTAATATTTTAAGCCAGTTCCCCGCAATGGAGCACAGAAAATTTCTTGCTCCTGCCGGAAATCAAGACTTATTCCTCGATCGTCCAGTCTGTAAACTCGTTATATCAGCTGAAACGTACTTGCTCAAAATACATTTACAGCGCACTTCAGCGCCTCTACCAGCCTGGGGTGTTCAAACCATTTTAATCATCTTTGTTATTGAAGGATTAACTGAGGCACATATACTATGTTAATGTTAACTCCTTAAAGCACAATATTACTATGTATATACGAGTATATACCTCTTGTTTTTGCATAAAAGAGTGTATTGGTGTGACTCTGGAAAGAGAAAACGCTCATATTATTAAACAACATTAACGGATTGGTTGATATAATGAAGGCGCAGTGTGTCTCCTGTGAGCTACAAATGGAATTTTTAAGTATTATTAGAAGAATTTCGTGCTTTGAAGAGTTAGCTATGGAAGAAAGATAAAACATACCTCCGCGTGCAATGGGAAGATAGGCACAGGTGAAAACCAACAGCACTCTCATCACGTTCGGCATTTTCACTCGACTGTCAGTACGCCAGGAATTAAGAGATTGTTAGACCAGTATTTGCGCAATGATAATCAGAGATAAGGCGTTTTGTTTATCAGTAGGAAAGCGATATAATTATCATCATTGAAGTACGTAGAGATAACACAAGTGACTTGAAAATACAAAGTTCTGAGCTCAAAATAAATCATAGAAGTTCTATTTTCTGGGATATAAAACTGTGTAGTCTGTTGAAAGTCAACGGATATTTCGCAGGAACATGCCGCTTCCATCCCCGGAGTCAATGAATATGCCAAGAAAGTTTCTACCGAGCTGGTTTCTTGCTTGTCTTGTTCTTCAAAGCTATAGATTGAAGCGATATGCTCTTCTGAAATGTAGATTGAATTTCAGCTGACTACAAGGCGCCATGCGGGTATCCCAGAAGATAGGACTGTTCATGAACACCGCTGTGAGAACTCTAAAATTTATGGGCACATGTAAAGAAATCTTGACACAATTATCGGACAGTCTAGCACATTTATTAGTTAAAGTTCATAACAGGCATAGTAAAATTTTCGATGCCCGATGCACATTCATGCCAATAGTTTATTAACAACAAGAAGGGGTGTCCGACGTCCTCGCTGTTTTAAGTATTGCCGACAGATGAACTTCGTGAGGTTTATATTTCTACAAATTTTACACAATTCTTCAGTTCTTGGCTTGTGTGCTGTTGTTTTGAGAGTGATAGAAGGGACAGTCTGGTTTTTAGAAGACCTTCCTTGTTTTGAAAAAATAAAATAGGTTTATGTGATCACCTTATAGCTCAGGCGTTTAGTCGCTGGCTTCCCACCGCGGTGGCCCGAGTTCGAGCCGGGTCTGGTTATGTAAGATTTTTGGTGGACAGAGTGGCACTCGCGTAAGCTTTCTCCGAGTACTTCGGTTTCCCCTGCCAAACTTCATTCCACCAATTGCTTCACAGTCACCCTCATCTGTCATCTGGGTCTAGTACAATAGGCCAATATTGGCCGCAGTGCCAAGTGGACTCAACCTCACCCCACTAAGATTGATAAAAACAATATGCGATCACCTCGCTGCGTATGTGTTGTCCGTGTGTTTGTATGTGTATCCCCTTGTTATGCAGTGTTGTACTATCTCAAAATGCTGACACCACTGTTAAAGTGTGGCCTATTATCCTGCCTCAACTGCCGTCACTTGCTGTACGCTTTGGGGTGGCAGTCTAGGGTGCATCCACCACCCTGGAAACCAGTTCCCACTTAAATGAGCAGAATGGACTTCGAGGTTCTACAAGAAGGAGGTTCAGGATTCGTGGTGGAGTCCTATCTCCACGTGTTCCCATTGGTAGCGATCCCGATTCTCCGACTGTTGAGGTCCTAGGGAATAAACTTGTAACACTGTGGGGTTCGCTACTGCCTGCGTTTAGTTACGCTATCAACATACTAATTTGGGTTTGAGCTAAGTAATATGACGTCATATTTTTCTAGCCTCAGACCGGTGTCCTATATGCATCTTTCTGGTCGTCAGCAATACGAGATGGAGTCATTCACTTTGGATGCAGAAGTACGCGATGGCGAAGACGTGGTATAGGCAGTACCCCATGCCTCTCTTGCCGTGGTTCTCCATCTGCGGTGCAATAGTTATGGCGTCGATAGGCTGTCGGGCATATCCTAACTTAGCAACTGTTAATGCTTTACATTCGACTGCCCATAGTCACCGGCCTAAGGGTTATATACTGGGAGAATTTTGCGAATCGGCATTTCTTCAAACCTTCAATAAAATTTAAGTATTCCTACAGCTGTTCCAACCGCTGGTTCAGCGTTTCCAAGCGAGACTTGACACACGTTTGATTTAGTTTAGTTAGTCAGGAATCTGGCCGCGCCATACCTCAAGCGGTTAGTCGCTGGCTTCCCACCGCGGAGGCCCAGGTTCAATCCCGGGGTCTGGTGAAGTGGGATTTATGGTGGACAAAGTGGCGCTGGGGCAGGTTTTATCCGAGTACTTCGGTTTCCCCTGCCAATCTTCATTCCACCAATTACTCCACAATCACCCTCACCTATCATCTTGGGCTGCTACAATAGGCAAAAAGTGGCTGCAGTACAAGGTACTTAGTCCCATCCCACTAGCTATAAAAAAAGTCAGAAATCTGGTTTAAATGAGGGACCATAGAGACGCGAGAGCCCTTTGCACTCATTTTCTCTGGCTGATACAATATCTGTTATCATTCAGGCGAACACGCCTTCTTCCGATCCTATCTATACAGATTGACGTCACGTTCTCGTTTTGTGTTCCTTATCAATAACAGAAATGGATAAGTCTGCTTATAGTACTTCGGAAGAAAGTATCTGATAGTAAAAACGTTTCGAAAATGTGTCATGCGTTTCCTACATGACAGAACTGAAGTACCAACGTGTGCTGGAAATCGTATACAAGTTGAGAGATACCAGCCGAACTGAGTGGTATTGAGATAACGGTCTACACCCGTATTCAGGAGGTGTAATGTTCGAATCTCACTCAGGACACCTGCTATCCTGAACGAGGGTTCGCGTGGTTTTTCTCTGTTCCTGCGGGAAAATTGGGGGGAGGGGGGCACGCGGTAGCGTAGTTGGTTGAGGCACTATGCTACAAGCTGGAAGGTCGCGGGTTCGTGTCCCGATGAGGTGGACTTTTTTTATGTAATCCTTCCAGCCGCACTATAGCCCTGGGGTCGACTCAGCTTCTAATATAAATCAGTACCAGCAATCTTCCTGGGGGTACAGGGCGATCGTTGCCTAAGACTGACAATCTCACCGCCATCTCTGAGCCGACTGTCTAGAAAAAATGTGGGAGCTTCGACGTTTCACAACCACATGGGCCTCCATGGCCTGTTGCAAGGATAGCTTTATCTACTGGAAAATGCTAGGATAGTAATCTGATTGGGCTGAGACTGCTTTCTTCTAAATCTTTTCCAACTCATAATCATTCATCTATTACCCAGTATCATCCGATATTGAAAGCGTTATTAAATAAGCTACGAGAAAAGGAGAAATGCCGAAATTCGGGATCCAGTGGTTGGCACCCATGTTTCCTATTCGGAGATTCCGGGTTGAAGTCTCGGGTAGGAAAGAGGCTACTTTATCCCAGATATTTTGATTTTCTTCAGTCCCTCCAGCCGGAGAAATGTGTCAAATCAAGCAATGATATTTCTTCTTTTTACAAGTCATCATTCACCGATAATCCTAAAATTCGACTCTTCATAAGCATAGCAACTGAAAGCTTTGTTAAATAAGGCAAGAACACGTGAACAATAGGTAAAGAAGTATGCACTGAAGATAAATACTCAGCATATACATTCTTAAACAAATTTTTGATCCTGTATCAACAGAGTACGGAAGTTTCAAGACAAAACAATTAACATTACAGGACTTACGCTCGTACTTAAAAAAAGTAAAGTGATCCCTCTAATAGTCCTTAGAGACCCACAGGTTTGTGAGACGTCGAGGCTCTAACATTTGTCTAGAAAATCAGCTCACAAATGGCGGTGAGGTTGTCAGCCTTACGCGTCGACCGCACTTTCTCTCCAGAAAGATTCCTGATACTCATTTCTGTTAGAGAATAAGTCAACTCCAGGGTAATAGTTCAGCTGGAAGTATTAGGACAACTGAAAAATCTAATGACCTTAACGAAAATCAAATTCACAACCTTCTGGCTTGTAGCATAGTTACACAAACACAAATCAGACTAATACTGAACAAAATGATGGCAAAAGTATTCCTGAACGGCTGCAATTATATTTTCCTACCACCAGCATGACTTCTCTCGATGGTTATATGAAGAGTGAAACGAAAGTTGGGCACAACGGTGAATCCTTATTAAAGAAAGAAAAGTCCAAAATGTTGTAAAATGTAAGTCGTTAGACGCTTTGTTTTCCTTCTGCACTTCACGGTCAAATGTGGTAACATATTCCTCAGCAGCGGGATCTGTCACTACAATACCTAACGCACTGTTAGATGTACACTCCAGACACACAGCGTACAGCAGAGTTCAGTTGTGAATTAATTGTCAAGGAATGCGCTCCCTGACGAATACTGTGACATGCTCTCAATCCTCGGTACCAATAATAGTCGAGCTGGTACTGCTGCAGGAAAATACATGCCACGTTATCCTGGTCGTCATACAGACCTAATGTGTTTCAACTATTGGAACAGCATCTCCGGAAGACATGAATTGTAAAACCACATGAATGCAAGTCGCCTTTGGACTGTACGGACACCAGCCAATGAATCTGCCATAACTGCAGCTCTGAAACGAGGGCCGTGGAGACGCTCGTGCAACACAACGCGAGATAGCGAGTATCCAAACCGGGAGCCCTTGGAGTACTCCATGACACTCAGTCGTAGCCGTACAACTAGGCCATGCCATAGCTCAGGCGGTTAGTCGTTGGCTTCCCACCGCCGTGGCACGGGTCAGGTCATGTGGGATTTGCGGTGGACAAAATGGCACTGGAGCAGGTTTTCTCCGAGTACTTCGGTTTCCCCTGCCAGTCATCATTCCACCAAATGCTCCACAATCATTATAATCTGTCATGTGGTGCTGGTACGATAGGCCGAACTGTGGCCGCAGTACCAAGCGAACTTAGTCTCACCCCATTAATAATAATAATAATAATAATAATAATAAATAATAATAATAATAACAATAATAAATCCATACAACTACTCGCGAAGCTTACATCTGTTTCCGGACGACTGTCCTCTAAGGATGCAATATTTTGATTGGCTAGAACATCAACACACTGCGGATGACCAATTTTTACATAAAGTTCTGTGGGGAAAACGAAATATGTTTTAGCGTAAAGGTGTGTTCAACATCCACAACAATCACCTATGGATACGGAACAATCCACATGCGATCCGTGAACATGGGTATCAAGTCCACTTCAGTGTAGAGAGTTTGGGATGGAATCGTCGGTGACACTGTCGTTTTCCCGTATCTGCCACCGGAGAGGTTGACTCCTCAACGATTTTGCAAAACTAACTGTGAAGCAAATATTCTGGTTTCAGCTTTTTTTTTAATGCTAGTTGGGTGGGACTAAGTCCCTTGTACTGCGGCCACTTATGGCCTATTGTACCAGCCCCAAATGATAGGTGAGGGTGATTGTGGAGCAATTGGTGGAATGAAGAGTGGCAGGGGAAACCGAAGTACTAGGAGAAAACCTGCCCCAACGCCACTTTGTCACCCACAAATCCCACTTGACCAAACCCGGGATCGAACCCGGGCCGCCGCGGTGGGAAGCCAGAGACTAACCGCTTGAGCTATGGCGCGGCCCATTGTTTCAGCTTGACGGAGCTCCAGCGTACTATGGGGAAGATATCCGGCAGTAGTTGAACATGACATATCGAGGAAGGTGGATTGGATGTCCAAGGCCGATTGCGTGACTTCCTCGGTCACCGGATCTAAATCCCATTGACTTTAC
The DNA here is from genome assembly GCF_002891405.2 of Cryptotermes secundus. Classification (NCBI taxonomy): domain Eukaryota; kingdom Metazoa; phylum Arthropoda; class Insecta; order Blattodea; family Kalotermitidae; genus Cryptotermes; species Cryptotermes secundus. The sequence continues at coordinate 53,684 of NW_019718623.1, read as the reverse complement.
CCTGTCGGGACACCTGATGCTACACTTTTACGCAGTCCCTTCCAGGACTATGGCACATCTCGTGGCAGGACCTCAAAACAGTTGTCATAACGGTTGATGCCAACATCTTCAGGCGTGTTGTAGAGAATGCCGTGTGACGCGCTGCCGTATGCCTTTAAATGGATAGAGGCCTCTTGGAAAATCTGTTAGGCGCCCATTGTTCAATGATTTGATAGCTTGAGTCATCTGACATTGGAGTATGTGCCGGAAACTAAACGTAATAAGACACACGGCGTTAGCATTCTCCACTTGTCCCTTAACAAGGAATTACAAAATTGGAATCTGGAGCGCGAATTTCTTTTCACCAAGTACACATATATATAAAGCGAGTAAAGTGATTTGATATGGGCTACAAGGATAGGGTTCGAAACCCCTCTTAACCCAGTTAACTTGGCACAACCAATCCTTACGACTGTCGCAAACCGAACCTCAGTCATCCAGGAGATCTCTACCTTCTGGAATATAACACCGTGTAGTCCAGTGAGAGTCGACGAACGTTCGGGAGGAAAATAGCACTTCCACCTTCAGTGTCGAAGAGTAAGCGAAGCAAGAAACTGGAAGCTAGCAGAGCAAACTTAAACTGACTTCCACCTGACTATATGCCGTTAGTTTCAAGATGATGAACTCCTTCAAAGACACCGGTGTGAGAACCTCATACCCGACTCGGTCGTCCAGTCTGCATACAGTCACTGTCTTGACAGTTTGGATAATTATGGCCATTATAATAGAGAATATGTAGTGAAGAATGTAAGTAATCTTTCTGGAACTTTTGTCTAGACTCTCGTAAGTTAGGAAATAGTTTCAGAATCTAAGGTCGATTGTGTCAATGTAATCTCAAGTATATGTCATGTCATTTATTTTGGCACTGATAGCTTTATTATATCTGTACCATAAATGATGCTGATATATTTGTCAGTTTAACAGAAATGTGGAAGGCGCTCTTGGTGACTGTGTGCATAGGGCTTCCAGTTGCACAATGCGGTAAGTTTCCTTTGTTTTCATGCAATTTTAAAGGAGTTGAAAGAAAGTAAGAAAATTGTGGGAATAGATAGAAGAATGCTGCAAAAGGCAGAAGAAGGATGACGTAATATACGTGAAATTGTTGTAGGGTACTGAAGACAACCGGAAAGAGGACCATAGCCCTACTGATGAAAGAAAGTCACACTCACTAATCTAACTTTATGAATAATCACGTACAACACTGCAATTCCCTACTAGTACTCATATATTGTAATACGTGTAAATTGCTAGCATGTATGCCAACAACGGTTTTGCCTGCAGTTCTCTTTAGTTTTATGTATTCGCGTTTGATTTGTGCACACACAAAAAGGGAGCTGGGTTATATCAATTGGTATAGCGACGGGTTACGTGTGGAGGTGGGGTCGAATACCTCCACCGTGACCCTGTGAGTGGTAGGAGGAGACGAAAAGGGAAGTCTAAAATCTGAGAGAGTAAAATATGGTCACAAGTCCCAAGGGACTCGGGCTCGAGAACGACTGCGCTGGCAAGGGTCAGCAGTATATACAAAACACAGACCCGTCCTCTCGTCAGAGAGGGCGCCCCACAGAAACAAGTCCGCAACAGTCAAACAATAATAAATATCTGGTCATGAGCCCCAGATGGGGCTCGACACCAAGACTTACTGACTGACTGACTGACTGAGCGTCAGTCGCAATGTGACTTTGACTTTGGGCTACGTGCTGGACGGCCGGCGTTTGATTCCTGGCAGAGACAAGATATTTCTCTCTTCTCCACAATATCCAGACCGGCTCTAGGGCTCACCCAGTCTCCTACCCAATGGGCACAGGGGTCTCATTCACCGGACGTAAAACGGCAGAGGAGTGAAGTTGGCCACTCATATTTATTTAGTGCCAAAGTCAAGAATGGTGTAGATATAGCTCCAATATTGCATACGCCTGCATGGCGTGTTTAATTAATTAAACAGAGAGACAATTTTACATTTATCTAAAAAAAAGATTGCTTCGAATTAAGAGATCAACATTTGCAGGAGGTAGGGCTGTAATTACCAGAAGAATAGTATATATGCTCACCCTGTATAAGATTAATCGTAACATTATCTTCCCATCTACTAATTATCTCCAATGAAATCTTTTCCGTACAAGCCATTCGACCAAATTGTATATGCCAACATCCCGGCTCCCGTAGCTTCCACTTTACTCAAGGCTTCAGTCTCAATAACCGGGGTATTTTGTTAGGACTGTAACTGTTCAGAATCCGAATAAACAAAAAACAAACTCAGTGGACCGTAGTCCGCAAGGGAACTATACCTATCGAGCGACCGTCGCTTGTCGGCTAAGTCAGTGCTAACTTTACAGGATAGAGAGTGTCACGTGGTCAACTAAACGGATCCTCACGGCCATTAATCTCGGTGTTTTAGACCGCAGCAGCTATTTCCTTGAAATAGCTCCTCAGTTATCCTCACGAGGCTGAGTTGACCCCGTTCCAGACCCACTACTTCTCAGAAAATCTGGTAGCGCCGGGAATCGAACCCGAGACCTCTAGATCTGTAGCCAGGATTTCTGACCACCAGACCATAGAGGCGGTCATCGGAATAAATATATTAATTTATTACTAACAGTACATATCCACAATACACAGGCCTGCATATATAAATACATATCGCGCGTCCACACAAAATTTCATACATTGCCATTTCAGACTTGGAGTGCTACTCTTGTATGATGGATGGTGGCGAGCAGGACAGATGGTGCTTGACTAATCCGGCAGGCGTCAGCACCAGCACGGTCAGTTGTCCGTACAATTACTGTTCCATCGTACGGCACGAGTATGCTAAAGGTAATATATAGCACGTGGGTTTAGAAGATTTTGTATCACTGGTGATGGTCATGTGAACTGGGATAGTTCGTTCAGTACCATGATTGGGCTATGGGCTGAACAATCAGAATTTAGTTTCCAGCAGGGCTTCAGATTTCTTTTCTCAACCGTGTCCAGACGGGTTCCGGCAGCCAGGCCTTTTGGCTCAGGAGACAAAGCGTGGAACTTCATTGTACCGAAGTTAACAATTTGTGGAGTTAATAAATTAACTCTCCCACATTTTTATCGCATGGTTCTTAAGATAATTTATCTGGGGGAAAGGGGCCAGAGTGTAAAATCCCTCATCGAGTTTAAGAATGAAAATGGCTATACATCAAATTTCCCAAGCGTCACCATCGCAGGAAACTTAAATAACTATGATGTCGGTAGTGGTTTAACCATGGTCTACCTCACATGGCGAGTGGGGTCCATTGTACTTAATCTACTGAAAATAGCAGCAGAGAGCCACAGATATTAAGTCCAGTAGCTGATTTTTTTTTAAACAGATATAACATAAAAACAAACATTAACAAAATCAAACTCCGTGAGTTCAGTCCGCAAGCGAACTTAATTTCGGTTTTCTACACCGGAGACGCTATTTCCTTGAAACAGCTCTTTAATTATCATCACGACGCTGATTGGACCCGGTTCTAGACCCACTACTTCTCAGAAAGAAACTGGTAGCTCCGGGAATCGAACCCGGACCTCTGGATCTGTAGCCAGGAACGCTGACCACTACACCACAGAGGCGGTCGTACCATAAAAGCAATATTTAAGACTGCTGTCTTTGTCTACCGTTATTTTTAAATCCTAAAACCGAAATTAACGTCCGTGGGGATTCGTTGCGCTGATCACGCGACGCCCTCTAACCGCTAAAGCTGGCACTAACTTCGCCGACAAGCGGCGGTCGCTCGGTCGGTATAGTTCGCTTGCGGACTAAAATCACGGAGTTTATTTTTGTTTACGAGTGTTAATTGCAAGCTTCATGACTCTCCCTCATACAACTACGAAATCTTGTAGCTGTTAGCTCAAATTTCCAAACTGAAAATTTTCTTCCAATGCAAACTAATGACTTTACATGGTTCACTTTATATTATGGACCAAAAAGCCACCACCACAACTCCATTTCAATACTATAACTGCTGCTGCTGCTACTACTACTACAGCTGCTGCTACGTTCACCACCAGATCGGCTACACACAGCACCACAGCACAAAAGAAAGAAACAGACACACAACATGTGTGTACACAACAAAAGTAACCACGGCATGATAACCTAAAAAATAAATTAAAATATTTTATAAGCATTTTACATTACTCAAATTCAAAATACAACAGCGTACCAACAGGGCATCAGTTTCATCTACAATCTTATATATCTGATGATGGCAAGTTAGGTCAAAACATGTCAAACAAACTACGTGGTTTTAGTCCGCAAGCGAACTATACCGACCGAGCGACCGCCGCTTGTCGGCGAAGTTAGTGCCAACTTTAGCGGATAAAGGGTGTCGCGTGGTCAGCGCAACGAAGGCCGTTAGTCTCGGTTTTCTAGACCAGAGCCGCTACTTTTCCATACAAGTAGCTCCTCAATTATCCTCATGAGGCTGAGCGGACGCTGTTCCAGACCCACTAATTCTCAGAAAATCTGGTAGCGCCGGGAATCGAACCTGGACCTCTGTTTCTGTAGCCAGGAACTATGACCACTAGACCACAGAGACGGTGGCCAAAACATGCAGTATTAAATAAACAATATTACAACGGATTAGATCAACGTGTTGCCAGGCAACAGCTCTGTAAAAACTGTCCAACACGCAACAATAGATAAGCCTGTTCCTTCTATAATGTTTACGCCGAGCAGTGGTGGAAGAACGGGGTTATGCAACCCGCTTCTAAGAAACGGCTCGGTAAACACATTTCTGCATAGGCAGTGAAATCATCAACAATAGAGACGGTGTTTTCCATAGGGTCTGTGCAGAGTGCTTATAAGAGAAGTGAATGCAGTGACAAAGTTAGTTCAGGGGCAGTTAGGAGTCAGTTGTAAGCTGGAGGAGTAAGTCCAGAAGAATTTTGAGTTCCAAGGTTCCACAATGATTGAAAACAAAATAGCAAGAAGACTTCACAGTGATTTGAGTGCTAATTCCTGTGTTGAGATCCATTGCCAGGAGACTACTAGCGGAAACTGAGAATGTGCAACGATGAACTGTAAACTGTGTAAAGCAGCAATAGTGCTGTATTTAATGGTGACTAGGAGAACTAAAGTGCTAATAAATCTAATCATCCGAATTAGAACACATTATTTTCGTCACGCGTACCCCCATACATATGACAATATGAAGAGATAAAAGGCTTTCAAAGTGTGAATTTTAATGTATGTGACGCTGCACAGACAGTCAAGTGAGAGTGCTAAACTGGATTAAGACTACCTGAAACACCTGCCTGCATTTATTATAACTTACATAACATTTGTATTTGATGACAGTTCAACTTATTTAGCATAAAGAAGCAAAAGAAATAAAGAAGTGTGAAATTATTATCATATTTGTGACAATGTGACCACTGCTGTGGTCTAGTGGTCAGAGTTCCTGGCTACAGATCCAGAGGTCCAGGTTCCACTCAGCCTTGTGAGGATAGCTGAGGAGCTATTTCAAGGAAATAGTGGCTCTGGTCTAGAAAACCGAAATTAACGGCTGTGGGGATTCATTTTGCTTACCACGTGACACCCTGTATCCACTAAAGTTGGCACTAACTTCGCCGACAAGCGGCGGTCTCTCGGTCAGTATAGTTTGCTTGCTGACTAAAACCACATTTTTTTTTGTTTTGTTTTTGTTTTGATCTGTTACAATGGGGACAATATGGCTGAAAGCATGGATCTGGAAACTAAGTGGGATCACGAGGAGATTCGAGAGGAAGGGTGAGGAGGACGCTAAGCACACACTGGTAAAATGCCCTGAAACAAAACATTGGAGAGGATAACCTGTATATAGTAAATGGTTAAATATAGATGAGCACATAACATACAGGAAAACAATTAGATGCACAAATGTAACCAATATGAAAACCACTGGAAAGTATATACTTAAAACTAAATGTAAATAGGAGACCAAAGTGAGGGTGGGACATAACCCCCTTGAAGTTAGCTGGGAGCTAAAATGTAAAATGAGAAAAATGGATCACGAGCAGAAATATTAATGGTGCAGTAGTGGTGGTATTAGTGTTAAGTAGTCTGCACATACTGAACCACAAAAACGTGGTGTTATGTGGACACAGTTCTATGTAACAAAACAAACTGTGTCTACCTGATGATGGCCACTAGTGGCCGAAACATGTAGCAGAACTATATCTGGGCATTGTCCTTGAAGTTCTAAATTGTTGTGTTGTGATGGTCAAATAAATAAGTTGTATAAAAACTCAACTCGGTAAATAAAACCAAATTACGGTATTTTTGTCAGTTAGAAATGATATTTTTAGCCAGATGTAGAAGAAATGATTGTGCACTCTCCTAACCCCAATACCATGTAAAATTGTCATGCCAATATTCTGATCTACTTGTTTAAAAAATATTTTTGTTACCATGATACAACTCTTCAATCTCAGTCACAATCATTTCTAATTATTTAATTAAATTCTTTACAGCTTTCTAAGTTTGTAACTGGATGTTTTTCTGTTTGAAGGAAAGAAACAGGATATAATCAGCACTTGCCTTGTCTGATTGGTGGCTACTGCCAACTGAGACACAGGATGAAATATGACATCACTCTTAATATTATCACTATGAGGGAAGATTTGCTTCAAATGCAATTCAAACTTTCCATTTCAGGTAGCCTATTCACATTTTACCGTGGCTGCTCGAGTGGGGGTGCACAGGGAGTGGCAGTAGTCAGCAACTTCAAGGTGTACACCAGACTCTGCAGTACCAGTCTGTGTAATGACTGGGATGGCGTTGCAGAGAACTCAACTGTGGACCATAGGGGTTCTGGGGACCAGGACTAGAGCAATTGTTCTCAAAGATTCATCCTATTACTGCACCTTCTAAGTCAACTACATACTAAAATTTTGTCTCCTATATTTGCAACAATGCTAATGTATACAATCATCATGCTTGGTGCAGAATCATCTTCCTTCAACTCTGTCCTGACATTACAAATGTCTGATGTCTGGATATGCAGAATTATTTACTTCTAATCATATACTCTTAAATTCATTCTTTTTTTGGACTAAAAGGTTGGCAACTCAGAAGCTTTAAATTTCAATTTAAATAATCAATGACCATCTTGTCTGCCTATCGTGTAATTAAATGGGATAATTCCAAACTTTTTGTCTTTACATTTTCATCCATATGTTAATATTTTCTGGAATGCAAAGAAGATTAGTCAAAATCTGCAAAAAACGGAATGCTGTAAATTTTAAACATTTTATAATTTGTGTATATTTAAAGAAGACAGCTCACCTGAGCCTTTTGTTCCAGAAAATATGTTACCAAGATGAGTGTGGTAGGATGGGGAGATGGATCTACACCTCTTGCCTTGTAGAATGACAACATTCTAATCAAAATTCTGTATTAGTACTGTAGTTTTTATGTGTATTGTCCTCATTTGTATATTCCTCACAAATCATCTGATGATGGATATCTGGGTCAAAACGTGTAAGTAGAATAACAAAAAATTTCTTTCTGTGAAGGTAAACCGTACAATTTTATTTTTAAAAATTTTAGTGCCTGGATTATGGTCCAGGCTGTGACCAAATACAAAGTTCACACAGACAATATACACAGTAAGTGGCTTTCCTGTGTTTCTTCTGATAAGTGTCTGAATTACAGGGGATGGACAAAAATATGGAAACACCCAACAAAAAACACGTTACCGACTAATATGGTGTAGGACAAACTCTGGCTTGCAGAACTGCTTGCAGTCTCCTTGGAATGGATAGAGGTCCTGTATGATTTGCAAGGGAATCTTGTACCATTCTTCCTGCAAAACACTGACAAGTTCTGTTAATGATGATGGAGGTGGACAGCGAGCATGCAGATTGCTTTCCAAAACAGACCACGAAGGCTTAATAATATTGATACCTGGCAATTGTGGGGGCCATGGCAGACGTGACACTTCATCACTTCATCTTCGTGCTCAGAAAACCAGTCTTGGACGATGTGAGCTGTGTGAACACAGGCACTGTCTTGGTAAATGACATCACCAGTGGGGAACAAAGTTTGTAGCATGGGATGGACCTGGTCACCCAAAATGGTCACATAGTCACTGGCAGTGACGTGACCTTGCGCGGTAATGATGGGTCCAACAGAATACCATGATATGGCTGCCCATACCATGATCGAACCCCCACCATGTTTCACTCTTGGCAGCAAACAATCTGGATCGTAAGCTTGGGATGGGGTTCTACAGACGTAAACTCAGCCAGAAGTCGGAAACTGTGTGAAGGTGGACTCATCCGACCAAATGACCATCTTCCATTGCTCCACAGTCCAGGTTTTATGACTTCGGCACCACACTCTCCTCTTAGTGGTGATCACTGACGATTGCAGGTGGTCCAGAAATACCCTGCTTGTGGAGTTCCCTTCATATTGTTTTGGTGCTGACAGGGTTTAGGAGTGTGACATTCAGTTCAGCACTCACTTCTCAAACTGCAGTCTTCTTACTTTTCGTCACAATCCTACACAATGTTCATCTGTCTCAATCACTCAACACACATTTCCATCCACAGTGGTGTTTATCGTATGCAGTCATAATCTTGGATACTATGCTTCGTGAAACACCAAAAACCTTGGCTACCTTGGTTACAGAAGCACCCACCATATGTGCCCCAACAATTTGTCTGCGTTTGAATTCTGTTAGCTCTGACATGATGCACTAAAAATTGCACAGAACACTGTCTCGACAACAAATGAAGCTTGTAACATATTGCGGAGGTTGTACAGGTAGTGGCATTGGGCAGATATGACAAATGTCACTAAAATAAACACTTCAATTCAGGCATGCATTTCATGAGGTGTTTCCATATTTTTGTCCATCCCCTGCAGAATCCTTGAGCAACCAACCACTAAGTCAATAAATTCCCCCAATGTACAGAAATCAAGGGTTCTTTAATGACTCAAACATTGAACCATATTCTGGGCTACTTAATCCAATCCACACTGCTCAGGTTGTGTTAAATAATATACTGTGACAGGACACCGGTGAGGCAGAATAATGCAGCCAGAGTAAGGGTTCATTGCTAGGCAACAACTCAGTAAACAGGCTCCCACAGCAATGAATGAGCAAGCAATAATCAAGTATTATTGAGCTATAATGATGAAAACAGTCTTTTATATTGGATCCACCCTGAAGCAATACAACAAGGATACCGGGCCAGCTAAATCAGAACTGAGAGAATCTTCTGAGATGGCAGTCAAAGATGATTGAGAAGAGACGGCAAGAAAGGAATTAGACGGTACAAAGAAGACTTCATGTGTGTTGCAGTTACAGTGAGACTCATATAATTATGGTGTTGGAATCTGTTGCCAGGATACAAGAAGGGAAGACTAAGAATACTAGTGTGTGCTTGCGTGTGTGTAATGGTGAACTGTAAAGTGTGTAGATCAGAGGTAGCCCTGTATGACTTGCAGCTATGAGCTGGGTGTATAAGTGCAATAAATCCAATCCAAAACTGATCTATAGTCACATACCACTAAATAGACATGAAAATATCTAACTATGAGACCCTGTGTACTACAGCCATAAACAGTAGCTTCCTTTTTGATGAGAGGTTGTTAGCACCTCATCCAATCCCAAAGATGGAAGGCGAAAGGCTATCCCACAACTTCTTGTTCAATGTAGCCACAGTTCACTATAATTTTGGATTGAAATAATAGCTAACAGTGAAATTTAATAACTGTCAGCATATATCTTGTATCTGAGGGCCAAATCACTTAACCACCAACTCTTATGGTTGGTCCAGTGGTGACTGAAAGAAATGTATTCCTGTTGTTTGGTGGTGAACTAAACCATGGACATGATGCTCCATTGCCGGTTGAAGAAAATGAAAGGTTTACTATATATAAGGGTCTGCTTTTATGTACACCCTTTTTCAAAAACATTTCCTCTAAGTAGCAACACCATTTAGTGCATACTGTTTCTCTATCAAAGTACCTCAACTGTAGCTGCTTTCAAGAACTTTTCAAGTTATTGCGATTAGGTATTTTTCACAGAGTTTGTACTCAAGAGATTTTAATTGGCTTTATGCTAGTCTCCTCCTCTAACAACTGTGTTTTGCATGAATCAAGAGATGAATTTTCTAAGCCTCTTCTTTTTTACTACAAACGTTCCTTCTCAATTTATTGCAAGCTCTTTCACCTCTATGCTCTTATGCTAGCATTTTCTTTATAAATAACATATTGTTATGAAAAATGTCGCTTGTCACTGACATCCCTTACTTTTAGCATTATAATACTTCAAAGATGTAGGAGATGTACACAATTTCCAAATTCCTCCATTTGCTGCTCCACAAAAATTTAAATACTATCCTCAATATCAACATATTGCACTAGCACAGAATGATATTGTTCATGTTCTTTTTATTTTGAAATCACAGACTTTTGTGGTTGTAATGCAAGGTCACAAACATGTGCCAAAGGCTTATTTTTATAGCTACAATGGGGCAAGTACAAACATTAAAATAAACATGGTAATTTTACCAAGTACAAAATATATTACCAGCCACAATATAAGAAATATCAAGTGATACACAATGCAAAATCTAAATCTCTCACAGTGATGAGAATACCGTATTTACGCATATATAGGCCGCACATTTTTTGCCAAAAATTCAAGAGGAAAACTGGGGTGCGGCTTATATTTGAAATCACACACATTTTTCCGTCAATGTCGAATTTTCTCCCTGCTGCTCGATTTTCATGTTCTTGTGCGTAACGCACCACTTGAAGTTTAAATTCAGACGTGTAACCTGCTCTTACTCGACCCATGTTTCACTCAGAACTAACCAGGCAAGTCAAGTAAAGGCAAAAAGGTTATAAATCTCCCCCGCAATGCCTTTGTTGCGAGCGGTACCGTTATTTTCGCTAGTTGCGAACTTAGGAACGTTAAACGTTGCCAAATTTCGGAATAATTTCTACTCTTGAAATAATATTCCAAGAAAATTATTTTTTCTATAATTTCTGTCTGAAAATTGTGCTGCGGCCTATACGTGCGTAAATACGGTATTCACTGTAAGGCTATATTAGTAACATGTAACACTAAAGAGATGAACACTCCTATGTGAAAGAACTATGACTGTAGAGACGCATGAAAGTAAAGTTCTACATATTCTCACATCTCTGTACTCCAATGTCAATATTGCATACACTCCATGTGGTCTTACCCTTGAGTATATTAACTATGTACCTATTGGACATGAGGCTAAATGGGCCCAAAGACTATATCAGATACAGTACGAATGTTCACTGTAAAGCAAATTAATACTTCCTTTACTTATCTCATTGCCAAACCAGTCAGTGTTTAAAACACAAGTACAAGTAAACCATACAGGATTTCACGGACACTTTCTCTCCACCTGTCCCTTTCCACCCTCTTCGTATTCCTGACTTGAGATCCACATCTGTTGGAAAGTTCCAATGGATGCCAAAATTGAACCTCCAATCCATGCACCAAACCGGCGTTCAGCACATCCATTGGCACTGATCAGCTTGAGACGCATACTGGACGGGATTCGCACAGACAGATCACGGTTTAAACGCTCTGGAAATCCCTGTGTAATATATAACCAATGTCAAGCAGTTCAGCTGTGTGACAATGATACCTTACAAAATTCTGCATAAGACTGTAATTAAACTCAAAATATGTAAAAATATAAAAAAAAAATCCAAGAAAAGACAGACAGAGGAATTATGGTATTAAATCAATTCCACAAAATAATGTTACTAACACCAACCATTAAGAGATCCTCCAAAAAGAGAAGGGTTTTACAGCAACCAAACACTGAAGACTACTCCTGTATTTTGATCTCCTTACTTGTTTGCATTATGGGTACCCAAACTGTTTTGCTCTTGCAGCAGTGTCACAAATAATAAAATGGATTGGCTTTGATGTTTTCACAACAGTGAGGAGCACTACCCTCTGGGATGTAATGCTATATAGTCCATAAGAACTTCACCAGTATTTTAAAGGAAGGTACTGTAGAGTTCTGCCTGCTGCTTGCTTCTTGCTTGTCTTGTTCTTCATCCTGGAAGACGAAGGCAGCACGTTCCTCTGAAACACTGGTGAACTTCACTGGACTGCAAGCCATTACCCCCTAGGCTAAAGTACACTTCAAGAAATGGAGTTTTAAAGCATGAGTCTATAAGGCTGGGGAAGTACAGAGGACACTTTCAGCAGGTCCCCTGATTATATCATTTTGCTATTTTAATACTGATAGACAGTCATTCCATAAGTGCACACAAATATTGAAATGAATGTACAATGTCTTGCTAAACTAAACACATATATATGCCATAGAAAATACATTTGTAAAAATAACTGTCAATATTCATACAACGATAACCCAATATCCAGTGTACTATAATATCAACAGAATGATCAAACTCACAAAATCTACTTATTGTAGCAAGAAAACTGTCAATACTGAGGCGTGCATTCAAATTCTCACCTGAAGGAAAGAATTTCCACCCGTTACCACAACACTGCCATACAAGGCGGGGCGCACATCAACATCACACATGCCCACACTGGTTGTCACAATGTGACCTACTCCGAGCATGGTGTTGCCCACGAGTCCACCTCGCATCTGAACCACACTAGGATCAAAGAGTGCCTCAGGGATACGGAAACGCTCACTGCCGAAGTCCTACACAATATTGCAAATTATAAAAATAAACAGTTTAAAATAAAATCAAGTACAGCAGAAATACAGAGAATTCTTCCAATGACCAATACGAATAAACACACAAGTGAAAAGTACAGATGAACAGAAAATGAGAGGAAACACACTTACAATTGATCATATTGGTGCAGGCATAAATATGTCAGTGTATGAATTGTTGGATGTAAAGCACTAGTTTTCAACATTCAGTCCTTTACATACACCACCGTGGAAGACAGAATAAATCCAAAAAAAGGTACACTTTTATCAGTCACAATGTATCATCAGAGCCATTCAATGTGAACAGATTTTGATAATGATATATATAATAAAGTTCTATATAAATTATACACTACAACGAACACGCAAGGAGGGATATAACATAATCTTAGAAAATTTGTTGGAAAATTTATAAAATATGGGAAGGAGGGTGAAAACATGCCCACAAATTCATTCAAGTAACTGTATGATGGGGTAAAAACATGCCCACAAATTCATTCAAGTAACTGTATGATGGGGTTAAAACATGTCCACAAATTTATTTAAGTATCTGTATGGTGGAAGAACTCAAGCAGTTAGTTGCTGGCTTCACACTGCGGCAGCCCGGGTTCGATCCCGGGCCTGGTCAAGTGGGATTTGTGGTGGACAAAGTGGCGTTGGGGCAGGCTTTCTCCGAGTACTTCGGTTCCCTTGCCAATATTCATTCCACCAAATTCTCCATCATCATAATCACCTGGGGCAGGCTACAATAGGCCAATCAGTGGCCACTGTGCCCAGTGGACCTAGTTGGACTCCACCCCCCCCCCAAGCGAAAAAATGATGGAAGAACCTCAGATTGAACACAAAAACAAAAAACAAACTCCGTGGTTTTAGTCCGCAAGCGAACTATACTGACCAACCAACTTCTGCTTGTAGGCGAAGTTAGTGCCAACTTTAGTGGATAGAGGGTGTCGTGTGGTCAGCGCAACAAATCCCCTCAGCCGTTAATTTCAGTTTTATAGACTGCAGAAGATTGAACACTCATATCAAATTTCCATGAGAGTTTCTATATGTCATGCATTGTTTTGAGAACTGTGGGTTTCAACTAAAGCAATATTTATTTACAATTATATTTTTTTCCCCATATTCATATTCCATTTGGCAAGTTGTTGGTATAAACAGGGCAAACAAAAACAACACACACTCCATGGTTTTAGTCTGCAAGCAATCTGACCACCTCTGTGGTCTAGTGGTCAGAGTTCCTGGCTACAGATCCAGAGGTCTGAGTTCGATTCCCAGCACTACCAGATTTACTGAGAAGTACTGGGTCTGGAACAGGGTCCACTCAGCATTATGAGGATAACTGATGAGCTATTTCAAGGAAATAGCAGCTCCAGTCTAGAAAACCGAAATTAACGGCGATGGGGATGTGTTGTGCTGACGTGACACCCTCTATCTGCTAAAGTTGGCACTAACTTCTCTGACAAGTGGTGGTCACTCACTCGGTCGGTATAAATAGAGTAAATCATTAATTTGTAGATTTCTATGTATATACGTATATGAAATGTGACTTGTGATTTTTATGCACTTTCTTTATTTGGGTGGAACTGAATCACAAACAATACAATACAAAAAAGTGAGTACTGTCAGGTTCTTACTTGGTGGTAACCACTGGGAAATTCATAGTGCACTGTGGGGATGGAGGAGACAGTCTTTTCGTCATAAGGGGTCTCTGACACCTGAAGCACACTGGCCTGGAAATCCTGCACAATTTTCTTGGTCATGTAATTGTGCCACGATGTTGTAACTTCTGGCACATTACGTTTCTTAACCCAGCGGGCCTTCTCTCGCTCCTTCACCACCTCTTTACTGCCAATCAGGTATGATGGCACCAGGTCAACGTCATTCTCCTGCAATGGGACAGAGCCTATGGCATCTCAACTTGTCTACATAATGCACTCTGGGATCAGGTCTGTCACACAACCAATACAGTACAACAGCAACAGCAATTTTTGGAATAACAGAACTTTTGAATTTCACCTGTTTTAGTATGTACAGTGGAGAGGAGGCAAGTGGACATTGAAATTTGCTTTACAAACCTAATGATTTCACCCATCGTGGATTCTTTTCAAGATGCATTATATTTATACACTAGTTTCTGTCTAAGTATGCAGATTTGTATCTTCACCTTCCAAAAGCTTCAATTCTATATCTTAAAAAAAAAAACTATAAACACTTTTCACCTGATTGGTATTACTGATTTCTATAGTGCTTCATGGGACATTCCTATCCTTGCAGAGCAGTTCATTCATTTATTCATTTTCCATAAATCCATACAGAAAACAATTTCAGAGGATGTGGAAATAGTCACAAATAAAGCAGTGCAATGTACATACTCGTATAGTCATACACATCAGTAAGAACATAATAAAGTAAGCACAAACGTGCATATTACTTAATATAACTAAAACAATTAAGTTACTGTAGTATGAACATAATAGTACTCTAGTAATAAAAACCTAGTAAATAGCAGCAAAGCAATAACTACAAATACATTCCATCAAATACAGATATGTACATATGTGTAAAATCATCCCTATATAACAATATAATCAATAATACTCAATTTTTGCAGATACAATACAATCATCTTTTAAAGAATTCCTCCAATGTATAGAAAGAATTTGAATACAGAAAGTCCTTCAAATTAACTTTAAACTTTTTTGGATTATTAGACATTTCTTTGAGGTTATAAGGAAGTCCATTAAAAACCTTTACTGCCATGTGATATACTTCTTTACCATATATGGCCAAATTAACCTGGTATATATGTAAATTAATATTTTGTCTGGTTTTTATTTCATAATCATCCTTATTTGTAACAAATTTATCTGTTTTTTATTAGAAACATAATTAATGAATATATATACTGTGATTTTAAAGGCAGAATATTTATTTCCTTGAAGAAGTCTCTACATGATTTCCTGTAACCACAACCCATCATCAATTGTATAACTCTCTTCTGCATCTTAAAAAACGTTTCAACATGTGACGAGTTTCCCCAGTGAATCAAGTCACGACTGAATGGAAGTAAGAATAATAAATAGTTTTCAAGGTATTTATAGACATAAGTGAAAAGAGAACATGTCAATTTCCTGATTTCTTTCAGTAAGTGCTCTTTTTTTAAATTAAAAATGCCATAAATGTGTTGGTCACCATTTATGAACTGTGGAGAAATGACTGTTTAAATCTTTGGCTATTTAGCAAAGATCTTTCAACTATAAACGTGTCACACAATTTCAACATGTGAAAGGCCAGTAATAATGCAAACTTATGTATTCCTTCCTTAGAGCAATGTTTTAAATTGTATTCCTTTCTGAACTTGGATCTTTGGACTCGTGTGATTTGTATTAAGCTATGAAACCCTGTCTAAAACCAAATTCATCTCCTGCGAAAAATGGTAGTGCTTAAGCTCAGGTTGGCAGTCACAGATCACCAAGGGCATTCAGTATCATAATTGGTTGAGGCACTATGCTACAAGCTGGAAGGTCACAGGTTCATTTCCTGATGAGGTCACTGGATTTCTCAATTGACCTAATCCTTACAATTGCATTACGGCCACAGGGACAACTCAAGTCTCTAACAGAAATGAGTACCAGATATCATCCTTGTAGTCAAGGGCGGCTGACACATAAGGCTGACAGCCTCACCACCATCTGCGAGCTGACTGTCTAGAAAATGTGGGAGTTTTGATGTCTCACAACCCTACAGTCCTTGAAGGCCTATTTCAGGCATAGTTCTTCCATTCTTTATTATATTACCTCATTATACTGCTTATTAAGATATGTGTGTGTGTAATGACCCACCCATCAGCTGCAGTTTATCCTAACACAGACGACAAACCTTGACTGATCAGAGTCAGATAGCAGACCTGACATATATGCCCACAGTTCCTGTGCTAAGAATTAAACAAGCATATCCTCAATTACTGAAATTTATATTTTGGTCTTGATTTCTGTAGGCTATATGAAACTACCCTAACCAAATAAACCAAATTCAAATGTAACTAGGAAACAGCACAAACGCAAGTATGTGGCAAAGGGTGACCAGTACTGTAATTTGCACTCAACAAAGTTATTAAGTTACCTGCAAGTAGTTCTTACACTGCATGCTAATGTAGTCCCCACCAAGTGGTGACTTAACAATAGCTTGTGTCAAAACAAAACCATCTTGAACAGGCACTGCAGATGTATGCGTAGCACCACTGTCGACGACAATGCCAGTAGCACGACCATTTGCAAAAGCAGCAAGGACGGCATTCTTGACGAGGAAAAATGCAGGGACATTGTACTTTTCAAACATAAGCTCTGTGAGTCTTTCTCGTTTGTTTCGTACATTCCATGGGGCTTCAGACATCAGAACTGGATGGAACTCTGACTCAGACTGAATGCATTTGGCATATGTGTAGTCCAGCACTTTTTCAAACAAATCCCAATCTTCAATCATACCATCCTTCATGTAATTAGAAACTTCCATGCCTTTTCGTGCTACATGTAGAAAGTTTGTATCAATATGATATTTAGTATCTGTTGTTGAAGAAGATACATTGGTCAGATCAGGTTTCTTTTCATCAATTTCCATTCCATCCGTCTTCAGAGTCGCTACTGAATTCCCATCTTCAACAACACCCACCACAGCCGGGATTTCCGCCTTCGGTGTATCTTCCTGAGCATAACCAACCCTTAGTGAATAATGCCCAATGTCGAAAACAAGGGCTCCTATCTCATCGCCGCCATAAAGCATACCGGCACTCATATTCAGAGCTCACAAGCAAGTTAAAGACAAAAATTAAATACTGTGAAAAATGTTCCTATCAGTATTTATGTTCATTAAAACGAATATTTTTCTTCAAAACAAACACTTACAAACCTCATCCTTCTACTCATACGAATACGCAGGGTACACAGGCTTACTACCCTTCTTTTTAATTTCATTCTCCTAAATTCGTTACCAACACAATATATAGACGAACCTAACCAATCTTATGATATAAATTAAGGAATTCTGAGCAAAATAATAATAGTCAACGCTATTTAAACCAATAGAAACATATTACACTTCATTTAATGTCTTTAAGATGACGCAAAAATAAATTAAGATCTTTTACTTCGTATATTTCACTGTTGGTCACATTGACGGATACTTGACAACGAACGTAAGAACGTCAGAGAAAACCAACGATCAGAGCCGATCAGAGCGTATAATTCGATATATGACTCGGATTTGAGGTCTACTTAGTGAGTAAACTGTAGTAATTGTATTAATGTAGTTACCATCGATCCAGTGTTTGGGCACATTCGAAATCATGTCTAATCCTATGTTTTAGAACCTTATTTTAACTAATAAGGTCTGTACGTTTGTGACGATGGTATATAAATGCAATTATTTTGGTTCACATTATCCATCTCCGTTTTTTATTTAAAACATTTCGGAGTCTGGTTACCGTTTCCACCGTGAAATAGTGCACAGACATACAAAACTAAGTACAGCAATACCTCGCATAGTCCGGGTAATCGGTTCCGCCAATATACCGGACTAACCGAGGAACTAAATACATGCAAAAAATTATAATTGGTTCCAAAAAAAGAATCTCCGTTTTTCAATAAATAAAACGCGAGTAATAAATTCAAATGTCATTATTAGAAATAATTAAAAAAAATCATGTTTCTCGCAATTCATTTTTTATTCTTTAAAAAATTGCAATATTGATGTCTGCACATATTTCTTCTTTGGACTTTTCTCTTCATATATTTCTTTGTAGCAACGAATCGCATTGTTTATCGTTCGGTGAATTGTAAGGCTATGTTCAATATTAGGATCAACTTGCATAATATGCTCTGACAAGGTTTCAACCATTCCAATAATTTTTTGTAGTTATTCAGCTGTTATTTCTCCTACAGGCACTTCAACACAGCCGTCGTTTTCTAAGTTGTCCTCCCGTTCATCTATGTTGTATGTATGTATGTATGAAGGGGTAGGCCTACTCGGCCCTTGCACTTAGACCTCAGTGGTCCATTGTGCTTCCCCTTTTTTAATTATTCCCTCAGCAACCCCACGCTTCGGATGAAGCGCAGGATTTTGGACGTGGGGGTGTCGAAATAGTCACTTGGTTCCATAAAGTACTGACCCAAGTGATGTAGTCTTAAAGAAGCTAAAGCCTCACATTCACACAGGACGTGTGTGGCCGTTTCATTTTCTATCTGACACCTCTCACAAGTGGGACTATCACTTAGTCCCAGTTTGAAGAGGTGTCCTTTGAGGTGACAGTGTCCTGTAAGTAGTCCTACCACCCATCGTAGCTGGTTCCTGTTGAGCTTCAACAGTTCCTTCGCTCTTTTATCAGAAGGTCCTCATATGAGTCCCTTAGCTTGCCTGAGTCCAGTTAAGGATTCCCAGTATTTCTTATGTTTCATGTTAGTCCAGTCCCTGATTGCCTGTTTGGCAACTTATAGAGAGATGCCACAGGCTGGTTCAGGTCCTATGAATGGATGTTCAGCTCCAATTTTAGCTAATTGGTCTGCTGCTTCATTTCCAGCAATACCCTCATGCCCTGGCACCCATATCAGTTGTACCCTGTTATGTTTGGCCAGTTCCATGAGGGTTTTGTGGCAATCCCAGACCAATTTTGAGTTTTCTTGTATATGTACAGTAGTTTTTAAGGGCAATGTCTCTTTCAAAAAATTCAAGTAGCAAAAAAAAAAAAAGGATTATTGAAAGTGAGCGCCGTGTTTTTCAAGAAAAAATGGGAAATCGCTTATTTCTGTTGTGAAATAGAAAGTAAAATTACATGTTTGATTTGTGAGCAAAATATAAGTGTTCCACTTTAGGTAATTATATTGAAATTATTCCTAAATAATAAATAGAATTAAATTTCCTTGTATCAAATTCTAATGTATATTTATATTTTGAAGTGTGGCCCTCGACTATTATTTATAGGGCTGAGGTGGCCCTCTGTACAAGTTGAGTTTGACATGCCTGTTCTATATCTTACGTGTACTGTGGATCTATGGAACGTTAAATAAATTGAAATTGTGGCACAGTTCAAATATTTTGGAATGACAGTAAAAGAAACAAACATACTCCATTGCCTGTAGTCCACAAGCGAACTATACCGACCGAGCGACCGCCACTTGTTGGGTGAAGTTAGTGCCAACTTTGGGAATGACAGTAACAAATAAAAATTTGATTCAGGAGGAAATTAAGAGGGGACTGAATTTGAGTAATGCTTGCTACCATTTAGTCCAGAACCTTTCGTCTTCTCATCTGCTGTCTAAAAACGTAAGAATTAAAATATACAAAAGTGTAAGTCTTCCTGTGTTTTTGTATGGGTGTAAAACTTGGTCTTTGACAATAAGGGGGGAACATAGACTGAGGGTGTTCGAGAACAGGGTGCTGAGGACCGAAGAGAGATGAAGTGACAGGAGGCTGGAGAAAACTGGATAATGAGGAACATAACTTGTACTCTTCACAAAGTATAATTAGAATGATCAAATCAAGGATGAGATGGGGAGGGCATGTAGAACGAATGGGAGAGAAGAGGAATAGACATAGGATATCTGTGGGAAAGCCAGAAGGAAAGAGACCACTATGAAGACCAAGATATAGGTAGGTGGATTATATTAAAATGAATCTTAGGGAGATAGGATGGGGTGGTATAAATTGGATTGATCTGGCTCAGGATAGGTACCAATGGAGGGCTCTTGTGAAGATGGCAATGAACCTTCACGTTCCAGAAAATGTTGAGAAGTTCTTGAGTAGCTGCACAACTGGCAGCTTCTCAAGAAGGGCTCAGCTCCATAAAGTTAGTTACATAATAAAAACTGTTAAAAATAACTAGACAATTATATGTTATGATAGAAGTCATTATTTACATTGTTTATAGGTACAGAAGCAGAAATATATTTTGCATAATACAATACACACGAATATGGCCCATATAGTAGTACATAATACAACTGTATTAATTATGCAGATGGAATCCATAATTGTTGCTCCCACTGCTCTGTTTTTCTATACTACATACACAATAAACCATTCTTATGAATTTACTTATATTCCTACAATACAGTTATTTATGTGGGCACTGTTCTTTCATTTTCATTTTCTTTACCACTATCAAGTCATTCTTCTACTTGCGCACATATCCACTGACCAAGGAAGAGCTTCCTTGATCAGTACCTTTATAGAAGTGTACATGTTAATTTTAAAGGACTCTGACAATGTTGTATAACAGTCCACATTACTAAGTTTTTGAACTTCATACATCATTCAGTATTCTCGGAAACGTACCATACCTGCATACTTGTTATTGGCATTTTTTTGATTTGGAAAAAAATTCATGTATATATAAAAATAGCCTAGGCAATATCCATCCAGTCCTCTGTAGCACAGTCTTATAAACATCTTGTTCTATCACAGTGATCACCCCATAATATTTCATTATATCTCTTGTGTCACTGCCATCTTTTGAAGTGACAGTGCATCAGATTCTGTATCTGTGGAGTTTAAACATTCAGTCACACCTTCATCCTTCAGATGATACATTTTGAATATGCACAAACATGAGAAAACTAATATAATGCAAGGAAATAACACAGAAGCACATACACAGAGAAACTATTTTACAGACACTTTTTTTTCCAACTGCCCTTCTGTTTCAAGAACAATGATCCTGTATCAATCACATGCTTACACAGTGGTTCTGTCATCCATACCAATACCTCAAGCATTCAGAGATGAAGAGTCAACATTATAAAGTTTATTTGTAACACTGTTCAATTTGGCATGCTACTTCACAGTGGCCCATATATTTTCAACTGGGTTAAGCTCAGGGTGGTAATGAGGCAATCTGAGTACACCATGTAACACCATGTTCACTAAAAATGAAATCAGTTCTATAGTTTTGAGCATCTGTGTATAAATGGAGTTCTGTTATGTAAGAGCCAGTCTTTCAGTCTTATTTGACTGAGTAGTGTTAAATTTAGAATAAATTTGTTAGGCGTTGCAGAAGATGAATTAGTGCCAAATTCAATTGATCTAGGCTCCTCAAAATTTTACTTTCCTCAGGATTAACTTATTCCACTACTTCCAGCAACTCTGTTTTCAGTTGTCTTAAAAACGGATTTGTGCTCCATCATTCACTTCGTCCTCCATAAAGCTATGTACAAGGGGCGACCCAAAAATAACCGGAACTGACCTGTTGCGTGCACATGCTTTGTAGTTATGAGTTGTGCTGCTAGGTGGTGTTAGCTGGGGGTCTCCCGCGACTGTTAGTGAGCTGGCGTCAGTCTGAGTTAAGTGGTTTGTCTGTGGTGCTCTGTTGTGTGCGTTCCTGTTTCAACCCTTTGGCGATTAGTGAGATGGCCGACCAGAAGGAACAAAGAGTGTGCATGAAATTTTGCTTTCTGTTAGGGAAAACTGCAGCCGAGACTTCAAGTCGTGGCAAACATTCACGCGGTTTTCTCTTTGGTCATCTCCGAGCAAGCGAGGAACAAATTTTGCAGACACCCGTCTCATGTGCAAACCTTCGGTTAAAATTCGCTGGACCGTGCTCCATGAGATGTTCGTTTCCTCAGAAAGTTGGTCAATGGTCTTTCGACGATCTTCATCAATTGCACGTTTGATTTTGGCAATGTTTTCGTCATTTCTTCCTGTCGAAGGACGCCCGGGGCGTGGCATGTCTTCTGTTGACATGTTGCCAGATTTGAAACGGGAAAACCACTCGTAGACCTGTGATTTCCCCAAAGCATCATCATTAAAGGCTTGCCGAAGCATCCCAACAGTCTCGGCTGCAGTTTTCCCTAACAGAAAGCAAAATTTCACGCACACTCTTTGTTCCTTCTGGTCGGCCATCTCACTAATCGCCAAAGGGTTGAAACAGGAACGCACACAACAGAGCACCACAGACAAACCACTTAACTCAGACTGACGCCAGCTCACTAACAGTCGCGGGAGACCCCCAGCTAACACCACCTAGCAGCACAACTCGTAACTACAAAGCATGCGCGCAACAGGTCGGTTCCAGTTATTTTTGGGTCCCCCTTTGTATGTTATTTATAATTTCTCTGAATTACCTTCTGATGTAACTTACTCTGTACTGGTGGAATGATGCAAAGCTAACACTGGGACATGAAGCAAATGCCTTTACACACTCTAATAATCTTGAAGTGAATACAAAGACAGTACTTTCAGGACTACATGGACCTAGTGCCTGTCTTTCCCTGCTCCACCACCTGATTGCTGCTGTCTTCAATATTTCATTTATGTACCTTACAAGCCAGTGATCTTCCTACATGAATACCATATACCTTGCTATATAGCATATCTCATAAACATAAGGCAACACAACTTTTACATGTTCTAGTAGAACATTTGCATAGAATTATACTTTTTTTTTTACCATGTTTAATGGTACATGCAATATGAAACGTGAGTAAATTCTCATAACAAACACCAATAATACATTACTTCTCATTCTAGCCAAATGTTTAAACACACAAATGAAATAGTCTGCACAACAGAAAGTGCAGGTTGATCTTAACTGAGAGGTAACTTAGAAGAAGGAGGATGAGAATCTTTTATTTCGATAACTTTCACAAAAATGTATGTAAATATAAACATTTTAAAGTTTTAAATATTTAGCTGGTGTTAAACACCTTGACAAACATATAGTTTTCTTCTTGGTTATCTCATTTTATCTTTCATATTTCAATTGGAGCTGAACATCCATTCATAGGACCTGAACCAGCCTGTGGAATCTCTGTAGGAGTTGCCAGAAAGGCAATTAGGGACTGGACAAATATGAAGCACAAGAAATATTGGGGATCCTTGACTGGACTCAGGCAAGCAAAGGGACTCATACAAGGACCCTCTGCTAAAAGAGCGAAGGAACTGCTGAAGTTAAACAGGAACCAGCTATGATGGGTGGTGGAACTACTTACAGGACACTGTCACTTTAAAGGACACCTCTTCAAACTGGGACTAAGTGATAGTCCCACTTGCGAGAGGTGTCATGAAGAAAATGAAACAGCCACACATATCCTGTGTGAATGTGAGGCCTTAGCTTATTTAAGATTACATCAGCTGGGTCAATACTTTATGGAACCAAGTGACTATTTCGACGCCCCCATGTACAAAATCCTGCACTTCTTCTATATGTATAATATAAATACCGTCGTAAATGCAACAATTTATTGTAGTTGTCTTTCTTCTTACACACTACATGTTTCAGCCGTAACTGGCCATCATCAGGTGTATTTCATTTACGTAGCTCTTACACTGCATGTAATTTAAAATTTAAAAACACCCGCTTTCTCAATTGTCATTGCTGCGTTTCAATTGGTCCTGATATACCAGAATCCCCTTGCTGATTTTATCAGTTATGTTTATGTTTAAAATTTAATTTTTTTTTTTTAATTTAAATTGACGAGTGTATATTAACAGAGATTTTAAACATAACTGAGAAAATCAGTAAGGGGATTCTGGTATATCGGGACCAATTGAAATGCAGCAATAATTGAGAAAGCTGGTGTTTTTAAATTTTAAATTACATGCAGTGTAACAGCTATGTAAATGAAATACACCTGATGATGGCCCGTTACGGCCGAAACATGTAGTGTGTAAGAAGAAAGACAAAGAACTACAATAAACTGTTGCATTTATGATGGTATTTATATTATACATATAGAAGTACAGAGTGCAACAGGATGCTTAAATATAATATAATATCCTGCACTTCTTTTGAAGTGCAGGATTGCTAGGGGATAATCAAAAGGGGAAGCACAATAGATCACTGTAGGTCGCGGTGCAAGGGCCAAGAAGGCCCACCCCTTCTACATTCATTCATTCATTCATTCATCTTTCATATTTAAACTTCTTCTCTGGCCCACACAAAATCCCACTACAGCCCACCAGGTGGGAAACACTCCATTGACATACTTATAAGACTAAGACCTCAACTATCAGATATAACAAATCTAGGAAGACACTACTTAATGTTGCTGTATAGCAGGCACTAATTTCATAATTTTATATACAAGTAATACAAGTATTTAAAGCAATAATGGAGATGGCAAAAATCCTACAGAAATATCTGTTCTGCAACCTGAAAAATATTAAGTATGTGTTAAATGCTTATTGAGTTTGTTTACAATATTGTGACAAGTCAACACATTGCCAGGGAGTGGCTGGATAAACGCCCCGCAACAACAGGACACATGTTTACAGCCTGTTGCTAGGCAACAGTCAGCACGCCAATGGACTGGCACGATAGCTATCGTGTAATTTGTTTTCTGTGTGGTCTGTGCTACACAACAATAGAACTGTGTTTTCTGCATTGTCCATGCCAGGGCTACATAACACAAGTCCGCCTGCAGCTAAAGAGAGTCTAGGAGGGTTAAGCAGTTGAGAGTATAAGGACAAAGCTGGAGCCTGTCCTTAGTGAATTGTGAACATTAACTGAGTACAAATTAGGAAATAGGAGTACAGAGTGACTGAAGATGAAATAACAAAAAGACTTCATAGTGATTTGAAGTGCTACTTTCCATGTTGAGATCCATTGCCAGGAGATGACTAGTAAAGATGGAGAATAACTGCTCCCACTGCTCCCTCCTTAAGGCCGCTCATCCCGAGTGGCTCTCTGATAAGGTGCAAACCAGTCCAGATGTACCACCATCAACCTCAAACTTTTCCAAGGGCTATGGGGAAAAGTTCCTAAGAGCAGCTGGCACTCTTACATCTCTGGGTAGTCTCTTCTTTCACTTGGGCGGAGGCCAGTTCTTCCACGATGTCTTAACACTCATTTTTCAAATCCTCATGAAAGACCCAGCTATTCTCTTTGTGATCTCCAGCTCTAAGATCTTCCTGAAGATCCTGCTAGATGTCCTCTCCGTCCTCAGATGTAGCTGCCATTTTGTGCCTCAGTCCTGTATTCCACTGTTGCATTCCAGACCCTTCTGTTGTCTCTTCTCATACATCCTTTAGGAGCTCCTCTCACAACACTCTCCCTGACAATCATTCCTTTGTGCAGAGAAAGAACGGCACAGCGAGTCTTCTGTCTGCAGGCAACAGTCAACTTCTTCCAGGTCCCACCATCATTCTGGGTCCATTTCTTCATCTGTGGGCGGTGCCTTATGGCTAGATGCCAGTCCCCGTATCAGTCCACCAGGGTTCTGATAGCTTCCACCACGACCTCTTTTAGGGGCGTCTTGTTGCTCTGCTACAGTCTCTGACTTTTCTCAATTGGCCTCCAAATCTGTGGTGTCCATTTTGTTCAACCTTTCTTTGAAGACATTCACCACGGCCTCCATTCTCTCCAGCTGGGAGTCAATCCTGGCTATCATCCTTTTGTGATGGACACCATATCAAATGGTTTATCTGATCATGAAGCCCAATTATTTATTTCACATCTTCCAGTATTTTGCACTATAAAAAATGAATTACTAGCTAAAATAAATATATATGATTATAATATTGCAGAGTTAAATATGAAACTAAGTTATGAAAATTGGGAATCAGTTTTTAACAATTGTGATATCAATACCAGTTTTAATCAATTTTTAATGAAAATTGGGAATCAGTTTTTAACAATTGTTAACAATTAACTACCAGTTTTAATCAATTTTTAAATATATTTTTGAGACACTTTTATGAGTCATTTCCAAAAACTACAAGACACACAGAAATCATGGATATCTACTGGTATTAAAATATCCTGTAAAAAGAAGAGGGCTTTGTATTATGAAGTAACAAAATGTAACAACCCAATATTAAATACGTATTATAAGAATTACTGTAAAATACTAACTAGAGTGATAAATCAAGCCAAGAAGATGTCATATGATAAACAAATTAATTACTCTAAGAATAAAGTTAGAACAACTTGGAGAATAATAAATAACGAACTGCTAAAGAAAACAAATAGAGAAAATATACACACAATCAATACTGAAGACAAAATGACTTCTAACATGAACAATATTGCTAATAAATTCAATAAATATTTTACTGATGTAGCTGATAACATACATAAACACATTAAAGATAATGGTCCAAATGATAAATCCAAACCTATGACCTACATGACATACTTGACTAATGCTTTTGAGAGACCTATCCCGAGGATTAAAATAACTAAAACTATGAGTAGGGAAATTTAAAAGACAATACTGTCCCTCAAATCAAGTCAATCACATGCATATGATGAAATATCGAATAATATACTTAAAATCTCTAAAACTTTTATAATTGAACCTATTAGTTTCTTATGTAACAAGGCTTTGTTCGAGGGTATTTTCCCTGATAGATTAAAATATGCCAATGTTATACCTATTTATAGAAAAGGTGATAAAAACTTGGTATCTAATTATAGACCCACTTCCATATTAACATCCATTAATAAAGTTTTTGAGAAGGTAATATATAGTAGACTGCTAAAACATTTGAAAGAAAATAATATACTAAGTAAATATTGGTTTGGATTTAGAGAAAATCAAGGGACTGATAATGCAATCTATCGTCTAATTTCGAGACTACTACTCTTTAAAAAAAAAATGCAAGTCAGTGGGATTTTTTGTGACTTGGAGAAGGCCTTTGATTGTGTTAGTCATGAAATATTACTAAACAAATTAAGGTATTATGGGATAAAGGACAAACAACATAATCTATATGAATCATATCTATTAGATAGAAAACAGAGAACTGCCATTCTCAGTGGATTATATAGTAGCAAAGTAAACTCAAGATAGGCTAAAATAACCAACAGTGTCCCCCGAGGATCCATATTGGGACCACTTCTGTTCATACTTTATATAAATGACTTACCAAAAATATTGGAGGTGATGAGTACTCCCATACTTTTTGTTGATGATGCCAGTGTGTTGATCTCTCATGCCAATACAATAAAATTCAAAACCACAACAAATGAAGTATTCAGGATATTGGATGATTGGTTCAAAAAGAATTTAATGTCTCTTAATATAATAAAAACATATTATATAAATTTCACTGCAAAAATTAGGTGTGATATGGGAGATCTTGATACTATTATAACATGCGCTAATTACACAAAATTTCTTGGCCTGGCTATCCAAAATGATATAACTTGGGATGGTCATATACAAGACATAAGTAAAAAATTGAGTATGGCCTGCTATATGATAAGAAATGCAAAACAAATGGTCTCCATGAAAACATTAAAAAGTGTTTATTTTTCATATTTTCATTCTGTCATGTCATACAGTATAATGTTTTGGGGTAACTTGTCTTATGCCGAAAGAGTTTTTAAGTTGCAAAAGAGAGTTATAAGAATAATGAAAGGCTGTGGCTTGAGAGATTCATGTAGAGGACATTTTAAGGATACGAATATATTTCCTTTAAGAACACAATATATGTACACCTTGATGATGTTTGTAGTAAAAAGCAGAAGAATATTTGATTCAAACAAAGTTCACTATGAAATAAATACTAGACACATTATGGATATACATATGACCCAGATTAATTTGGGGATATATGGAAATGGGGTGTATCATATGGCTGTAAAAATATACAATGCACTTCCTGAGACACTTAAGGAAATTTCGAATGATATAGAAAGGTTTAAGGACAATTTAAAGGAATTTTTATATTTTAGTTCTTTTTATACATTGGAAGAGTTTTTATGAGATAATGCTTGCATAATTATATTATATTGAAATTTTAACCAATATGTTAGTTGACTAAAGCTTTTTTGTAAATAACTTCAATTATCTGTTATAACAGATCTTATTTGATTATAACATTTTAAAGTTGTAAATATTATTATTTGTATTCTTTATTACGTACCTTTATCTTATATTGTAAATTGGTTACTGTAATATGACTAATTATATTCAACTTTCAATCTTGTCTTATATTATAAACTGGTTTTTAAATAACTGTCAAACTGTATAAGAATGATTAGAAAATATCTGGACTGAATTTTTTATCTTAAAATTGTCAGTGTCTTTCTTATTATTTTCAAGATAAATTTTTAGATGTGACTTAAATCTTGTATACTATAAACTTGTTATTTTGACAACTGGTTGATTTCTAAGCAAGATGAGTTTATATTTCTGGACGATTTCTATATCTATTGGTTATTTAAACCTTGTAAGGATTTTATGGAATGTGAATAAATAAATAAATGAATGAATGAAACCTAATTTGGTCATCATCTTTTCTTGGTTGATGTGCATCATGGCTTCCAGCCTTGCCATCATTTCTTCCTTCTTTTCCCTTACAGACGGTGTCTGCCTTGGCTTGGTTGGTTCTTATTTCAGCTTTCATTTTGGCCATAATTTGTACCTCGCCAGCTAACAGGCATTCTAGTATAAAACTCAACTTTTGTAATATGACGATACAACTATCTACTGCAGTTTTCAGTCCAGCAATTAAATCCATTTGATCAATCAATCCAATCCCACTGATGACACCAGTTGTCACGTGTTACAGTGACTATATATGGGGTTTGTATTGGTAATTGAATTCATTAAACTCTTACAAATTGTAACTATACGTAATTATAATGCTCTCAGTAATTTATGCACTCATCTTCTCACTACAGTATGTACTAAGTCTTCTCAGTTTGCTGTTTCTTCACCAGTCGTTGCCTGGTAATGGATCCTAACAATGTACTCTGCTTACGTCCTTACCAGCTGGCGAATGTCTCACAACTGATTAAACTCTAGACTTTCCCTGCTTATAAACCCTCGGCTTGGACCGTGTAGAAAACACTACTACTCTTTGTTGCAGAGACACTTATGATTCCCATGCAGAATCCATTACTAACTTTTATAATATGCATATATTACATTATTCTGATTTCAACAAAACAGGTGGGGATTTTATGGGTATTCTATATTTCACAGACATCACCATTACTGTGCATACCTGAATATGATACAAGATTGTTCCCCAACTTAGCATCTAAAAATAGGAACCACCATATGATTATGGTTAAGCAAAACAGTTCTCTATTACAGATCTTTATATCCCAGCACAATAATGAAGTCAGTGTTTTTAGTGAGCACAGTGTTGCTACCCATAGTGCACACAAGCTGTTCTATGTTTGATGTCACCCATTGCATGACAGTACAGCAAAAGCAAGTGCTGAGCAGGGCAGAGTATTACTGAATGGTGCCTCTCTTTCAGCATCAGGAAGAGGTGAGATGTCATTTGGCAGAAGCATGTGGGATTAAATAGCATAGTTCTGTTAAACTACAATAATGGAGAAAAATCTAGAATAGTGATTCTCAAGTGTGGTCACCAGTAATCACATGGCCATAAGCCATTTTCATGACTAATAAGCATATTTTTTGTTGAAAACCTCTGAGTACTGAGATGAATTTTCCTCTATCTTCTGTAAATTTACTATTTTATGCAGATGTTTTGGGTCTGTGTTACATGGCTCCAACCATTCACCTTCATTTCTGGAGAAATAGGTACTGCAACAAATTGACAGTTGAAAGTCTCTCTTTGGTTAACTGTGGAAGAATATACAGAGAACATGTTCTCATTTAGTGAGCTGCTCTGAATTAAGGTAATCACATTTTCCTCATGCTTTGCTTTAAACTGTAAAGTAACAACAGTATTCTTCACACGGTTTGTCTTGTGTTTTATATTTGCGTTTTAAATTATGTTGCCACAGAACATGTTTCTAACTTTTAAATGTGGCTCTGGGGAATTTTTTCTTGGGAACTGCCAATCTACTGAGAAGTTTTATAAACTGATATATTGCAGCTATAATTAAATTGATGGCAATGAACTTCACTGAACAAATAACAACTTGCAAGTGCAACACTGTGTCAGCAGAATAAAAAAGTAAACAGAGTATGATGAAAGAGTAAAGAATACCTACAACATATTTGTTCTCAATTAAAACATTCTGTAGCCTAAAAATAGTGAGCTGGAAAAGATATGACATGATTAAAACTTGGAAGGTGAAACAGAATTTTCTATGAATATAGGTTCTTTAAATTATATTCAGACGCATAAAATAAGTGATCCATTAAAAAAAATTAAGAGTAGTTCCTAACACCTTAAAGGCCATCAACAGGCATCTTATGTTCTTCAGCTTTCACTGTGACAAGCTATCAGAATAAATCAAAATGCCAACAGAAGAGAGAACTTCATCAAAGAAACATCTGCATGATTCTTTCTTACTTACTTATGGAGCTGAGCCCTTCTTGAGGAGAAGCCAATACTGCAGCTACTCAAGAATTTCCCAGCATTTTATGGAACCTCAAGGTTCATTACCGTGTTCACAAGAGCCCCCCACTGGTCCCTGTCCTAAGCCAGATCAATCCAATCCATACCCTCCCATCCTATAT
>NW_019718623.1:21219-21497 GCF_002891405.2 Cryptotermes secundus | reverse complement strand
AACACTAATATACACAAAGAGAATATTACAATTAAGTCCACGAAAAGTGCTCCTGTTCAAAAATTGCTTAGTGAATTTTCTAATAATAGTTTTTCACAGTTTTCCTTTGATTTATGCGAAGCCTTCTTAGCGGCAGATATTCCGCTGTGGAAAGTAACCAATCCTACTCTGAGAAACTTCATTGAGAAGTATACACAGTGAAAAGTGCCGGATGAATCTACTGTTCGCAAAAATTACGTGAAGCAGTGTTACGATCTTACAATTGAAAGCATTAGAGA
>NW_019718623.1:9611-21012 GCF_002891405.2 Cryptotermes secundus | reverse complement strand
GGTATTTGTTAAAGCACCATACAGAAAAGAAGCCTTTAAAGCAGTAGCACCGAGCGTTCCACTTCCGCCAAAGCAATTTTAATGCGCTGGGGCACGTGGCTGTGTGCAGCGAGTTATTATACCGAACATTTTGAAACAGGAATGTCGTGAATACATTTGATCCCAAAAGTGCAGCATCAATTCAGATTGCCCAAGATGCACTAAAAAACACAGAACTAGAAACTAATCTTTCCTATATATCTGCGCACTTCTCTCATCTTCCATCTGCCATTTCCTCAGTGGAGGCAAGCAATAGCAATACTACTTTGTATCAGTCTTTAAGTGTGTTCAAAACCACTGTTTCCAAATTGAATTCGGTCCCTGGAAGAGTTGGTGAAGTAGTAAAGGAAAAAGTACACAGCATTCTTTAAAAAAGTCTAGGATATGAAGAAATTTTAGCCGGTAAACGTATTGAACTGCCAAGTAAAAAAATCACTAACAGTGGAGCAAATAGCGGCTTTTGTACATGCACCCCTAAGTTCCTGTGAGATGGAAAGAAGTTTTTCCCGCTATAAGGACATCTTACGAGACAATAGGAGGCGACTAACTATGGAAAACCTAAAACATTTAGTAACTGAGAACTGCAACAGAAGAGAAGTTGAAAGTTTGGAGAGCTAACTGTGAGTACCGTTGTTTTTTTTTTTAATTTTGTAATGAAATATGTTGGCTTTGTTGCATGATTTGTATTTAAGTATAACCTTTTATTGCAAGTGAATCATTCAGTCATTACATAAAATGAACTTAAATATTGATCTGTTTGTCTTAAAATAATGTAAAATCAATTTTAATATTTGGTATACATTTTTATGTGCATATTTTAGTGCACATTTCAGAAGTTTTTCATGCATAAATGCATACATATTCATGGGATTATTAGGGCATAAAAATCCGGTCCCTAGTGATGAGAGAGCAACATATACTTGGTTTTCTCTGTGTTTACTTCTTGACCAACCACCTTACTTGTGTCAGTTGAAGTCTGTGTGTTTTTCTTTATGGTATCTACATTATTACCCAGTAGATTCACATCATCGGCATAAACCAAAAGCTGATGTCCCATTTAATTTCAGTCCCACCTGGTTTTCCTGGACCTTCCTAATTGCATATTCTAAAGCAAAGTTGAAAAGAAGTGGTGATAAAGCATCTCCTTTTCTTAGACCATTCTGGATAGGAAATTTATCAGACAAATGTTTACCTATATGGACTTGCTGTAAGTTTTGTTTAAACACATTTTAATCAGCTTAACTAGTTTCATGGGTATCCAAAACTCTACCAGAATATTGTACAATACTTCTCTCCTAACTGAATCATAGGCTTTCTTGAAGTCTACAAATAGCTGATATACTGTCTCATTGTACTCCCATTTTTTCTCCAATATCTGACAAATGCAAAAGATCTGATCTGTAGTTGATCTGTTATGTCAAACCCCATACTGATGATCCCCAATCATTTAATTTATATATGGACTTAACCTTAAGAGAAGAATATTGGATAAAATTTTGTATGAAGTTGGTAGCAGTGATATCCCCGATAATTACTAGTCAGTTTTATCACCCTTCTTGTGAACTGGTACAGTAATAGATTCCTTCCACTGATCAGGCAATTTTTCCTTATGCCAAATATAAGTAATTAGCTTATGGATCTTAGAACATAATATTTCGCCTCCTGCTTGAACAAGTTCTGCCGGAATGTGATCACTACCTGGTGATTTATACCTTTTCAATTTTGCAAAAGCAACATCAACCTCAAAAGGGTTGGGATCAGGTATTAGCGGCTCAGCTGTGTGCATATCAATTTGCCTAACATCACTTACCCAATGTACATTCAATAACTCAGAGAAGTAGTTCAACCTATTCAAAATGTTGTGGGAATCTGCAAGCAGATCACCATTCTCATCCTTCACTAAGTTACTTCTAGGTTGGTATCCCCTCTTAAAGTCATTTATTCCACTATACAGGTGTCTAATGTTCTTGTTCTTACTATTCATTGCAAATTCATCAATTTTGACTTTCAGATATTCCCTCTTTTTAGTCCTGAAATGCCTGCTGGTTTTGCGTCTTATATTGTTCAGATTATCCCTATGTATTTCACTTGGATCCTGTAACCATTGCAATTTGGCCTGTTTTCTTTGGTCTGGTAATTTCAAGCATCCTTCATTGAACCATGGCTTATGCTTCTTCAGTTCATAATAACCTATACTTTCCTTGGCAGAAATTTTTATATTCTCTCTAATAGTTTCCCAAGCTTTATTAACATTCACCTCAGTGTCCAAGTCTTCAAAGGCTGTGAACCTATTTGAGATTTCAACACAATACTGCTTCTTTATCCTCTCTACCTCATTTAATTTCTTGAGATTGAACCTCTCCATATGAACTCTGTGAGTTGTATATGTGCTCACTGCCAGTTTTTCCCTGACCTTTGCCACTACCAGGTAGTGGTTAGTATCACAATCTGCTGCCCTGAATGATTGGACATCAATTCTACTTGAATGCCGTCTCCTATCTATCAAAATGTGGTCTATTTTATTGTGTATCTTCCCATCAGAAGATGTCCAAGTAAATTTATGGATGTTACGATGCAGGAACATTGTACTTATGACAGATTTTTTGATGTGGCAAAGCTTACTACTATAACTCCATTATCATTACTAATGTCATGCAAATTCTTATTCTCAATTGTTGGTTTGAAAATGTCTTCCCTCCCTACTTTGGCATTGAAATCTCCTAGCAAAATATTCGTAGGGTACTTCAAGAATTTATCAAATACATGTTCTAGTTCTTCATAGAACCTGTCCTTTATGTCATCAATTTTATCTTCTGTTGGGGCGTAAACATTTGTAACGATGATATCACACCAGCGACCTTTTAGTATTATATATGCTATCCTATCACTAACGAACTCTACCCTCTTAACTGCTGATACGATTCTCTTATGTATGAAGAAACCTGTACCTAATTCAAGATTTTCATTCGCCTTTCCATAGAAAAATGTATATCCACCTGCTAGTTCAATATCTCCTCCATCCCATCTGACCTCCTATACCCCCGCCAAATCTAACTTATATTTTAAGATCTCTTCCGCCACTGCCCTGAGCAAACCTGCCCTGTATATACTTCGAACATTCCATGTATCAAATCTAATATCCATTTTCTTTAGCTTAAGTCCAAAGAATCCGTCCAGGTCTGAGGCTTCTTGAGAATTTTCGTAACATAATTCTTTTTTAGGTGAGGAGTTGTTAGCCCCATGCCCAACCCCCAAGCTGGAGGACCACCCCTTGTTGGCTGTCCATGACTGCTTATTCAATATATATTCGCAGCATCCCTCCATACCTGGAGGGTGTCTCCTCCATCCACAACCTGAGGATGTGCCATGCCGTGGTGACAAGGGACCCACCTAACATGGTCTGCATGATTCTTACATAACAAATCATCTTTGAATGGCCATTAATGTGAATTTACATTTACATTTCTAGATGAAAATAAACATGCAATTTCATAGAGAATTCAACATTTTTATTATTCAAGAAACTATACTATTACAAAATAATTCAGTAAGTCCCAATCACAGTTCACAACATTGCGAAAACACATGAAATAAATGAAATACTTTACACAAAAGAGCACAATTTATGAGAGTAATAGCATACACATTTTTACAGTATTTTATGCTTCTGAAATGAATCACTTTCAACTGTCTTCATAATGAGACCACTGTATCCTTTAAGAAAATGATTCAGCCTATGCTGGCTATAATCGTTTCTAAAACACTAGAAACAGTAAACACAAATACCGAAGACTAACCTATAACTCAAAACAATCTTCATTTTTAATATTTTTATATACTCTCACATCAAGTTTATTTAGCTTATACACAGACATTGTAAATTTAATATATGTCATTTACAAATAAATAGCTGATCTTTTAATTCAAAGTTAAATGTGAAAGGAAAAACAGAGCAAGGAAGATGAAAAATGTAGACTGCCTGAACAGATACAATGTAAATTTCAATAAGAAAATTAGAAGGTAATTTAATTAAATTAAGTTAAGTTAAGAACCATACAGGGCAACAACCTGGTGTTAAGTTGATATAAGCCTATGTAAATTATAACTTCAATAAATAAGTGGGTAAATGAACAGTTCAGCTTGTCTCATATTCAGTATGCAATATGATTCAAAACAAAAAAAGAGAGAGATGTGCAAGAAATATTTCAAAAAAATGTTCAGTGATCAGAAGAAGCTGTCAATACCTCAGGAAGACATGAGTTTCAGGTGTTCCAGTGCATTTGTTGCTGCCATCTTACAAGCTTCCTCCTCTGTGGTAGCAGTCCCAAACACAACAGACTGCAGGCTTGTAGATATGGACAGGAGAATTGTTTTCTGATCTGGAGAGAGCAGGAAACTAGATGGACACACTATTGAAAAGCCTTGTTAAAAACTAAACTATATATTGCAATATTTATTATATATGCAGAAAACACACTAGTAACAAAATATAGCTCTTTATCATAATTTCATGCATGGCAAGAGAAACCATGTATATGAGAGAGAAAGAACAGGAGAATGGAGAAAACTGCATAATGTAGTATCATGCAAATTTTTGTCCATCTGATACTGTTCAGGTGTTTATATCTAACATGAGATGGGCAGGACATGAAGCATACATGGAGGAAATAATAAATAAATATGAAGGTTAGTTTAGAAAATAACATTTAGATCTTGGAGAAAGAGAGGGTGAGGATGTGAAGCAGACTACACTGATTCAGGATATGGTCCAATGGTAGGCATTTGTACCAGTGGCAATAAATATATGGGTCCTGTGAGTTAAATTCTGTAATTAAACTGACAGTTGTGCAGCACTGTGAGAAACACACTGCTCCTAGATGCAACATAATCATCGAAGTGTCAATACTAAGGTCCTCAATGTAACAATAATGATCAGAACTGATTTTAATAAGATTAAGAAATTCTGGCATGGTAAGAAACTTTCACATTTAACTGAACAATGCTTCATATTAACAGACCCAATATATTGACTGTAAACATTTATTTAGCACTGATGTTGAAGGAATTTTCGAAAATGTGTTACACTACGTAAACAGTACCAACTTTGTCACTTAAACAATAAATACTGATATTAGAAACAGTACGTAATATCTTTCTTATCATAAATATTGGAATTGTACAGTGAAACAGCTCTATCTCTGAGACTGTTCGGAAAAGGACACATGTACATATATACATTTTATTTAATAACCGATACTATTACTTCCCAGAATACTGACCTTTCCTCCTGGGGCACCTTATATGTAGGATAAAAGTGAAGTTCTCCCTGTGCTAACTAAGTCAAGTGCTATGCCATGAAAATGTATGGGGGAGGGGATGTATAGAGATATATGTATTCTTGACCTCAGAACTCTTTGAAGTTGAGTGGTCAGCTTCCTGCCCCAGCCGCTTTACCCCAGGTAAAAGACCCCTGGGTACCCATTGGATAGGAGGCTGGGTAGGCCTCAGAACCAGCCTGGACGATGAAAAAAATCTAGTCTCTACTAGGATTTGAACTCCGACCCCTTGTCATCCAGCCTGTAGCCAGTCACTATACCAACTGCACTATCCTCGCTCTGTAAGTAAGAGGTCGTGCCATAGCTCAAGCGGTTAGTCACTGGCTTCCCACCGCGGTAGCCTGGGTTCGATCCCGGGTCTGGTAAAGTGGGATTTGTGGTGGAGAAAGTGGCGCTGGGGCAGGTTTTCTCTGAGTACTTCGGTTTCCCCTGCCAACTTCTTTCATTCCACCAATTGCTCCACAATCACCCTCACCTATCATCTGGGGCCGGTACAATAGGCCAGAAGTGGCCACAGTACAAGGGACTTAAGTCTCACCCCACTAGCAATAAAAGAAAAAATACTGTAAGTAAAGTATGACTAACCACATTCAATAGTTCCAATTCCATTGAATTCAGCATCCAAATTCAATTCCTCCAAAATTCTCTTAAGCACACCCATTGGATCATCTTCTGCTTCCATTTTCAGGTCTTCATTCCCATCCTGTTTCAAATAAAAACAATGAATTAGAATGCCATACACAAGAGCCTAGCCTACAGAGAAATGCCAAACATTTCAATGTTACCAATTACTCCATCTCCATTAAATGTTTCAAGAAACACACACATA
Source organism: Cryptotermes secundus (assembly GCF_002891405.2). Lineage (NCBI taxonomy): Eukaryota > Metazoa > Arthropoda > Insecta > Blattodea > Kalotermitidae > Cryptotermes > Cryptotermes secundus. The sequence continues at coordinate 14,808 of NW_019718623.1, read as the reverse complement.
CACCAGATTATTTCATTAATTTTGTATTTTTATACTCTTACGAATCACTGGTTGATTTTCTTTATTCACATTCTACATACCACGCAGTTCACTTCCTTAACATTCATTTACTGCAATTAATAAAATTAATTTTATTATTATTAAATTATTAAAAATAATTTTATTATTAATAAAATAAAATTAACTGTTACTTAGTTGATCAAATTATAGATATATTCACAAATTATGTCTCCCTGTATCCCTTTATATATTCACCTATACTGCAAAGTGTTTCAAAGAAACACTGCAGATCACTGCTGTCTGGCTGGCAACATATTTGGCACATGCCTCTTGGTTCTGTGCAGCCTGAGAGTATATCCTTCTGTTCTCCCAAAATATGTGTTAACAGTTTCCTCCTATTCAAGAAAGGAGGCGGGGGAAAAAAAAAAAACTGAAATACTTTGCATAACTGTTAATTGATTTCATGTTATACATATTAAATAAGAAAAGCATAAAGTAATATAACATCAAGATCATATAGAATATCAATACAATCCAGCAAATCTTCAGTGGCTAATTCTTAAATACCACTGATCTGACATCATTTCATGATTTAAATATTTTTTAAAGTTATAGTTCCAATTTTTATGTGCTTCATAGATTTCATCACTGCAAGACAGATCTTTAATCATAAAGTAAAATATTTTTTTATAATGCTGATCACAAGTATTTACACAGGGGCGAATGTAGCCCCTCCGCAGTTTGAAGTTGATGGCCCTTGCCATAGATCATACTGTCATACACCAATTTCTTGCACAATAAGATCTTTTTGAAAAATGGAAATGATGAAAATCGATTCCAGTTAAATTTAACCCTTTGATGCGGTCATTTAAATTCCGCTGCCGTGTCTCTCCGGCGGTAATATATTCAGCCGTCCATTTAAATTTTGCTCGAAAATGATTTATTCATCATTGTTCTTAAATTATATGAGATAGGATCATGAAACTTTCAATAAAATGATCTTAAAAGGTGGTTTTATAACCTTGCCTTATAATATGAGCGCCCGTTATCTCGGCAATGGAAGCAGTTGGTTTAGAATTTGAGCAGTGTATCGTACGCCTTGAAGCATGAAACTTTCACTAAAATGATCTTAAAAGATTGTTTTATAACTTTGCCTTATAATATGAGCGCCCGGTATCTCGGTNAAGGGGTTGGTGCTTCTGCGTTTCAGATTCCAACCATTTTGGCTGCCCCAGATGTCGTAGGGGTGACCACAGAATTCATGAAGTTATTCTGAGAACTGGCTGGTATATAGTGAACGAAAGCAGAGCTTAGCTGGCTCAAAAAAAATATTTATGGTCATCCCTCGAAACGACCACCAAGGTCAGTACGATAAAATGGCGTCAACTGGAGCGATAATACATGAAGGAATGAGTTCTTTTCCCTCCCCCACACACATCCGTATCGTCTCAGGGGGTGACCACAGTGTTCTGCCTTAATTCGTGACGTTTTTCTAAGAACTGGGTGCTATATACTGTGCGAAATCAATCGATCTTGCAAGAATAAATTTTTGGACATCCCTCTTCTAAGAATTCCAATTGAGTGTGTTAGTGTGGCCAGCTCAGGGCAATATATTATAAACACAGCACATATCACGTCTCTGCTGTTTATAAGTTCATAGGAAAGAAAAACAGGCCTTTCATAACAGTAGTACCGAGAAACCTCTCCCAAGAGCAACAGGAACTTTGCTGCAAGACAGGCATATGTAACGATGAATTAGCGCAGCTAAACTCGTGGATTATTATACTCTGAACTACTGACAACAGGCCAGCGAAAAATCTAACAATCTATGGCAAAACCATCAATTATTATGGGCGTTATAACATAGGTGTGCAGCTGGATGAAACATTGACGTCGAACCCCCGCAGACGATTTAAATACCTTGACGAAACATACACGTCAAACCACGCTGAACGGTTAAAGTTAACAGTTAAAGTATACTGAACCAATACAAACCAGAAGTTTAAATTTGTTTACAGTGTTTTATTATTGATCCCCAGTACTAAAAGCTGAGATACAACATGTGAACAGACCTAATAATTATGCATTCATTTTATTCACTTTGTCCAAAGAATGTATAAGAAGTGTTACATGGACAGCCCATAGCACATTATTTGTAGAGATGTGCTACTGAACAGTTGCTTCTCAAAATGAAACATCCAGTGCTGATGAACGAGCTATTTAGCATTGTCATATGAAAAAGAGTTGAACTGAAAAGTGATTTTATTAATGCAATAAATGTGTAACATAGATATAATTCATATAGATCTTTAGAAATGAAGGTGTGTGGAGATCCTACAATATGGTTTGTGGTCAGAAGTTTTAATGTGGCAATTTGTTAGCTTTTGTATGCTGTGTTTGCTATGGTATTAAAGCTGCAGTTGATGAATTTTAATTTGTAGCTGTTAGAGGATAAGGAGGCTGATTCTGAAAGCAAGTAAATAGAAAATGAAGTATATGAATATGTCTTTTCACCAAAATGCAGAACAAACTAATGGCATAAAACAGCTAATAAGCTGTTTTCATAATATAGCAGATACAGAACAATAAACAAATGTTAATACAATAATATTGATTTATATAATTCTAAGATGGTCAGTTCATGTAGCATGCACTGAAGACATGATAAATCCATATACAACTTTAATCAGAAAACCTGGAAGGAAGAGATCACTCAAGATACCTATTCACAGATGGGTATTAGAGCAGTAGGATGTGAGTGTGTGGATTGAATTCAGGTGACCAAATCTTATCTAGATTTAGTAACAATGAAAGAAATAGCCACATTATATGACAAGATATTGCAACGATAATAGTAATAGTACTTCTACATATCAAAGTCACATGCATGTGTTCCCTTATGTTCATACTACACAATCAATCCAACTTACCTTAAGCCTCTTCAGCAGTACACTGTCAAGATTTTTCATCATAAGATGGTACTCAGAGATCTTCAGGCCAATAACTGTCTTGCGGCCACCCAGTGTATGTGATCCCAATTCCTTGTACTTGCTCACTGCAATCCCGCTACTTATCTCTCCACTTTTTCTCTACAAACAATGCAATTCACAAAAGTTGTAAATCAAATTGCTGTTACTGTATCTATGTACTACAATGTCATATCTATGCTGCAGCACAATGAACAGACACATCACAGCAATCAACAAAGAAATGAGCTGCTATCCAATTTGAAGCAACAACATAGTTATTGAAAAAGGCAATATAAATTTTTTGGCGATCAGACTGTCCTGAAAAGAGGTGATGGAAAATGTTTCAGTGATCTCACATTTAAGACAAGGTGATGGGAAAGTTCTTAGCTATCATGTGTTACGAAGAGGCAATAAAAGAGGTTTTAGTGATCACATAGTTAAGAAATGAAGTGATGAATTCTTTCTTTCCAGCAACATGGACAGAAAAGAAGTGGAAGAAAACGTTCATGGTGGCCAGATGAAGGTCTGCATGGACTAGGTTCAGTAGCTGTTGGATGGTGATTGTGTGGTAGGTATGGACGGACAGGTGAAATTACAAGGATACTAGTTTTTTTTTTAATTCTTTCCTTGATGATACAGAAATGGTACGTGTGACCATATGTTGGGTAAAACCTGTTCTGTCACAGATGATGCTGCATTCTGTCTCTGTGAAATGTTCAGCTGCTGAACACCACTCTGGTGTCTCTGATGTGTTCAGAAATCCTCATAGATATATGGTGGATTATCTGGCCAATGTACACCATGCCACATGAGCAAAGGATCTGTAAACATAATTTATAAGCTGAGGATTGTCTGTCTTTGGTGGACCTGAAGCAGGATTATGGATTCTACAAAGGCTCTTTTTCTTCAGCAATGTGAAGATGCAGCCAGCAGTGCCTTGGAGGTACAGTACAAATGCTATGTGGTCCTCGTCATGTTGCTTTCATTGTGAGATCTGGCCTTACTGCTCTGTTGTATGTCCTGGAAGGAGCAGCAAAAGGCTCAGAGAAAGGAGCTCTCTTCCTTCTATTCTCCTATCAGTAAGTTCACTAAAAAACTTGTTCAACATTTCTTTACCCAAGCATATGGTTCCTATAATATTTATGTCACCTCTTCTCCTTAAAATGACCGCCTCTGTGGTCTAGTGGTCAGAGTTCTTGGCTAGAGACCTAGAGGTCCAGGTTTGACTCCTGGCGCTACTAGATTCTCTGAGAAGTAGTGGGTCTGGACTGGGGTCCACTCAGCCTAGTGAGGATAATTAAGGAGCTATTTCAAGGAAAGAGCAGCTCCAGTCTAGAAAACCGAAACTAATGGCCATGGGGATTCGTTTTGCTGACCATGCGACACCCTCTATCTGCTAAAGTTGGCACTAACTTCACCGACAAACAGCGGTCGGTATAATTTGCTTGTGGACAAAAACCATGGAGTTTGTTTTTTTGTTTCTTCTCCTTAGAATACAGTTGCCAAGCCTCTTCCATCACCCCTTGTCCTAAACATGATGCCAGCTGATTTCAGTAACATTCTTCATCTTCTCTTTGCATTAACTACATGACAGCTGAAACATTTCTTATCACCCATTTTCATTAGCCATGTGGTTGCTCCTTACTGGATAGCACTTTGCTTTTTTGTTTTATCCAATAATAGCTTCATCTCTGACTCACCACCCACTGCAGAATCTAGATAAGAGCTGCCTGAATTCCTAAAAGTCAATAACACTGAATATGACAATTGCAATATTTGCTGAAACACTGGATAACCTTTACATTCCATTCAGCCCATTCTCTAAAGCAAAACTTATACATCTTATAATGGAACAAGGCAAGCAAAATCTTTGAAACACAGTGGCGCCATGAAACAGAAATATGCACAATTAGATCACTGAGGGTCTCAGTGCAAGGCCAGTCTAGGTCTACCCCTCATGCACTCATTCATCCATCAAACAGAACTTACAAAGCAGTATTCAGAAGATCCCCATTGCAATTCAAAGTAACTGTCAATCCTTGTCTGAGAAGATGTCTTCATATGTTTCAATGTCAATTAGAAAATTGGTTAATTTATGATTCAGAGTAGTAACGAAGCCCAAGTATTAAAAACTTGAAAATTTTTAATTATAAATGCACCATAAGCAGTTACTGAGGGTTATCTTTTCAAAAAAGCAAAAAATAAATAAATAAATAAATAAATAAAAA
>NW_019718623.1:2865-9541 GCF_002891405.2 Cryptotermes secundus | reverse complement strand
GACCAACAAGTGTACATACACTTTCTGATGGGCCATCTTTCTCACCAGCTGTAGAGGCGAGCACATCTGCAAGTGAGCTTTTCAGTCTGTTCAACATTCTGAAGGCTGCCAGCTGCTTAGCTTGCTTCTTGGTACGAGAAACCGCTATAACAGATTATGCAAATGTCATTCATTTAGAGCCAAGCTTTCCTGTGGACAATCAGATTTTCCTCTTCAAAACAGGATTATATTGGAAAAATGTAATAAGTTACATCAACATAACCAAAGTATATCTTGCACATGGAGTAATGACATTCTTGAGAAGCTAACAGTTGCTCAGCTAGACAAGAAATTCCCTGGCTTTCATAGACCTTGAAGTTCCATAACCATGTTCACAACAGGCTTCCACTGAACCCTATCCTGGGCCAGAAGAATTCAGTCTATATCCTCAGACCCTATTCCTTTAACACCCATTTTAATATCATCCTCCCATTTATGTCTAGGTTCCCACAGTGGTCTGACTAATATTTTGGACACATTTCTAATCTTTCCCATGCTCCACCTATCTTATCTTTCTTGATTTAATCATTATAATGATATCTGGCAAAAAGTATAAATTATATGAAGCCCCTCATTATAATAATTTTTCCATTCTAATGCTTCTAGCTTTGGAATATTATTTTCATGACTATATTCTTAAACATTTCCAGCATATATTCTTCCCTTGGGGTGAGAGATATCAGGTTTTATACCCATACAAAACAATATATAAAATTATGCACCTGTTTACTTTAATCTTTAGGTTCTTTGGCAGATCAGAAGACAAAAGATTCTGAACTGGATGGCAGCAGGTGTTCCTCTAACATTTTCATGGATGAAATTTTGATTTCTTACTATCATTTTCACATACTTCAATTGTACCACATTTTTATAGTAAAACGATAAAACAGTTCTGTCCAGTGTGACTGGTGCAGATTTTTTTCCTTATTTCAATTCTTCATGCCCTTACATGCTTCGGCCCTTAAAGACCATCATCAGAGGGACATGGATATAGTTTGAAAATCACTATTACAATAGGTGTTCTGAGTGCCAATATATATATATACAGAGTGTCCCAGGAGGAATGGACCAAACTTCGGGAGNAGAAGACCACACTTTTCTCGGGCCATTATCTCCGTAACCGTTCAACTTTGGACATAGGTGTTTTGGGTTATATCGGCATACTTTAACATAAGGAACACCCTCCCGAAGTTTGGTCCATTCCTCCTGGGACACCCTGTATATACACGCGTATATACACATACAATGTTGACAAGACACAAACTGATACAAAATCCAAAGTTTTCGCAACTTCAGCAGCTGTCTTTATATATTAAATTTTTTTAATGATCTTTTGTTAGTTAAGTTTTTGGCACCCAGAACACCTATTGTAATAGTGGTTTCCAAACTGTATTGATGTCCCTCTGGTGATGGTCTCTAAGGACCGAAGCATGTAAGGGCATGAAGAACTGGGGGGGGGGGAACTTCACAGGTCACACTGGATGGAACTGTTTTATCTTTTTATGATACTGTTAGTGTGACGGACCAGAATGAAACAAATCAAATATATTTTATAGACTTACAAGTAATAGCTGTCTTTAGCTTTCTCTGTGGCAACTTCTAGACAAATCTCCTTACAAGTATTTAATACACTTTCTGTGTGTCTCTCTCCAAGGTATTAAGTCTTTACCCGGGCCATGCCACAGCTCAAGCAGTTAGTTGCTGGCTTCCCACTGCAGTGGACCGAGTTCGATCCCGGGTCTGGTCAAGTGGGATTTGTGGTGGACAAAGTGGTGCTGGGGCAGGTTTTCTCCGAGTACTTCGGTTCCCCTGCCAATCCTCACTCCACCAATTTCTCCACAATCACCCTCATCTATCATCTGGGGCTGGTACAACAGCCAAAAGTGGCGGCAGTACCAAGTGGACTTAGTCCCACCCCACTAAAGAAAGAAAGAAAAAAAAAGCCTTGCATCAGTATGCAAGGCCTAAATGAGTATTACCAGGTCAATGGATCACAGGAGGAAGTTCAGAATCTTGGTCACCTTTATCTCTGGACCTTATACCCCAAGACTTTTACTTGTGATATAACATAAAAAAAGGCCTACTGTGTGTGTGACAAATGATGACATAGACCAACAGAATTGAAGAATCAGAGACGCTGTTCAACCTATAACTCCACATGCTCTTACTTGAGTCTAGCAAGAAGTGAAACACAAATGGGATGCATGTAGACATAAATGCACCTTATACCGAAATTCACTAATAACTCTCATAGTTTCTCATTCATATGTGTAGCACTAACTGTTAGAAAACCACACCACAACTTTACAGCCATATTTTATATATTGCAGTCTCTCAAAATAAATCCATTACTTTATTAATTTAAATTTTACAGTAATCAGACAAAGATTACTTCCAAGTACCAAACAATATGAGGAGTGTGGACGGCAACATTCTATTCTCTGGCAAATCTGTGTCCTGGAAAAGAAATACAGTGGATCTCTGGAACAGAAGCCATTTTGTGTGTAGTGGAGAAGTGAAATATTCAGAGAGACAGACAAGAAACGGAACTTTGCAAGACTTTTTCTTTTACACAGAATGTGGAAAGCAGAGTACAGCAATAACACAAGTAAAGTTATCTCAGCAGAGAAGCAAATACACTGTGACCCTCAGTTACAGCTTCTTTGGGGAGCAATGGATTTCACCACCAATCTCAGGAAAACCTTGAGTGGAAGACATTTAACATGGACATACTGAATTGGGATGATCACTGACATTTAACACAAAAAGAGGGAAGATATTAAAGGAGCATTAACTGGATGTTCTACTAAACTGCCAGTGTGCAGTTCTAAAATGAGATTTTGTTAATATTACATTTGGGCATCCTGTTGCAGTGATTAAACAATAATATTATTTTTATCAGTCTTATTTCTGCAACTTCCATTGAATGCTCAGATGGCTGTGTGATTTTTTCATATTGTTACATTACATTCACTTCTTGACTATGTTAATACAACATGTTTCTGCCATACACACATCCATCATCAGATATGTCTATATGTGACTGTAAGTTAGTACACTGTATTGTTCTCTTGATGAGTGAAACAAGCAAAAATATAAATTAAAGATTAAAGTTCATATTAAAATCCAAGTTTCTTCACATGCAAGTTGAAAAAATTGGTACTCCTAATCATGCTTAGGTCCTTGATGTAGTTGTGTTGCTGTTTTTTTCTCATGTTTATTGGTGTAATGTTCACAGCTGATTGATAATGACCTAAAATCTTCATTAATAAACCACAAACACTACACATATTAAATATAAAATAAAAACAGCAACATAACTACAAGAAGGATCTGGGCAAAACGAGGTGTACTGATTTCATTACCGGCAAGTGAAAAGCTTGGATTTTCACAATAACAAATATAGGTCATGAGCCTATTTTTTACTAATGTATCCATCAATAATACAACTTTAAAAAGACATTAGGAATATGCTGTCCACTAAAAATGCATTTTAATACTATGACAGTTTTTTAGTGAACAACATATTCCTAAGGTCTTTTTAAAGTTGTATTACTGATGGATACGTTAGTAAAAACTAGGATGATGCCTCAATACAACAGGATGCTGAAATATAATATAAGAGGTCATGAGGACTCTCATTGGTTCTGCCCTTTATCTGATTCCAAGACTGCATTCACACAAGATGTTTATGGTAATACTGCAAGAAAACTGTTCACTTTTCTCATTGATATTTGAACAAACCTGATTCCTCAAGTTTGGACACCTGGCACATGATCGTAAACTGCTTTGCATGAGGTGGGCCTTCATCACCTATCACCTTGTACTCTGGAACCTGAATTTCATGTGTCATGCACAGTTCTTGTAATGCACCTACAGCATTCTCCTGTAGCATGCCTTTGTATGGTGAATCTACACTCAGTGCATGTACTATCTCATCTGGGTCAGGTTCTGGTGTTGATGAAACTCCCAATTCATTGAGCCTTTTGAGGATACATTTGGCTGCATCATGTTTAGCTTCCTTCTTGGAGCGACCACTCCCAACAGCTGACAAGTAAATGTAAAACATTACTTACATTAAACTTCAGTACACTTAAATATGAATATGGGCACTTACTCCCGACTAGACCTCTAACTTAAACATATTCGTCTAATACACGGAATCAGTTATAGAATTTGTATATTTCTCACATTTAAAGTTAAAATACTGAGTTCTTACATATCATGAAATAAGATAGATTTGAAGTTATTTACTCTTCTTAACCCTTAAAGTACAATGGACTACAAAAGGGTTAACTAACACCACTAATACTAAAGCCATTTGTTTTCAATAACTATGGTCCAACATTGTTCAGCAACACAGAGACATATTTTTCAAAATGACAGTGATTTGAAAATAATTAACTCTTTTAATGTTCTCTCCTTACTGTATCAGCAAGGCTTATGGTGCTATCAAGTCTGTGTAACTGCATGTATAAAAAAAAACTATCCCTGTAACAGACCACAGACGCCAAGGGTTGTGAGACATTGAGAGTCCCACAATATCTAGACTATCAGCTCACAAATGACAATAAGTTTCTCAACCTTACACGCTGGCCACCCTTTACTCCCAGGAAGATTCCTGAGTCAACCCCAGGGCCATAGTGCACCTGGAAGGATTAGGTCAATTGAAAAAAAAATCCACCTCATCAGGACTTGAACCCACAACTTTCCAGCTTGTAACACAGTGCCTCAACCATGTTATCGACTATGTGTATATCTCTTGCAATAAACTGGGAGCAACTGACAGATCTTTACAAATTTGTATGAACACAATGCCACTACATGCGTACACTACAACATACCTTACATTTTAACTTCCTGCCATCAATAATGCCAAAATGGTGGTGTGTGAGCTTCTGAGATGGACATGATACTAATACCATTAATGAAGCTCACTAAATTTTGGGCAGTAATAGATTAAAAAAACATGCAAGTTTTTTTAAGTTAAATTTATTGTAAAATGCAAGGCTATAGTATGGTAGCCATATTAAATATATTTGTTAATTTTCTGTTATCCAATTAACCATTTCAACAAAACACAAAATTTTATTTGGAGATAAAGAAGAAACATACATATACACTGTTTGGAACTCTTTCTACATGCTAACAATTATAAAGATGGTAATGAGACACTTTGCAATTGTACCTGACAATAACATAACAGGAATTTTTACTATGGTTTGACTAACCAAGGAATTCTCAGAGACAGGGCATAGAAGAGTTGCTAGGAGGTAAGGGCCTGTTCCCCCACTCTACCATCCTAGTCTGCTTGATGGTTCCCCTCGTCTAATACTGTAGAACAAGTAATCCAGCCATTTATGTGAAAGAGAGTGGGTATGGTAAGGGAAATGCAACATGGGAGGGTAGACAGATTGGGTAACAATCCACGAGAATTCTTTGGTTGGCTCCAATATAAAATGGATGGTGCACATAAATGGATAATTAATTTCTAAAATTTGTGATGATGGTACAGTAACATAAATACTATATTTCTGGGCATTATCCATCATCCTGTTTTTATTTAAAACACAATGTTTCAGACAATGAATTCTGCCTCCATCTCCAGGTAAAACCTACTCAGCTGGACCAAATCGATAAGCTAGTCTCCAAAATGTTCATTGAAATAAAAATACAGCAATGCATAAAGTCCAGAAGCATAATACAGGGTGGGGCGCAGAAACTTCCTTTTTGTGAAGACGCATTATGAAGGGAGGGGAGGTCGCAGAAAAGTGGGGATAGGCTCGGTGAACGCAGCAGTCGCGGAAGTTTCTGTCTAATACCCCTCAGTTGGAAACATGAGGTGAACAAGTGAGCAGCATGTGTTTGCTGTTGAAGCCCATTTTTCGAACAACCATTCCTACATGGCGGTGCAGCATGCGTTCTGTAAACACTTCGGAATTAAGCCCAGAGGTAAGGTTCCCGACTGGAAATCGATTGTTTTGTGGGTAGAGAACTTTACGACAACCGGGAGTGTGGTGAAAAAATCATCAGGACGACAATGAACCGTTACGACGCTAGAAAATGTGGAGGCAGTTCGACAGTCGAATTTGAGATCTCCAAGATGCTCTGCTCGCAAACATGTGGTCTCCCTAGACATATCCAATCATTCAATGTGCCGAATTCTTCACGAACATCTTTGTTTCCATCCCTATAAGATTGTTGCTGTGCAAGAATTGTCACCACATGATTTCCACAACTGAATAACGGCGTGCGAAACGTTATTGGAAACTTTACCCCTGACGCACTTGTTTTCTTTAGTGATGAGGCACATTTTCACCTATCCGGATATGTCAACAAGCAGAATATGCACTATTGGAGTGGTAACAATCCCAGAAAGCTCCATGAGAGGCCACTTCACAGTGATAAGGTGACAGTATGGTGTTTGCTGTCAAGAGTTGGAGTTAGTGGCCCTTATTTTTTTGAAGAAGACAATCATGCAGTTACTGTCAATTCATAGCGGTACGTGGACATGATTAAAAACTTTTTCAAACCAGCTCTTGAAGAAATGCATCTAGGAAATGTCTTTTTCCAACAGGATGGTGCCATGGCCCACACAGCCCGAGCTTCGATGACAATTTTGAGGGCAAAGTTCCTC
>NW_019718623.1:0-2765 GCF_002891405.2 Cryptotermes secundus | reverse complement strand
TCTGTGTAGGATACCACTGTGGAAATATCCCGTTAAAATGTAGTTAATGCAATTAAGAGTGCAAGCACATGCGCATGTGCGCACACATACACACACACACACACACACACACACATTTCCAGACTAGCACGCTATTCCCCATTAGGATGTTGCATTTACATGAGATTTATTGTTTGCCTAATAAATCATCAATTTCAATATACACATAACTTCACAACACTAAGAAATCATGAGAAAATAAATATACAGTACAATTCGCCTTTTATTTCCAGATTTTCTTTCTGTCAGAGTTCAATTTTACACATCAATCTTTGTTCACTAAAGTTGCATCAGTTTTGTGTTCAAATATCTTGTCCCATATAATAGGCCACAATTGCTACAACTCATGTCACTTTTACTGAAATACTTTCCTCCCTTAACCCTTTTGCTATCCTACAATAATGCAATTTTAAGCTATAAACACATAAAAAAACAAAAATGCACTTTCATAGTCCAGAGAATGAAGACAAATGACACAGCACAATGAGATATTTATTTCCTGATGTGGACTAAAGTAAAATGTTGCACTGTGCAGTAATGGATGCCTATTCCACTTCAGTCAAATATTGCAGCAATAAGATTAAGGAAGAGACCACTACACTGCATGCATGTGTGCATATGTGTGTGTACCAATTTCAACTTTTGAGTCAGCTGACCAAACCTATGTTTCATTGGAGACCACACAAATGTCCTACTTTATAATTCCCTAGAGTCAATAATAACTTGGTGGATGCACAAACTTGTGAGCTGTGATTTATAGTGTTACCATGTAATTCAATTAAAATTATACATGGCAACAGATCTTCATAAAATGTGCAACTTTTGCTAAGTTACTTTTTCTGTAAAATGTAACGTAACAACATGGCGGATATGAGAAAAATTTTGTTAGCCTTCAGTTTGGTAGCAATAACTAACAAACCACTGGAAAAAGGTATGTGAAGAGATAGGCCAAACACATAGTATCTACATATTACACATGAAATCATATTTGTAAGTCAATAATTATATATGTGGTAACAGATGAAGCTTTGAAACCCTATCTGGAAAATTTAATGCCGACAGAATTTCCAATTACACAAAAAGTTTACAAAAATAAAATAAAACAATAACAATACTAATAGATCTGTAGGACTAAAAATCTATAAAACAGGGAAGCACACTTTATGAGTTACATTCAGAACTCTTCATTAATTCATGGTATACTTTACAATATGAAGAACATATTAAACTTGCTGCTGAATTTAATATTCACTTACAAGTTACAAGATTAACCACAAAATATTCTGTCCTACCCAACCTATGTAACATACTACTAAATTTGCGTCTTAAAGTCAGAAGCCTTACTATAAACCACTCCACATTACCTAACATGACCGGTCACTGTATTACAAAGAAATATAACATTCATCAATCACAGCTATCTGGCTAACTACCCTGTTCTTCCACAAAGCACAAGCATCATTAAATATATACATATTGTGACGTGTTGCGCTATGCAGGACACCCCTCCCCTGCCAGCGGTGATGTAACACTATCGGAGCACTGTTGTTACTAGGGTAGCANGTGACGTGGCCAAGGGATGCTGTGGTTGCTATGCAGCCGTAAACAACTCCTGACAGCGTTACCAGTAACACCGGTAAACACGGCGCCAGACAACAGTGGTGCCAATTATGTGGCTGTTTTCTGTGTTGTCCGGAACGAAGCTAAATAAGGAGCAGCGAAGACTATTCACAGTTAGTTCTCACGGCAGCAGTATTCAAGTCAGTTACGAGTTACGGACACGTGTGCGAGAATCAGTGATAGTTCGTGATAACCGAGTAATAATTGGGAGTGTGTGATACAGTTGCACTTGTATAACTCCCGCGTTATAAAAACGTGTAGACTACTGATAATAGAGTGAACTGAATATTGAATAGGGTTTCTAAATTGTGAAAACCCGTAACAGTGTTATAACTGATTATAGCCTATACTTGTAGGTTGTTAAATAAACCAATTAACGATCCAAATGGCGTCTTCAGTAACCTAAACACATTACACTGGTTTGCAAATCTCTTGCTACTGGTTTCAATACTGCCAATCTGGAGACTTTACAACATTCTGTAGCAGCCACCCACACTGAATCTATGCAACTTCCTGATCTCCCAAGCTGTACAGGTTCTACCAAAGAATCTTTTCTAGTCTCAAGTATTATGGCAAATGCACAAAAGCCTTTCAGACAAAAAGCTGTTGCCACAGGTCTATAGAAAACAGGTCACTGTAAGAGTGTTAAAACAACATTATTGAATGTTTCTATATGTAATAATATAAATGCCGTCGTGAATGCAACAATTTATTTTGGTTGTAGTTCTTTGTCTTTTCTTCCTCTACACTACATATTTTGGCCGTAACTGGCCATCATCAGGTGTATTTTTCACTACGTAGCTGTCACACTGCACACAATCCAAAATCTAAAACACCAGCCTGTCAGTTTTGTTTAAACTCTCGCCAACATATGCTCATCAATTTGATTTTAGAATTCCAGTTTAAAATTTAAAGTTTTAAATCACAATATTATATTTAAGCATCCTGTTGCACTCTCTACGATAAATGATATAAACTCCGTCCCAAGTGCAAACAATATATTATATGTCCTTGATCTTGCTCTCCTTTACACTACATGTTTCGGCCTCAAATCACAGGTATACCTGCTCTGTGTCTACATGTGCTGCAGCGGCTATTTATTGTTT
>NW_019718622.1:0-928 GCF_002891405.2 Cryptotermes secundus | reverse complement strand
TAAACTAATTTCGACCCTCTTCAATCTCATTCAAGTAACTTTAACAGTAAATTCTTTCTCCATTTCAACTTAATATAAACATATTAATTATTTTGTGAAGAATTTCACCCTAATTTCAGGATTTCTAACAGAATCTTTGACGATTTACATAATATTTCATGGAATTTAAAGAAATCTTCAACGATTCGAAGGTAACTGAATTTTGAACGAATTCTACAAAGGCTATATAATTTTAACCTAAATTCTTTAAAGTTTTAAAGATAATATAAAGAATTTCAACCAATTTATAAAAGTTTTCACTCGAGTTTTAGGAATTATTTTACGTTTCTGATAATTACAATATTATTTAATGAATTTTAATAAAATTTCATTCATTCTAAATTAATTTAAGTAATTTTATCAAAATTTTGAATTATCTCAACTAATTTTATGAATAGATTCATTGGCGATTTTAAGTTAATATAAGCAATTACAGACAATATGTGAAATATTTCTTTTTTTCAAATGAAATTCTGTCCATAATATTGACAATTTCTACATTATATTAGGGAAATTTTAAGTCAATTTTCATTAATGTTAAGTAAATTTGACGAATATAAACCAGGTTTTGATACATTTCAAAGTAATTTATGAAATTCTGAACAAAAATTTTTCCAGATTTCAAGTTAATAGAAAGAATTTCAAAAAAATTTCAAATAATCCACTTCATGGATTCTGTCAATTTTTTTGACGGTATTTATTCATTAATTAATTTTAATCAAATTTTGAAGTGTTTCATGATAATTTAAGGAATTCTAAATTAATTTTGACCTTCAACCTTATTTATATAATATAAAAAAATCTAGATTTCATGTCATTACAAATATTATCACTTATTTTGTGCAATATTTTACTCTAAATTCAGGAATTCTAACAGATTCCTTAACGA
>NW_019718621.1:0-452 GCF_002891405.2 Cryptotermes secundus | reverse complement strand
TTTTCGTTGCTATCTTTCTAGATTTGCGTTGCTATCTTGCTAACTCTGTGTTGTTAGCTTGCTAGCTTTGCGTTACAAGCTTGCTAGTTTTGCGTTTGCTAGCTTGATACATTTGCTTTGCTAGCTTGGTAATTTTGCGTTGCTATCTTGGTTGCTTTGCATTGCTAGGTTGCTAGCTTTCCGATCTATCTTGCTAGTTTGCGTCTCTAAGTTGCTATCATAGAGTTGCTAGCTTGCTAATTTTGCGTTTCTAGCTTGCTAATACTCTAGATCTGCGTTTCTAGCTTGCTAATACTCTAGATCTGCGTTTCTAGCTTGCTAATACTCTAGATCTGCGTTTCTAGCTTGCTAATACTCTAGATCTGCGTTTCTAGCTTGCTAATACTCTAGATCTGCGTTTCTAGCTTGCTAATACTCTAGATCTGCGTTTCTAGCTTGCTAGATATGCGTTT
>NW_019718620.1:758711-768858 GCF_002891405.2 Cryptotermes secundus | reverse complement strand
TTCGAGATTCAGACGGTGAAAGATGTAGCAGCTAAAGGGCAAATACAGGAGATGGCTGACGTGCCAGTTCAGGGGCTTTACTGTGAACATTAAAGAATTTGGTGCGCATTGGTCACTATATGTGCCACGTTCTTTAACATTTACAACTGCATTTTGCCTACATATTGTTTCGTTTGATTCTCGCGATACGAAACGATTATATCCATAGTAATAGGAAGGCTGATATTGGCAGGGGATACAGCATGCATGGGAGAGAAGACAATTTCGTACATAGTTTTGGTGTAATAAAGAATGTATTGAAAATCAATTAATCATTTTAATATTATAATGAAAAAGGTAACAAAGCCAGTATGTGAAATATTAAAGTATCATGAAGCCAGATGTAACAAGCCAAATGTATCAAATCAGTTGCAACTGATAATAGTAACTATTATAATGTACGTAGGTATAGTAGATGGTTATAATGAACACGACTGTATGTAGGACAAAGAATTATGAGAGACCACGTGTGGGAAACAGTGCTTCAGAGTAAGAAGACAAAATTAGGAGCACTTAATGTAAAACCTTTTAAGCTAAAAGGCTGAGTAACTTATATGTCTTAAAGTGGCGCTGGGGCAGGGTTTCTCCGAGTACTTCGGTTTCCCCTGCCAATCTTCATTCCACCAATTGCTCCACAATCACCCTCACCTATTGTATCATCTGGGGCTGGTACAATAGGCCAGAAGTGGCCGCAGTACAAGGGACTTAGTCCCACCCCACTAGCAGTAAAAAAAAGTATATGTCTTTGGTCCATTACCACAAATCTGTCAGTACCCTAGAGGGTCTCACAATGAAGAAGTTACACCACGTGTGTTGCTACCTGCATAATGCTGGTTTCTTGCTTGGCTTATTCTTTGACCCTGAAGATGGAGGCTACATGTTCTTCCGAAACGTCTGTTGATTTTGCATGAACTACACGGCGTTATATCCCAGAAGTTAACACTCTTGAATAACAAATATATTCTGAAAGATATTTAGAAGAGCAGATTCAGGAAATATCTTTTGACCTTTCGCTACTAGAGGTTACGGCGAGGATTGTTCTTTGTCATGTCTGTCCGCGTGTAACAAACTCCAGAGCCGCCGAATGGAATATCATGAAATCGGATATTGAGACGTTTTATTAAGATTTGTCGACGCACTACAGTTTTGAAGTCAGGAAACAAAAACGGACACTTTGCCTGAAGAGCTATTGGAGTTCCTGGACATAACTCGCTGAATATTAGTCGGGACGGAATCCAGTTTGGAACAAATGGCTTAGAGAACAATAAAACATTTCTTTATGTCCGATGCAGCATTTCCTTGCGTTCTACGGTTCTCGAGGTAGGTAAACAAAAGTGCACTAGAACTGTTAGTAGCTTGTTATCAGGCCACTGCTACGATCACGCCCGCTACCAGGAACTACATGGGTGTGAAACACGGCGAAGAGGGAAAAGAATGGAGCGGGAGTGTGAGTCACCCACACTATTGGGGTACGTGAGTGTATGGCATTGCATTGGGCTTGTCTAGCAGTTCACAGGAGAGAGACAGATAAATTATGCAGAATACTGAGGGATAAACCCCTCGGAATGGACCACGTGTAATAGTTAGAGGATGTCATTAAAATGTATGTTTTGCCGTGTGGACTACCTGGGGGGAGGAGGTCGCCCTTTGGGCGCTGCAGCTCATGACAACAGGTGCTGTAACCTTGTCAGATGTGTGTTTTGTGCGTGGGCCCGGTCGTTCACCCTCTGGTTGTCAGCTTGCAGTGCATACCCCTCCGAGATCACTTCAGGCTTCACGAAGTTCGTGGGTGGTGGAGGGGGTTCATTCATTAGCAACGCTATGTAGCGTCTCATTGTAGGATAATACGTAGGTCGTACTGAAAGTCATGAGCAACAATTCTTTGTAAAGCTACATGCTTTATTATTGACAAACCAAATACACCATCTCAATCTACAGACCTTTCTTTATTTTGCCACATAATCGCCACTTCTTTGTACACATTTCTCCCAGCGTTCTGGGAGTTTGAAAATCCCCCTTCTGTAAAATTCCGTTCCAGCCTTCCGAAGACACTGACGTACTGCTTTCTGAATTCAGCGTGCGTATGGAAATGTGTGCATTGGTGCGAGCAGTGTTCGAAGATGGGTGAAACATTTTAAAGATGGGAACACCAGCATCGAAGATGAGCCTCGGAGCGGTCGTCGTCGAACAGCCTCAACTGAACACAACAAGGAAAGAGTGGGTGAGATTATTCAAGATGACAGGCGTGTGACTGTGGACACAATAGCCCGAAAACTTGAAATAGGGCACAGTGCAGTACAGGAGATGATTGAAAGCTTGGGCTATAGAAAAATTTGTGCTCGCTGGGCGCTGCGGTTATTGACCGAAGACCACAAAAATCATATTGGAAGCAACTGCAAAGATGGGGTGGGAAGTTCTTCCACACCCCTCCGATAGCCCTGATCTGACAACCTCCGACTACGATATTTTCGGATTTGTGAAGGATAAGCTGCGTGGACAATGTTTTGAGACAAGGGAGGCAATTCAGAAAGCAGCACGTCAGTGTCTTCGGATGGCTGGAACGGAATTTTACAGAAGGGGAATTTTCAAACGCCCAGAACGCTGGGAGAAATGTGTACAAAGAAGTGGCGATTATGTGGAAAAATAAAGAAAGGTCTTTAGATTGAGATGGTGTATTTGGTTTGTCAATAATAAAGCATGTTACTTTACAAAAAATTGTTGCTCATGACTTTCAGTACGACCCTCGTATATGACTGATGAATTGCAAAGGATATGAAAGGATGCGGTCATGACCTGAATGAAGTGTATTTCGGTATTTGCATAGAAGGATCGAGGAAAGCCATGAAAACCCATAGTTAGGATAGCCGATGTTCTGACCGAGATGCCAACCGGGCAGTTCCTGAATAGGAGGCAGGTTTACTGGTACGCCAGCCCGCACGGTTACACGAAATGCTGAGAACAGGCCTTTTGTTTTGGCATGGAGGAGATTCCTGATTGAGAAGCTAGTAGTCGCTCAGTTGCGCAGGAGCCCGCCACTGAACTTTGCCCTCAGCCAGATGATTCCAATCCACATCCTCTGACCCTGTTCTTTAAAATATCTTTTAGTATCATCCTCATGTTTGTGTCCCAGGGAGTCTTCTCTTTAGGGTTTCTTAATAAAATTCAGTATGTATTTCTGATCCCTCCCATATGTGTCATACTTCCTCAATTTGGTCACTGTATTTGGTGATGGGTCCCAGCTCGCAGAACAACTTGCCACATTATGATGAGAGCCGTGTTAATATTTTACACCACAGAGAAGCGTGACGCTCTTTTTTGTATTCAAGTCAGTTGGTGTTCTCATAGACACACTAAAATCAATTATAACCAATTATTTTGTACATATAACTTTGGCTGTTTGACTTCAGCCTGTGTTCAGACAGTTCCAGCAGTTCAGTTACCATCTTATAAGTCAGTGTCACATTCAGTGTATGTGGGAAAGTGGGAACAAGTTCAGCATACGGTGAAGCTAGATCCTGAAAGCTGAAGTTTGCATATTCTGCAGAGGCCACAGGACAAGTTCACACATTGTCGTCATTGTAGCCATCATTACTCTTGTTAGGTCAAGAAAGACAGGATTGGTGGGGTGCATATGACATGCAGTACAATGTACAGGATCATCATGGAAACACAAATAACTGTGTTTTTGGATATCATCCATCGTCTTGTCTGTATCTAAAAACCATCCTCTTATTTTTCAAAACAACGTTTTGGAGACTGGGTTCTGTCTCCTTCTTCAAGTAAAACCTACTCAGTTGGGCCCAATCAATAGCGCTAGTCCTTGTCTCCGGACCACAAGATAGGAACCAACTCTATTGATTGAGCCCAACTGAGTAGGTTCTACCTGAAGAAGGAGACAGAACCCAGTCTCCAAAACGTTGTTTTGAAAAATAAGAGGATGGTTTTTAGATACAGACAAGACGATGGATAATGTCCAGAAACATAATATTTGTACCAGTGTACCATCGTCACAAATTTTTAGATATTGTAAGATATACAAAAGTATATATGGTATTCAGACTACACAACAATATTCTGTATTTTAAAAACAAAGAAGACACTACTGTATAAACATTAAACAGACGCAACATGTTTCAACCCTTATACTGGGTCATCATTCCGTAATCATGCAGTGTGCATTGACCACAGAAGCTCAATGACATGACTTCATGCTTTGGAGGGTTCTGATGGTGGTAGGTGCTAAGATTATTGCCTTGTGGGGAATGATGCTATGGAGTTTGGTAGATGGTTTCCGTTTTAGAGGAGCCTGCAGCCTCAGACTTAAGGGAAAAAACTCAAAGATCAAGGCATCTGGTTGCCTTGAAATGTTGGTTAGTTTCTGTCAAACCACACATCAAGCCTTATAGATGAACTGTGGGCTCCAGAGGGTTTAGCTGTCTTCAGTATAAGATTTGGAGTTACAGTACTTTTGATTCACATAATAATAAATTGTTTCTCATTACAGAATATTTATGCATAACAAAAATAATATATTTCTTGCTGTCATTGATATCTATTACAGAAGAACGATTGTGGGGTTGTGATTGAGTGGCCGAGCTCTCCAGTGTGTGAATTACTGGTCCCGTCAGGTGTCCACTCAACGTTGCACACTGATCCCACTCAAGGCAGCTCAGGTCAGACATAACTTTGAAGTTGTCCAGATTTTGAAGTAAGGGGAATTGTCTGATTAGTTTCATTTATATCTGAGGACAGAGTGCTGAGAGGAAGTAACAGGGCCATGAGGGAAATGGAGGAGCTTTGTAATTTATATTCTTACAGAATTATCAGATCAGGAAATAATTTTCCTGGGGAGTAAAGCGCGGCTGGCGCATAAGGCTGACAACCTTACCGCCATCTTTGAGCCGATTGTCTAGATAATGTGGGACCCTCAACGTCTCACAACCCTGTGGGCCTTCATGGCCTGTTACAGGGATAGCTTTACTTTTACTTTACTTTATTATCAGATCAGGGAGGATGGGATGGGTGGAGCATGTAACACATGTGGAAATCTTAGTCAGAAAATCTGAATGGAAGATATCACTTAAAAGACATAGACATTGATATTAATATTAGTAGGGATCTTAAAGAAATGGGGATTGAGGGTGTGAACTCTTATTCTTTAGGCTAAAGGTAAGGAACAGAGCTGGATCCTTGTGAACCCAGTAATAAAGCACTGGGTTCCATACAAAGCGGGAAATATTTTGCATGTCAGAAAGATTGGCAATTTGTGAAGGCCTCTGGCCCATGTTGCCCGGTGGTGTGTACCAAAGAGGGTCAGGTTGAATCAAACAGAGAAGTGGATTGATATGTTTTGTTTCAGTGGGTCTGGTGGTAGGCCTGATCATACTGGTGGCTGTTCTGTGCTTGTTGGTGCTGTATTTCAGAAAACCAGCGAACCGCAGCCATTTGAGAAGTCGAGTGAGCTTACTCCTTGGTGTGCGACACAATGGACAGTTCCACTACTCACGGGTGAGTAGGGCATGGCAGTCATTATAGTTTGTCACCAAAGTGTGTTTCTCCACTACTTGCCCTGTGGGGACTGCCCCCTGGGTTCTATCTTAATGTTTTCAGATTGTGTAGGTAGTACCAGATTTGATGTTATTGCAGCAGTGAATATTCACCCTTTCCCTTGCTTGTATTTGCAGCTTCACTCCCACCAAGGCAACATGAGAACAACATCCATAGGAGCTATTTAAGAATATTTGAAGCTCCTCCCATCTGTTGTTGCTATAGATTAACTAATGAAACAGATATCTAAGAATGTAAAGAGCCAAGACATGGTAACACTCAGCACATGTTTGTAGCAAGGCAGTAAATTCTGAAGCTGCTGGCAGAAGCCTTCTGATAGACAATAGGAAAGAGTTAAGAGTGCGGTCCTCTTGGATGTGACACCATGTCATCTGGTGGATGATCAGAGGCATTTTGAAGCAACTTGCTTCAAAACATTGGCAACTGTCTACAAAATTACATGATGTCACATCTCAGAAGACTACAGTTGTAGTCTGGTGTCAGTTCTGGGGCTTACAAAGTCATTTGTTGAATTCTGACTTGTGTTTGATAACACATGTTCTTACTTTTGGATGGTACTGCTTATCATGATATACCATCTGTGCCTGCATTACCTCTCCTATGTGTGCTGTTCAGTTGTCATAGACCCACACAAGGTCCTGCAGCAGGGATAGTGAACCTTTTTAATGCTGCTTGCCAAAATTAAGAGAAAAGCTTTGTTTGTATGTGAATGTAAATCTCATTCTCACCCACACATATAGGCATGCAAATTAAAATTTTGTTTGTAATTTGGTTACTCTGTCTTATTAAAACATTTATTTGAAACAAAATTTTGCATAGCAGCAGTTCATTGTTGCTGCTGGTTGCATGGAAAGTCAGTAGATGTGAATGGAACACGTGCAGTTCCTAATAGCAGGACACAAAGTTTGCTGTTGTGATGGGAGTAACATTCCATGTGTTTTTGTTATCTCCAGTAGCACTCTTCTGTGTAGCAGTAGTATTCTTAGATGTGCAGACAGTTACCATAATTTAGTGTAGTCAGAATACTTTGCTGAACCTCTGATCAGGAGTCAACACACTGGGTATATTTCTGACTGATATGAGACGTTTGTGTGAAATGGATTAACTTTTTGCAGATATGGCAAAATATAAAGTGGTGATCGATTCTCTATGAGAAGTATGGTACCTGACTCTTAATGTTGTTGCTTGTTGCTTGCTTGTTTTGCTTGCATGTCATAGTCAGCGAATCCACTTTGCATTCTACCTGTCCATTTCCATGAGATTCATTTTAATATTGTCCTTTCATACCTTTTTGAATCTTACCAAGCAGGTTTATGTAGTGTGGACAGAGTTTTATTCTGGAGATACCTCTTCAAACTTTAGCAGGTGTTAGGAGCAATTTGTACAGTTGTTGAATAACTTATCACTGAATATTTTTAGCTGTAGGAGTGGGATGTGACTGTGGCCTCTTGTACCGGTCCCCGGTGACAGATAAATATGGAGTATGGAGCACTGCTGGAATGGAAATGAGTAAGGGAAAACCAATGTGCTTGGAGAGAAATCTGACCCAGTGCCACTTTCTCCAGCACAGATCTTGTGCAGTCTACCCAGGGTCTGAATCTGGACTTCTCATAAGGCGGCCAATGGCCAACAGTCTGAGCTATGGCACAGACATGAACTGATTAACCTTTCTCAGGCTTTCAGTTCACCTCTTGCCAAAGGTTTCTCATTCAGAATTCTGTTATTGTTTCTTCCATCTAAGCAACATGTGAGCTGGGATAGCGCAGTCAGTCTAGCGACTAGCTATTGGCTGGATGACCGAGAGGTTGGTCTTAATCCTGGTGGGATTAAGAATTTTTACTTCTCCGTGTCATCCCCCAGCCTCCTATCCAGTGGGTACTGGGGGCTATTTTCCTGGAGTAAAGTGGCTGGGGGGCCGGTCACGGTAGCTGAGCAGTCTAAGGCATGCACTGTCTTTGCTCGCTCAGAAGCCGAGATCGTGGGTTCGAATCCCACTCAGGGCATGGATGTTTGTGTGCGTTTTTCTGTGTTTGTCTACAGGTAGAGGCCTTGCAACGAGTTGATCACTCCTCCAAGGAGTCCTACTGTATGTGTAAGATCTAGAAAAACCGAAGTGAACGTAGTTCGTGGAGGTAGGCCTAGGCCCACTGGGCTGTAGAGCCAAGGAAAAAAAAAAAGTGGCTGGGGAGTGAAACTGACCACTCACCTCTAGCTAGTGCCAAGGTCAAGAAAACGTGGGTCTGTACATCCACTCCCCTATACGCCTTCATGGTGTAGTGCATAACTTAGTTAAGTACAGAGACAACTTTACCTTTTTACCTTTACCATCTAAGAAATATGCGCATCCCGCAGTACTATTACATGAAGTTGCATTTTCTTGTAGCCATGATAGTGTGTGTTGTGTATATGAGAAAGTCTGCTGCCCTTAACCCTTAGACTGTGAAGTACTTCTTACAACTACCTAGTAGAAAGGCCTAGGGTGCTTGGGGATAAATACATTCACACATAGAAATCCTGAATATTTCCTCAGATCACCCTTCAGTGACATCAGAGTTAAATAGTGTGAAGGCTCGTTCATTCCTCTAGACATCATTGCTACCATGTATCGACAGAAATATGATACTAAGTGATTAACATCAAGGTGATCTCTAAGCCTGTGGCTGTTTTAATGTAAATATGGTGAGCCAGCTGTGTCGAGTTGTGGGGTGCAAAGGGTTAAGTGATGTGGTCCCCACACATTTCATGATTATCATTGGCAAAACAGCACTTTTTGAGTCATGGCTTTTCTTAGAAAATCTTGGCAGATTTGGTCTTGTTTTCTCTTCTTTGGCTTTTACAACAGTAATTCTTTTACAGAGCAAGTTCATGCAGCCTTGTGTCCCACCCCCAACCTGTAGAGCCAGGTCTCTGTATTTATGTCCCTCAGTGACAGGGTGGTCAAGTTATAAACCCAGGCACCAGGTTCCCTCTTTGTAGACTTCCAAAACTCACAGGGCTATGGTAGAAGTATTCTACCCTGCCTCCCAAACATTTCATGTGCTTAGAATGAAGGTTGAGGTTCAAGCAGAAACAGTGGAATCCTCTTCCTCTTTATACCCACAGTGCAAGAGCAGCATAGGTGAAGGCCTTAGATGTTTCTGTGTTCTTCTGGGCTTCATGCTGCCTAGTCTGGTAGGTTGGTACCATGTCAGAGGAGTACTCCTCTTCAAACTTTGGGGTTGATGGAGGCAGGATGTTTATCCAGAATGTAGGTACCCACATCATGAGAATGAAAATAACCCAGAACCCATTAGATATTGTAAAACCACAGTATGAATCTTCACAGCCACGAAAACCTCACATCTTACCAGTGTTTCTGTGTTGTTTATGTTGCGGATGATGTTTTTGGTTGCAGGACAATGACTGCGGTTGTGCTGAACTTTAGTTGACTCAGCAGGATAGTTACGTGTACATACAAGTTAGTGTGCATTTCTTTGTTTTGTTTGCTAACTGGGCGTGAGGTGAGTGCATGGAGTTGGATTTGGTAATTGCATGTGTGATGCATCATGATGTATGTTATGTGCATCCCTCAGTACGAGTGGGGGAGGCAGGAAGGGACTATTTTGAAGTGACCTGAAGCAGGGGAACTTCAGGTAACTGTTAACTGCATGCTGCTTACATGTAAATATAGAGACATAAATTTAACATTATTCTGGGCGTGGCATTCTGAACTCTGGCTGATGTTCTCACAGTGTTGTAAGACACATACTGAATTGAATATGGGTTTGACCCTATCCATTTCCCTCTTACCCAGTTCTATGTTTAGTAACCTTAAATTATTCATCTCAGTTCATACTAAATCAGATTATGATGCTTTATATACTAGGTGGTTCAAATATGACCGGGACTGATTTTTTTTTGTAAACAAGCCGCACTGTGCAGCAGCTGTGCGACCTTGAGAGAGTGAAGCCACAACCTCCACCCTCCCTCCTGTTAGGGTTAGAACCTGTTCAGTCCTGTCTGGAAGTTGCTAGAGTGATGAGTGAACAGAAGGTACCGTAGAGTGTGGAACAATGCATTGTGATCAAATTCCTCAGAGAAAATTCCTCCGCTGAAATTCACCACAGACTCCAACAACAGTATGAGGAAGAGTGTCTCTTAAGGACACATGTGTTTGAATGGTGTAAGTGCTTCAGAGAGGGCAGAGAGCGCACGGAGAATGAACCGCATGATCGTCAGCCGCAAACTTCTGTCACCGAGCCAAACATTGATAATGCAGATGTGAGAATAGGCGCATCACTACCAAGGAACTCTGAGCAATGCTGTCCATCAGTGTTAGTAGTGTAGAAGACATCGTGACATACCACCTGCACTATCGCTAGGTGAATGCACAGTGGGTACCATGCAGTTTGACGGACGTGAACAAAATGGTGCACATGCAAGTTGCCCGTTGTCTCCTACAGCAGTTTGAAGATGAAAGTGATGCATTTTTTAAGTCTATAGTGACCACCGATGAAATGTGGGTGCACTATTTCATTCCTGAGTCCCAGCAATCATCACG
>NW_019718620.1:753755-758413 GCF_002891405.2 Cryptotermes secundus | reverse complement strand
TGGTTAAAAAATATCAGTCCCGGTCATATTTGAACCACCTTGTATGTATATATATATATATATATATATTATATAAAAATGTAGGAAGTTAGAATATGTACGCATGGCCTAACAGTTCCCATGCATTAATTTCCGCTTACTTAGTTCTCTTGAAAACTCAGTGTCTATCAGTTACAGTCTCATGTGCAGCACTATGTCCTATAAAAATTTATTGACTCTAACAGTTTAAAAGTCCATAACTTCATGTTTTGACCAATATGGTCATCATCAAGTGTTAAAATCTTTGGTGACGAAACTGCTGTCTTCTGTTGTTGCTTGTGATGTTAAATATTTATAGGTCCTCTCAATGCACATATGTGATTGAGTTGGTGGGGTGTGTTCTCTCTTGCTGTGGATTTGCTGCCTGTCTTGTTCCTGAATGTTCTGAATTTGGGAACAAGACATACAGCAAGAAAGAACACAGCCCACCAACTCAATCTCATAGGCACATTGAGAGGACCTCTGTATGTTTAGCAACATAAGCAACAATAGGAGACAACAGTTTCCTCGCCAAAGGTTTTAACAGCTGATGACACATTGATTGAAAAATGTAGTGATGGACATTTAAATTTGAAGTTAATAAATTTTACAGGACATAGTGTTGCACGTCAGACTGCAACTAATAGACACTAAAGTGAAAAGTGCAACAGGATTCTACAATATAATATTATCTCAGAAACTGTAAGACTTAATGGGAAAAATGGAAATGTGTCTCTCCTGTAGGTCTCCATGTAAAGTATCGTTTATTGTTGCCCAGTTATAACTAAAAAGAGGGATGTGTCCCAGTTTTACCTTGTTTATATACCTTATCTCATGTACACCTGGCAGTGGTCCCTTATCTCACTTGTTTGGTGGTCCCTTATCTTATTTGTGCTGACCATTGATTCTTTATGTCACTTATGAATGCCGGTGGTCCCCAAAATTTGTGCAAACCAAAATGCCACCACAGGTGATGAGGACCCCCCATCACAGCTGATGAAGTTAAGTGTGATTGCCTTTCATGAAACTTTCTTACAGTCACAATATTGTATTTAAGCATCCTGTTGCATTAATATATCTTTTGTACATATATATTTTTGTCTTAAATGCAGTTATAGTCACATTAATTTCCTTCCTCTATGACAAAAACCATCGTTGGTATCCTAATTCATAAAGCAGTTTTATTTACATTGTTGTAAAACATGTTTAGATTACTGCCAGTTAATGGTCACAGCATGAACAAAAGATTAACATAAATTAATTTTTATTGAACAAAAAGTAAAAAAGAAGATTATAAAATGTGCTGCTTTGGGCAGTTGATCGATTCATCTTCACTGTTGTGCCAGTCCTCATAGCACCTTGTATGTGTGGTGTGACAATAAAGTTCGCGAACTCATCGCGTTAAAAGTTCTACATACCTCACTGGTGAATATCATTATAGTCACCTTCAAAGTACTCCCCTTGGGAAGCTATGCACCAATGCCAGCACGTAGTTCTAAACAATTTTGGAACTTGTTTTGTGGAATGGCCTTCAGAGCTGCCATTGTATTACTCCTGATGTCATCAGTATCATCAAAATGCCTTCCTTTCACTATTTCCTTTATCTTTGGAACAGGAAAAAAGTCATTGGGGGCTAGATCTGATGAACAGGGAGGGTGTTCCAGCAGTTATTGGTTTACTAGCTAAAAACTCCCTTACAGACAGTGCCATGTGAGCAGGTGCATTGTCGTGATGCAGGATCCATGAGTTGCTGGCAAAGATTTCGGGTCGTTTCTGTCTTAACTTTTTCATGCAGCCCTCTCAGTACTTCAAAATAGTAAACGTGGTTGACTATTTGCCCAGTTGGTACAAACTCATAATGAACAGTCCCTCTAGTATCAAAAAAAGTTAGCAACATTGTTTGACTCTTGATTTGGACTGATGGAACTCTTTTTGGTCGTGGAGAATTGGCAGTCTTCCATTGTGCATGTTGTCGCTTCATTTCAGGGTCATATTGGTAGACCCATGTTTCATCACCCGTGATGACACGGCCTAGAGTGTCAGCTTGCCTCTCCAATAGTTCTTGGCAAATTTCAACTCTTTGCTTTTGTTCTTCAGTGAGCTCCTTTGGGACCATTTTTGCACATATCTTATCATGTCAAAATCTTAAGTTAAGATTTTCCTCACTGTTTCTCTGTCGATGTTTGCTTGCTCTGCTGTGCTCCCGACAGTTAGATGACGATTTTCACGCACAATTTGATGAACTTTTGCAGTGTTTCCTTCAGTTCTGCTTGTTGGTGGCTGGCCTGATATCTCTTTGTCTGTGACACTTTCTGTTCCCTCAGAAAAACGTGTCACCCACTTGTAAACTGCTGTTTTCTTCATAGCATTATCCCCATAAGCTTGCACTAATATCTCTCTGATTTCGCTTCCACTCTTGCCAAGTGTAACAAGAAATTTAATGTTCGTTCATTGCTCTAAGTAAGCTCAAACATTCTCACGGGTGCACACCAAAACACACTTGGACAATTATAAACACCACTCAGAAAGAGACTGCAATAGATCAACACAGTTGTGAAACACGATATGCCAACGTCATCAAACAGTACTGAGGTTTCTGTCCACTGCTGCCATGGCAAGCACATGGTGGCAAGTTCATGAACTTTATTGTGAGACTTCATAATTGTACTCTTCCTGTGGTCCCTGACCTTATCTCATTATACACCACAGTTGTCCTTCATTGAAGAGTTCACATGCCTGAGTGGTAGTCTGTTTTCCTGGAGGTCCTGTGCAGTGTTTTCTGTTTCTGTGCCACTGGTTATAAGTGTACACAGGCATCAGTCTGTAAGCTGGAGAGGTGAAGGGATCTTTACTACTTCAATAGAAATCAATGTTGAAGTTTGCCTCTTTTAAATTTCCGAGCATTGAATGTTAATTCCTTCATGCATCTGTTAAGCTGCAGCAGTTTAGCCCCTACATCAACTCTGCTTGTGTCAAGCTGCTTTGGCATTTGAGTACATACATGTTGGTGTGCTTAATCTGTAACTTAATGTTCCTTTTGTCATGGTAAGGAAATGTTCAATGGACATTTTCCTTCATCTGCAGTGGAGAAAGGCGCACCATCTGAACAGCATGGTACAATCTTCTGGGATGTGACATCATATAGTATGGTAGAGTTCAGCAAAAATTTTGTAGAAACATCAGTGAACTTCTGTCAGATTACATGGTGTTACATTCCAGAATATAGTACATAGTCTCTGCTGTGAGAACCTAAAATGTAACCTGATCTGTACTATTTCCAGTGAAGAGTGTTGAGGGATCACGCTTGCATAACATGTCTTGGCTTTTGCCAGTTAGAAGATACATTAGCATAGTGTGTGAACTAAGCATGGTGAGGCTGTTCACAGGCCAGTCTGTATTTGCACCCACAAGAGCCCAGAACTTTTCTAGAAACAAATATAGAACCATGGCTTGCAGTTCAAGAACAGGGCAGTTTTTAGCCCCATTGTGAGGGTAGAAGTGGAGGTAGGTGAAGCTGCTGAGGTGAGTCTGATTGTGAGCTTAGCAGCAGCATATAATGGTCATGTATAGAGAAACAGACTTGAAACAGAACATACAGTGAGATGAGAAGTTGGTTCAGTGTTGGCAGTGCAGTGGCATATAGTGAGTGTGGTGGGCTAGACAAGCCATTAAGATCATAATTTACAGTGAAAGTAACAGTTCTGAAAGGCAGGGTGGCTGTGTCTTTGGTGGGGACGTATCATAGACCAGGGATGCGTTGAGACATAGCTTTGGATCACCTCCTCATGGTCGTGCTGGGCAACGACAGTCCTGGGGGGTCTACATTAGTGTGAACCTCCGGGGCTGGCGGCCGAGTTACCATAAAGGGCAATGGCCATTTGACCAGAGCCTCCCACGCGGCGGCATAATGACTCTTGGGTTTCATTACGATGTACCCAGGACGAATGCGAGAGAGCACTCCTATGGGGGTAGCTACGGCTATTTGAGTTGTCTCCCTAGAGTACCGACAAGGTGCCGCAAGGCTTAGGGCTCAACACTCTAAAATGGTTTCAACCAACCCATGTGGAGGGGTGAGAATGGGGGAGCTTTGAAGCAACTTCCAGGGGTGGTAAGTTCATGTAGGTTGCCCTGGTCGCAACCTCATGACAACTAGTATCGCACTCCCAGTTATCTGGGATATCCCCCTCCCCCTGAACATGCACTCTTGGTCCTGGAGGCTTGTGAGGGTTATACTTATGAAGGACCAACCACCTAAGCCAAGTTGTGAGGCATCGTGCCGAGGGCTGCATGGCACTGGGGTGGTTATTGGCCGGTGTCGAGAACGATCCCCTCAGGGCACCAGGCAGCACCCCGTTGTATTTATGCCTTCCACCCGTATGGGGCTCTGCGGATGGTGACCTTTTAAATCCCCATTACTCGTGGGACCAAATGAAAAAACCGGTCGTAAGGACCTTAAACTGAAGAGGGACCCCCCTTTAAGGGTATCCCTATGAGAAATGCTTCAGCAGGGGGCTGGAGGCTCTGGTGAACCATTAAGGGGCTCAGAAGCAACCGGCGAACCTACTGTTGCAGTCTTAGCCAAAGGCAGGGATGAACCAATGATTCAAAACTTACCAGAGGCAAAACCAAAAAAATTGGAA
>NW_019718620.1:752773-753585 GCF_002891405.2 Cryptotermes secundus | reverse complement strand
GGAGCTGATAGTTGCTTCAGTCTACCTTCCATATGACTCGGATGGACCACCACCAACTAAGGAAATGAGGGACATCACAGACTACCGCTTTAGCAGGAAGAAGCAACTCATCATTGGGTGTGATGCCAACGCGCACCACATCTTATGAGTCAGCACCAGCACTAACACAAGGGGAGAGAGCCTTATGGAATTTCTGGTGAGTTCGAACCTGAATATTCTAAACCATGGTAACGAACCTACCTTTGTGGTTTGCAATAGGAAGGAGGTTATTGATTTGACACTAGGGACAAATAATATAGGGAACCTGGTAAGTAACTGGCATGTATCTGATGAGCCATCTCTATCGGATCACAGATATATGTGCTTTAAAATAAGTAACATCACAGTAGATCAAACTACTTATAGGAATCCTAAGAGAACCAATTGGGAGTCTTATAAAGACGACCGAAGGTAAATCTAGTGGCCATTTCGCGTAATATATGCACAATAAAGGATGTTGATCAGTCTGTTGACCAGTTGCAACAGGCTATTATCTCATCCTTTAATCAGAATTGTCCGGCTAGGACCACTCGCGAACCAAGGAGAGCACTTTGGTGGAGTAAACAGCTGAGTGGGCTTAGAACCAAATCGAGAATGTTGTTTAATACAGCTAAAAGAACATGGCACTGGGACACCTACAAGGAAGCTCTGACCTGTTATAACAAAGAAATAAGGAAAGCCAAGCAATCCTCATGGAGGAGGCACTGCCAGAAGATCAATGATGTACCAGGCAGTGCCAGACTCAGGAGGATCATGGCAAAACAGGCGACCAA
>NW_019718620.1:751778-752667 GCF_002891405.2 Cryptotermes secundus | reverse complement strand
TTTGGACGATGGGCAGGGTCAGCAGAACCTGGACACTGGCCAAAGGAAGATGAACAGGACAGACTGGAACCTGGCCAAAGTCATAATTAACCAATCAAAGATAAGATGGGCTTTGAACACTTTTAAACCATTTAAATCAGCAGGAACATATGGAATTGTACCTGCACTTTTGCAGCATGGGACAGAACTTTTAGTTCCACACCTGTGCCGCATATATAGAGCCTGCTTGGCATATGGTTTCATCCCCACAGCCTGGAGGCAAGTTAAGGTGACGTTTATTCCAAAGCCCGGGAAACTTGATTATACTGAGGCTAAGGCTTATCATCCTATCAGCCTATCGTCTTTCCTTTTGAAAACGATGGAGAAACTAGTAGATAGGCATGTTAGGGACGGGGCATTGAGGACTTATCCTCTACACCGAAACCAACATGCCTACCAAACAGGTAAATCTACCGAAAGTGCACTACACAATGTGGTAACACGCATAGAAAGTGCAATTGAACTTAGGAGCATTCCGATATAGAGGGAGTTTTTGATAGAACCTCATTTGATGTAATCAAACAGGCTGCTGGAGGGCATGGCATAGAGCCTGCAATATGCAGATGGATCAGTGCTATGCTGGAAAGCAGAACCATAGCTGCTACATTATCGGGAGAGACCCTAGGGGCGTCCGTGGCTAGGGGATGTCCACAGGGGGGCGTACTCTCGCCTCTGCTGTGGAGTCTGGTCATTGACGATCTCCTGTGGGGACTTGATGATGGGTATTATACAGTAGGATATGCTGATGACATAGCAATCCTCATAAATGGAAAATTCCTTTTGACTGTATCACAGTGTCTTCAATCAGCTCTGTACATGGTCCAACGATGGTGTGAAAGAACAGGTCTTT
>NW_019718620.1:747209-751189 GCF_002891405.2 Cryptotermes secundus | reverse complement strand
GAACAATGGAAACCAAGATCTGATGGTTTCGGTCATGCAGACATGACTCAGGACATGAAAAAAGAACCCATATTGCAAATGGGGTCTGACAACATGATACTGAGACATGTATATGAAAAACCCTTCACGGTCAGATTTCCTGTCAGGAGTGAATGGGAAAAAGGGTTTCAGCCCGACAGAAAAGGGGGACTGATCTGGTATACAGATGGTTCCAAGACAAATAAGGGCACTGGAGCTGGTGTGTACTGCCATGGCACGAGGCGGAAACACGACAGTATTCCAGGCAGAAGTATATGCCNNGAACACCCGTTCATAGGACCTGAACCAGCCTGTGGCATCTCTCTAGGAGTTGCCAAACAGGCAATCAGGGACTGGACTAACATGAAACACAAGGAATACTGGGAATCCTTAACTGGACTCAGGCAAGCAAAGGGACTCATACGAGGACCTTCTGCTAAAAGAGCGAAGGAACTGTTGAAGCTCAACAGGAACCAGCTACGATGGGTGGTAGGACTACTTACAGGACACTGTCACCTCAAAGGACACCTGTCCAAACTGTCCAAACTGGGACTGAGTGATAGTCCCACCTGTGAGAGGTGTCAGCTAGAAGATGAAACAGCCACACACGTCCTGTGTGAATGTGAGGCATTGGCTTATTTAAGATTATGTCACTTGGGCCAGTACTTCATGGAACCAAGTGACTATTTTGACATCCCCACGTCCAAGATCCTGTGCTTCATCCGAAGCGTCGGGTTGTTGAGGCAGTAATTAAAAAATGGGAAGCACAATAGACCTAAGGTCGCGGTGCAAGGGCCGAGAAGGCCTACCCCTCATATATTCTATTCTATTCTAACAGTTCTGAAATGTCATAAACATTACAGTACATTAAATTTGAGATATCTGTCCTTCAGACACAAATCAGTATAGTACCTCAACTAAGACCATGGCCACTTCCTTCCACATGCATCCAACTTCATTACTCACTTATTGTCCTAAGATTTGACACTATATAGTCTTGAGTTACTGACTGCATCATTAAGTAAACTAGAAAGGTTTAAGCCAGATTTTGACTTAGGACAGCAATATATCCATGATCTTTTTCTATTCTAATGATGTAAGGCCACTTCTTTCACAGTGAAACTTATAAGCTCAATACCCAGACCTTTAGCCAGAAAACACATTTTGTGGGTATAAAGATCTTTGCTCATCTTATGCCTGCCTTTTGTAATGGTACTTGACCTGAACCCTCCTCACCGTGCACCAAAAAATAAGAGGAAATTCCATTAAGCTACTGCCCCAGGATCTGCTTGAGAGAATGGACAGTGCATAAGAACTGTTAGGCAGACAGTTGTCACTTGGCTGACTTTACTTTTGGGTTTGGAGCTGACTAACAATGACAGGACAACAGCGTTCTGTGGCACACACATGGGATGTGGAATTGTGTTTTGGAGCACCCTGCCTGTTTTGCAGTTCTCACTTTCCTCCTTGCAGCAGGCTAACCAGTTCACAATAGGTACTGAGATGAGTGCAAATGTGTTGAAAGGCAAGGTATGCAATGTGAACCATTTCACATGAAGCTGCATCTTTTTATATGTGTGTGTACATATATATATATCAGCCAAGAAAGTGGTCTTTAGAAATGAAATACTTAAGAACAGGTAAAGGGTACATTATGCTAGATCGTATTGAGAATGAAGATATTAGGGACAAACTGAACATATAATCAGTAGGTGGAGAAACACAAACAGAAACCATTAGGATAGAATGACAGATGAGAAAATACTGAAACACATTCTACAGAATGAACTAAAAGGGTGCTGAGGCCAGGGAGGACTTTGCAAAGGGTAGAAAGGATATGTGAGATTGGAACAGTCTGTACCATGAAGTGAGGAAAAATGAATCAAGAAAATTGCATATTTTCAAAATTGATACTCAAGTTGAACTGAACTTCTGGGCGTAGAGACAGATTTGAGACTCCAATTGGGGTAAGAGATAAAGTTGGTTAATATTACACACCATGCCATGGGGGAGTGAAAGTAGAGCTCCACATATTAATGTTGGTGTTAGAGGGTCAGCGTCTAGCCAAGCGAGTGGTAATTATGCCAGTAGGTTTCATCTCAGAAATGGTAATTTGAAAGGAAGGTTAAAAATTACTATGGAGCCTAATGCATCTGCTTCTTAGTGACATCTAGTATATGTACACACATAGTTGTGTTTTCTGGTACAAGTAGTAGAGAACACCTGAAGATATGAAATTTTCTTCATATTCTTAACCAATCTGTACAGTAGTCTGTACAGATGTAACAGCTATGTGTAAGTGTTGTAGAATTGTTGGATGCATCGGATCCTCATCCACAATCTTTTTCTTCATTACATGAGTAGAACTTAATATCTCAATCTGAGTGTTATTCATTCCTTAAAGTTTCAGCTACCGTATATTGTGGTATTTAAAAGGAAAGCAACCATATACTGGGCAAAGAATGGGTATTTCTGCTAGTCTCTGTGTACATTAAATTTTAATGATGTTGCATGAGATCGTGGTAACACAGTCTACAGGTAATGCTAATTCTACTGGTAAGTGGTGCTGTCAGCAGTAATCTTTTATCAGCTGTCATTTTCATGAAAATTACTTCTTTAGAAGAGCTTCTTGAAATCTGTATTTTTTTCACTGTTGGGTATTATGGTAACACTAATAAACATGACGGTTGTGAGTACACACGAGCCCCTAGTAATTGTGTAAAAGGAGAAAGATGTTCTGTCCTGTAATTGGTGGAAGGATACAATATGGAAGTGTTACAGAGTAAGTATGTTTTGTCTGAAACATTAGTTGCTGTCAGTTATGATATGTGTTTCTTCTGTACAGCTAGAGGCGGCTGATGAAGCGAGCCAGCTGCTGGTGAGTCATATGGATGGACAAGAGTCTGACAGTGACGACGAACTGCTGAGAATGTGAGGCGTCAGCTGTATTTGTTAACTTAATAATCACTGTATTATGTGTAAGCAGCATTTTCACTTCTGTTCACAAGACTGCCACCAGGAGCAGCCCATTTGTTGGGACTCCACTTTAGTTTCATTGCACCTTGTTAGCATTGACGATGATTTGGATATATGCAGTGCCTTGAAGATTCTGTCCTTTGTGGGTGGTGTCCCTTCATTTGTCAAGCACATAACAGATATGATGAAAACTGTTGGCCGAATTTAAATTAAAGGCGTTTAAAACTCTGATTTTCTGAACAGATTGAATTCATCTGTAATTTCAGTGATATTTCAGAGGCTACTAGAGTAGCAGCATATTTTAAGGTTAGCAACCTTACATCTTTTGTTCTTAAACTGAAGAATTCTAAAGTGATAACCACACCTGTTGCATGAGCTGCTGAATCAGACCTCAACCTCAAGACAGTCTTGGCACCCTTGGCAAACACTCCAGACTTCAGTTCACATGTAGTGATAAAGTAGTTACTTTCTTGTGAAAGAGAATGTCTGTTAGCTAACTGATTCATTCAAGTAAAATGACAAAATGTATGAACAGAAATACTGAAGTTTCATATACATTTTCTGCTTGTTGGTAAGTGTGTACAACAGTTATGTTGTCCTAGCCTAGGAGATGCTGAAGTACAGGGCATCAGGATTAACCCTTTGACGTGGTCATTTAAATTCCGCGGCCGCGGCTCCTGCGGTAATATATTCAGCCGGCCATTTAAATTTTGCTCGAAAATGATTTATTCATCATTGTTCTTAAATTCTATGAGATAGGAACATGAAACTTTCACTAAAATGATCTTAAAAGGTGGTTTTATAACTTACCTTATAATATGAGCGCCCTGTATTTCGGCAATAATAGTAGGTTGTTTAGTATTTGAGCAGTGAATGGTATGCCTTGAAGGATGAAACTTTCACTAAAATGATCTTAAAAGATGGTTTTTATAACCTTACCTTATAATATGAGCGCCCTGTATCTTGGTAATGGAGGCAGTTGGTTT
>NW_019718620.1:723969-746668 GCF_002891405.2 Cryptotermes secundus | reverse complement strand
ACAGGAACTTTGCTGCAAGACAGGTATATGTAACGATGACTTGGCGCAGATAAAGTCGTGTCTTATTTATACTCTGTTCTACTGACAACAGGCCAGCGAAAAATCTAACAATCTACAGCAAAACCATCAATTATTATGGGCGTTATAACATAGGTGTGCAGCTGGACGAAACATACACGTCGAACCCCCCCAGACGATTTAAATCCCTGACGAAACATACACGTCGAACCACGGCAACGGGTTAATGATATTTAGAATATATAAGTGACAGTATGTGTTATCTTCATATACCAGACTTGTATGCAGAAGGGACTTGATCACAATTCTAGCCTGGGACACACTCAGTCTGTCAAGATGAATACTGGGATTGTTCCTTCACTTCCTGCCCCATCCTTCCAATTTCATTACTTGTTATGCCAAATTTCAGTATTTACAACACAATATTTTATTACCTACAATACCATATTTCATCTGAAGCTACAAAATTCAGCAGTTGATACAGCTGTGTAACATAACTGAATGTCCACCAAGCAAATATTATGTGCAATGAACAGGTAGACAGTGTGTATGGATTGCTGTTTCTGGTGCCAGTGCTGACTGATTCTGTACAAATGAATGCATTCATCCACAGAGGGTCAGTGTATTGATTTAAACACTGGTATTATAATTTTTGACCATGTATTGGAAATGTTAAAAAGGGATGAACACAGATGCTGATAGCTGAAGGG
This sequence comes from Cryptotermes secundus, assembly GCF_002891405.2. Taxonomy (NCBI): domain Eukaryota; kingdom Metazoa; phylum Arthropoda; class Insecta; order Blattodea; family Kalotermitidae; genus Cryptotermes; species Cryptotermes secundus. The sequence continues at coordinate 745,940 of NW_019718620.1, read as the reverse complement.
TCTCCTTCCTTTCTTAGCTGTGAAAACATTCAGTTTTGGATCATGATTTTTATGAAGCTGAGTTTCAGCAATAGGGTATGTGTATGAACCCTGGATAATCTCATGGTGTACCTCAACTCCTTTTGTGATTGATTGAGTTTTAAGTTGTATGTCATTATAGTATAGAAGACTGAGATTAGTATTAATGTTTATTTTGACCCTGCTGCCAGTTCCAGCCAGCTTGTAACCATTGTCCTAATGCAACAAATTATGTCTGTTTTATTCTTACTAGAAAGTTGTTAATTGGCTGCACAGAAGAGTATAATTTTCCAGCATCAGGTTTCACTGTTACTAAATTCTGTTCTTATCTGTGTGTTCAAGTTGACTTCTGGTCTCCTGAGTTGTGAACTATGATGAATGTATTAGTTCCAGATGCAGTCCACACCATTTGTAGGTAAAGTAGGGGATGTTTCATAAGCACCGTCAGTGCTTGGTCATACAGTGGCATCATGGTGTGAAGAAATAAGATGCTTCACAATAACACCTGTACAGGTTATTTCTATTATCTGTCAAGATGACAGTGTCAAACTTTGTCTTTCAATTATACCTCAATGAAACTGAAATACAAAAGGAACAAATGACACTTAACAATCAAGTTCCTTCCGTCAAATGTGACACTTTTTTAAGTTTTCCACCTCGTCAGCACCTGCCTTACATGTTTCGGCTCACCACGGAGCCATCATCAGAGGCATTTATAGTAGAAAAAGAAATCACCAACACACAAAACTTCACTTTGTCCAAGATAGCCACGTTCCAGTTAATTAAAATAATTACAAATAGTTAAAATTACCCAGAATGTCGGTTCACTAAAAGTTTTTCACACACCACAGTAGCTTCCTTATTTGATTCGTCGTTAATTCTGTAAAATTATATTTCGTTATTTGAAGTAAGAATTCTTAAAATCCCTAGAATTCTTTCCCGCTTGGCCCAATCTTTTTGCTTCGGGATGTTGTTGACGTGTGTTGTCTGTCGGTAGTTGATGTTGCTTGTCTGAAAGACCTTAAACAAATGACATGTTCAGTGTCTCCACACAGTAGTAAATAATTCTGTGCAACTCATTTCAAGAGACAGAAGTCAGTCAGTTCAAAAAGAATTAACTTATGTTGTATATTTAGTGTCCCCAACACAGGCCATGGTCCTTATTTAATCCTAAACTTGTGTTCCACATTTAGTGTCCCCAACACAAGCCATGGTTGTTATGTAATCCTGAATGTTTGCTGGCTGAAAATAGTAGCAGGTGCCTTACGTTTCTAGGCTGTGTGACATTTTGTGAGATTTGCTTCTGTAGCAGGAACTGTAAAATTGTGATCTTGCTACAGTTCTCCATGTGTAAATATATCATCTGTCCATGTGATATAAATACATTGCTCATTGTAAACTATCTTTTAATTTTCCTAGTTACCTCTTCCCCTCTCAGTTGTCATTAAGGCAAGGCATAGGTATAACCAAGGTATGAGATTTGAAGTTCTCACAGCAGTGAATATTAAGACTATGCTCCTGGGACATAGTCTGGTTGACAAGCACCAACATTTTGGAGGACCATCTGCATCCTTTGTCAGAAAATAGAAGTTTTCCCTGAAATGTTGGTAATTATATACCAGACCATATTCCAGAAGACCACAAGTTTAATTACTAGTATAATCTAGGTAACGTAGTAAGTCCTCATGATTAATGTGGCACATTTATGGTTCCAAGGGTTTAGATGTGGTAGGTTTCAATACTAATCATGTTAGTAATACATGTGAAGAGTAATATCTTCTGGGATGTAGTCAGATACATCAGCAGTTTGGAGAAACATACTACATCCATCTTCAGAGTGAAAGTGTAAGCCAAGTAAACAGCATGCAGGAGCTACTTCTGTCAGCCTACCTCAGACCTCGCATCCCAATAGATGTGTTTGGTGTGCACCATGTGTGTCACATATCAGACAAAAATATTAACTTATAATAATAAAATTTGCACATTTTTTATAAACACAGGCTCTCCGTATGTTGAATACTAACCTCACATTATCAGACAGGGTTGTACTACACAAGACTCAAGTTACTCAGTAATGTTTCATTTACCCTTAGAGTACAAATCCTATAAAAGTGCAGTATTAACAGATTTCCTCTGACTTCATTCCTACTCAGTAGAAGAATTTACTTTATCTTTAAATTTAGGATTGTCCACATTACTCCTGTGACAAATTCAACATTTTGGCCCAAACATCTGTGATGGTATATTGGTGGTAAACTGCCAGTCATAAATTAACTTTGACTTTGGAGTTAGTGAGTTAGTGAGTGAGTGAGTGAGTTAAGTGAATCAAGAGAGGGTCTGCAGGCAGTTAAGAGCTGCTGTAGCTGAAGCACAGGGCAGTTCGGGAACCAAGAGGAAGTGGACCATGTGCCGCTGGAAGCCATTACCAGAAGATTGGTGAAGACACAACAGGCTGAGAAGACTTAAGTACATGTTCTAGTGAACTGTTAAGTGCATGAAATAGTGAAACTTATAATTACTTCTAGTCACGGATCTGTAACAATTCAGTAAATCCAATTATCAATCCAAACCCCATCTATAGTCAGTCATGTGGAAGTACAATTATTGTGTTAATGGACATTATCCATCATCCTGTTTTTATTTAAAACATAATGTTTTGGAGACTGGATTCGTTCTCTGTGAAACCCAGATGATGTGTGACTTCTTATGTCCCCTAGGAATGCCATCATTACTAGCATTTATTCACCAATTGCAGAAGCTCTGTAATTGCTCTGAGTTACATACATGCATACCGACTGTACCTCTACATAGCCGTTATTTTCTACTGGCATAACCAAAACAACCGTGTATCAGATATCAAACTCTCAGTTGCACACATTGAGTTCATTGGTTCCATTCAGCTGTTAACATCTGATGAAAAACAACCAGTCAAATTAGATACTAACTCCCCTTCCATCTCCCTCCATAACCAGAAAATATCCATCACTTCTGTTTACAGTGGCTGCATTACTCCAGGACAAAGGTGTAGTCCATGCCATAATTGTGTTAATCAACAGTAATAAATGTCCTATGCGAATATGAATACAGAATACTAACTCCATAATGCAAGCAGAAACGATATCAGCCAGGCCAGCGGGCAATCACCTTTACTTTAACAACATTTGATTGACACAAATGTACTTAAAAACTGTGTAAAAGAATGTGCAGTATTATGCCCTCAGGACCATGCTGTCATTATGTGGGGTGCCAATGACATTTTCAGGAATAAAGCAAAGAATTTTATAACAACTGTAAAAAGTACACTTTCTGCACTGACCTCTACAAATGTCGTGGTTCTCAATATACCAACTAGGCATGATTTAATAAAAGAATCAGTAGTGGAAAGCAAATTTGGACATAAACAAGGTATGTAAAAGATTCAGAAATGTAAAACTACTAGGCATAAGCAACATAAGCACCTAAACAAAATAGGCAAAGAGCATATATCTCAAGAAATAAGTAAAATAATAGGCAAAACAGAAAAAAATCACTTAAATGTAATAGCTTTAAGGGACTTAAACCAGGGAAACTAATAAAGGAGACTGGATCCATAAGGCTCCAGTCATTACAAAGTATAGAAACTAACTCAAGACAAAAGCTCAAAATAATACATCAAAATGCACAATATCTCAGTAATAGAACTGAACTATTCACAGCATTCCTTCAAAGTACCACCCTGGATATATTGGCAATTTCGGAACATGGTCTTAAAGACGAAATTACTCAATGTATATTAGGATATACTGTAGCCTTACACTTCAGCAGAAAAGATCAAAAAGGGGGTGGGATAGCTATTTACAGTTCTAGGAACATACAACAACAAAAACCTTCAAATAATATAGGAGTGGTAGAGCAATACTTTGAGACAAATAATTTATTTATAAATCCATCTAAAACTCACTATATTCTCTTCCAGACAAAACAATGCGGGCAGGAAACTAACCTAAAAATCCTAATAAAGAACAGGGAAATATCAAATGTAAAAAGCACAAATTTCCTGGGGATAGTAATAGATAGTACCTTGAGTTGGGAATTACATATTGAAAAAAACCTGCAGTAGAATTAGCCATAACCTGTTCATAATTAACAGGCTAGCTAAAATACTTGATTTAAATGAAAGAAGAATGTTGTATTACGGTTTGATCTATCCTCATTTATCTTACGGAATAATTGTATGGGAATATAGTGCTAAGACCCTCACTAGAAGAATTTTTGTACTCCAAAAAAAAGGGCAGTAAGATACATTGCAGGGCTAAAACACCTGGAATCGTGCAGGGATAGCTTTAGAAATCTAAAGATACTAACAGTATACTCACTATATATACAAGAAACAGTCCTATATGTAAAAAAAAAGTGTAATTGCACAGTGAATGAACAAATACATACATATAACACAAGAAATAATAAAGACTATCATATATATGGGCACAACTTAGAACTTTATAATAGTAATCCTTCAGTAGCTGGCTGCATCTTATACAACAAACTGCCTAACAACATAAAAGAAATAAAAACAAAAATCAGTTCACAAGGGAATTGAAGAAGCTACTTATTCAGAGGTGCTATTACTCAATGGAGGACTATTTGAACGATGAATTCTCGAATATTGGCTACTGATATAAGCAGAAGTATATAGTATGTATATAGTGTATAAAATGTTGTATATCTTATATAATTTTTTAGTATTAAGATTGTTGTAATTTAATAATGTATATTAGCTGAAAGACTTGTCCTATATCATTGTATCATGATCTACAGGATTAATAAAAGAATGAAAGAAATGAAATGAAAGAAATATAGTTGACCAAACACAAGTACAAACATTGTACAATGTTTACAGAATCGGCCTATTATGGATCCGTGTAAAGACGAGTGCACGATCTTAGTTGTGATGCCGTACAGTAAGTAGCAACACCTCGAAGGGATATTCCGCCTCCATTTGCAGAGTTGAAGTGTATGCGTTGGGTTTGGACTTTGATTTTGCCTGAAGAAATATGGACAGGAGAAAAGATTGATCTCTCCCACATAAAAATTTTCGGATGACCAGCTTATGCTCATGTACCATCACAGAATACATTTTTGTGGGATACAGTGAGGATAGTAATGCTTATCGGTTATCAGATCCCCTCAATCTGTCTCCGATAGTTAAGGCAAGAGATGTAGAATTTCTGGAAGAAGAAATTATAAACAAGAAAGAGAGCGAGAAAGGATTTCAGCTTAAAGAGATTCTTCCAGAGTTCTCAAGTTTCTACCTCGACCCACAAGATGAAAGACTGATTCCGCAAGAACAAAACCCCGAAGAAGGACAAACACAAGTAGAAAACGAAGGAAATGAAGTTCCATTAGAGCCGAACAGCTTAGAACAATTACCAGGAAATTTGGAAGAAAGATGATATCCACTTTGGAACAGGAAACAGAAAGAATTTCCAGAATTTATTACCTACTTAGCCATGCATAAAGATGAGGGGTCAGAACCAGTCACATATGAAGAGGCACTGTCAAGCTCCAATAAATCTAAATGGAAAGAAGCTATTCAACAGGAGTTAGAAGCTTTCCAAACAAACGAAGCATGGACAATAGTAGATAGACGGTCGAATAAGCCAGTAGTGAAGTCAAAATGGGTCTTCAAAATTAAACGAGATGCTGAAGGAAATACTGCATGTCACAGAGCATGTTTAGTGGCAAAAGGTTGTAGCCAAACAAAGGGAACAGACTATTTTGAAACTTTCGCTTCCATAGTGAAACACTCATCAATGCATTTGTTATTTGCTTTAGCTTCTAAGCATGATTGGAACATTGACCACCTTGATGTCTGTACCGCGTTTTTAAATGGAGATATTGAGGAAGTTATACATATGGAGCTTCCTCAGGGATATGATATTAAGGGGGAGTCTAATAAAGTTTGCAAGTTAAAGAAATCAGTTTACGGACTAAGACAAGCCACTAGGTCATGGAATAAGAAAGCAATAGAGGTTCTGAAAAGCCCGGGGTACAAGCAAACTTGTTCTGAACCATGTATTTATACCAAACAGAAGGGTAATTCTGTAATTAATATAGCATTGTATGTTGACGACTTCTTCATATTTTATAATGGCAATGTTGAAATTGAGAATTTAAAAAGAAAATTGCAACAGTGTTTTAAAGTCAAGGATTTGGGACTGGTTAAGAAATGTCTAGGAATGGAAGTGAACAGAGATGGGGCAAAGAAAACTATAAAGTTAACCCACACTCAATATTTGAACAATGTTCTTAAGAAGAATGCTGTCTTCATAGTCACCGCCGTGAAAGCCTCAAATCTTACAATGTTCTTAAGAGATTTAATATTCCTAATGAGACTAAACCAGTTAATCATCCAACAGAACCAAAGNATGGGGCAAAGAAAACTATAAAGTTAACCCACACTCAATATTTGAAGAATGTTGTTAAGAAGAAAGCAGTCTTCTGGGATTTNAATTGAAACCGTTGCCTAAATCAAATAAATCGATCGAGAATCTAGATAATGTGCCATATCAACAAGGTGTAGGTTCAATGATGTATTTAGCCGTATATATGCGTCCTGATATATCTTTTGCTATGACTTATTTGAGCCACTTTAACACTTGTTTCATGAGAGAGCACTGGGTTTTGTTGAAAAGAGTTCTAAAATACCTAAATACTACAAAGTGTGTAGGTATTGTATATTCTTAGAATAATGATCAATTGGAAGGTTTTTCCGACGCGGACTGGGGTGGAAATTTAGATCGTAGGATCCTTTAGTGGATCTGTGTTCGGACTATCAGGAGCAGCTATCGGTTGGTGATGTAAAAAACAAAGGTCTGTAGCTTTGTCAACCACAAAAGCATAATATATGGCGTTATCGAGATCGCGAAAGAGGTTATTTTCTTGAGAAAATTATGGTTTGAAATATGTAACAAGGAAATCACCATTCCTATCTTTTGTGATAATCGTGCTGCTTTAGCTATTGTGAAAAATCCTGTCAATAATGACCGAACAAAACATATTGACAAAAAAGTTAATTTTGTAAGGGAGGGGGTTGAATCAAAGGAATTATCAGTACATTACATTCTTGAAAAATCAATTAGTTGTTGATGGTTGCACGAAAGGTTTAAATGTACGGAAACATACTGATTTTATTAATTCACTTGGATTGTGCTAAGAACAATGTTTCCAAATGATATTTTTTTTTATATATTGATTAATGAATAAGTATTTTCTAAACTCCCAAAATTGTTTAAGGGGGAATGTTGTGTTGGCAACTCTCTAATGTTAAAATATAATGCTAGAGTTGGCAACGTCGTAGTAAACAATTTTCAATAATAGACTGCGCTATATGCGCTGTTCCTAATTTCTCTAGCGTTGTGTGTTACTATGGTTATGTGTGTAACAACAGAATCTCTTTACTGTTATGTGTGAAAATATATAAAACGCCTTTGTGTATCAAAAGGTTAGTCTTAATAAAGCAGGGTTAGATTGAACACTGATACTTGCTTATCATTCGATCCACGTAGAAGTAACAAAAATAACACAGTTAACGTACCTCTGTGCGAAAGTCTAGTCTCACAGGAACACATTCTCTCCTGTTCATAGGTAATCCGGTTCTGTTCTCCAACTTCACCGATCCCACCTATGAAAGTTGCTGCAGAAATCCAAGTAATCCGTGGTTAATACTTGGTGGTCCGTGGCGGTACGTGGTATGCGTAAGGCATGAATTGTGTATTGATGTTGGCTTTGGTGAGGGGAAATATTTCGTTGAACAAGTAGCCAGAATTTGCAGTTCTTAATTGCAGGTTAATTCAGTAAAGTGCAAATGTCTATCGGAAATGAAGGATTCGCCTAACACATCTTTCATACATGGAAGACTATTTATATGTGAAGCAGGGAAGATATTGATGAGTTCATGGACCCTGACGTTTTGTCTTTTTCTTCTAATTTTTGTGTAATGTAATACTAACGTCTCTAAATAGGTTGAAAACGTGTACGTTTATTTTTAGTCTTCTGCACATGGTAATCGGTGTTCATATGGAAGGCAGACGATTAGAACTGAAGTTGAATTCATCCACATTAATTGTTATAGAGATGACGCACATTGTAAATAGTAATTACGTGCATTGCAGAGTTTAAGAAAGTTCTGGGAACAAATTTTTATATATAATATAGGGTACGTGGTATATACGAGTTCAAGTTGTTATATCTACATAATTTTATGCTGGTAGAATTATATACCATGTTCTTGGTTTCAGACATTCCGTTTTGCCCAACGTAAGTTTTTAATGCTTTCAATATAGAGATTTCATCGCGTGAATTTTGTTCAGAATGGTCAAGAAAAAGAAGAATCGTCATCAGCTAGAACCATCAGGACAAAATGGAGGATATTCCACTGAGAGTTGTGATGAAACCCAAGCAAATAACACAGGTGAATATTATTGTGCTCCTGTGAGTAGCGTTTGTCGTAAATCTGGGAGGTGGTTTTCTAAGAATTGTTTCATGGTCAGCATTATGAAACAAATTCACAGATATTTTGTATGTGTTGAGGAGTTTAACTGGTGAACATTTAAATCTTGTTCAGTTCTGTAGGTAAGATATGTTTAATTCTTAAGAGTGGGCAGAGACTTGGGTGAATTTTGTTACTGATTGAAGAGCAGTATGGCGGTATGTTTGGAGGGGAGAGAAGAGGGGATGAAGGGATAGCCAGTTCTACAGTTGTACCCATTGTTGCATCCTTGACCATATGACATCAGATTTAGAATATTTCTATTTTTTACCCGCTTGATGAATACAGAATTTGGGGGATAATCAGTTATTAATCTGAAACATATTTGTTATCAGCAGTCCTATATATGGGAATTAATTGGTGGTCTGGTGCTTAATGTTTTATCTGGAGGATGTGTGAACCACTGCAAATGCATTCAGTATGAGCAGTAGGAAATGTCGTGCATTAATCTTCCTGCTTTCAAGTAGGTAGTGCCCAGCTGTACTCCCTGTGCTGTCTTTGTTTTTGCACCTTCCTTAAGTGTGGAATCATAAATAAATTGAATTAATACATGCTAATGCATAAGCTACATTATGAAAATGATCTAGGAATAGTTGTGGGCACCAATTTAGCCTAGTTTCCATATTTTGAAAAAGTAAGAGTGGGCTTATGTGATCACGTTGCTCTCTGTATGTGTCCTTGTGTGTGTATGTGTCTGTATGTCTTTATGTTTATCCCCCTCTAACAACTTTTGAATGTGTGAATTGATCTGCATGTAACTTGGTATATATATCATGCCACCTGAGGGTAGTTCATAAATCCCTCCGATTAGTAATATGACCTGAACTGATTGTCATGAAATTTGGTATGACAGTCATGCCTTATGGGGCACTCACAGCATAATATCTCATAAATATAATACCAACATAACAGCTACTCAAATTTTTGATGTGGAAGTCATAAGCTTGATCTTGTTTAAACACTCACTTCAGGAATATAATACTGATCACAGTCCTGTATTGTACTTCCTATATATTGGTTCTGGCAATGACTTAACCACTTAAAATTATTATTTTGTGTGCAATTCAAGTTATATATAAAAGTTGTGTTTATAGTATTATTTAAGCACAATAGACCATGGTAGGTCGTGGTGCAAGGGCCGAGAAGGCTTACCCCTCATACATTCATTCATTCATATAGTATTATTTTATTTACTTCATTATGCATTTTATACTTGTCATATCAGATAGTCAAACAGTAGTGAAAGGGAAGTAGATGATTAGTTCTTCCCAGAACATCTTGTTACTATTTCTGTGATGGTCAAAATAAGATTAGGTATGATTTGTTTCATTCTGGTCCGTCACACTAACAGCACCATAAGAGGTTGAACAGTTCCGTCTAGTCCCACTGGATGGAACTGTTTAACCACTTAAGATTATGTAGTGTATAGGGTGTTCTAATTTATAGGTGCAGTAATTGGGCTCTTGTGAACATGGTAAGGAATCTTCGGGTTCTATAAAATGCTGGGAAATTCTTGAGTTGCTGCAGATTTGGCTTCTCAAGAAGGGCTCAGCTCCATAAGTAAGTAAGTAATTTCTAATCATTGTGGGAAGGTGGTATGCAGAAGCAGCAGAGAGGTCTGATGTGGAGTTTTTGTTCATGTTGACACAAGTGTATACCCAGCTTGTTTGAATGTATCCAGAAAGTTAGTTTGGGAGAGAGATATGTCTGGATGTTCCACCTGAAGCAAGGATATTATATTGCAGGTGCCCATGATATTATAGGCTCAGTATTGGAAAGGTTGTGTAGTTTGGTTTTCTTTGTTGTGTACAATATTTTTCATGTATTTTTCCAATAATAGACATAAATGCTGATTGTAAGTTAGTCATTTGATGGGTTGAGTGAATGCTGCTTCTCCTCAGGTGGGAAATGTTGCCCCCATGTCAACAAGGCTGTGGATATATCAAGAGTGAAGAAAGCATTGCGTACTGAGGGATTTCTTAATGAGTGTTCAAAGTGTTTGAAGATGCCAGCAGTGAGCAATGGCATCCCAGTAGGAGACAAGGTATGTGAATAATCATTGTTATGCTGTAGCTGCTTGTAAGCTAATCAGTACAGAGGTGAAGCCTCTGTGCCTTCATTGTGTGGCGCCTAGATACAGGTGTAACTTATATTGCCTGCACAGGTAGTATTGTCCAACAGAAGACAAAATCTGAATGGTGATCTTTGATGTTTGCTATAGGAGCTAGGATGTGTCAGTCATTGTGGCTGGTCAACTAGAGAGCAGGAATTTGATTTCCCAGATGGCAGAGAAGTTCTCTTTGACATTGTGTCTTACGTTCTCTGGGGCTCATGGGGCTCATCTGGCCTCCTATTCCAATGGATGTTTCTCTGGGTTAAGCGGCCAGAGCCCACCTGTATCTAGTGCCTAAGGTTAAAGAATAGAGCTATACCTCGACTATATATCTTTATGAGGTGGTGATTAATTAATTAGGCACAGATACAACTTACTAGTATGAACCATTCACCATAATATTCCAAATTACCTTGGTGTGGCTTCTAAGGATGCTCATTACCTTGATACAGGTAGAAATTGGATTATGGCTCTGTCTCAAGTGCGGTCATCAGGCGTGCGGTCGCTCCAGGGGACAGCATGCCCTGAAGCACCACCAGACACCGCGCTCTGATCCCCACACTTTGGTCATCAACACTGAGCTCTGGAACATCTGGTGAGGCTGCCACATCAGTGTGCACACATTAGTTGTAATTGTGTGCTGTTAGAGATTTCCTCTATACTGTGTGATTGTTCCTATACCAGTTGTAAGGGGATTTGATGCTCTAGAGGCCTGCTTTGTCATAAGTATCAAGTTTGAGACTGGATGGAATCAATGTGAAGTCTGTTTGAGCATGTGGATACCCCATTTAATGTTGCTCAGTTTAATGTTTTCCCTAATTTAACATTAAATTCCAGGGATTCCAAGTTAATAGTTTCATTGTTAAATCACTTCTATTTTGGATTTTTCTTTCTTTTCCATTTAGTGTTCAAATCCATTGCGTCCAAAAAAGAACCACAAATGGGGGTTTTATTTTGAAACCTTCATAATATCGTCAGGGGTCCTATTTGTGCAGTGATTTTGAAAATAAACAAGTGTCTAAATACTTCTCAGATTAAATGTTTTGTATATCTCAGTTATATTTTGATATGGTGTGCGCAGGTGTTATGACTGTGGGTGTGAGATTGCTGCACAGTGTCGCAAGAAACTTCATGAGTGTGTTGAATTCATCAAGCGGCAGGAGGAGACCCATGGAAGTTCCAAGAAAAGTGAGTGATATTTTCTTGCTCCCAGATTAGTGGACATATTCTGTGGACTAGTCATTCTGAATCTTTTGTATCTTGTAGGATTTGAGGTTCTCATGGTGGTAGTTATGAAATTTGCCATCATCTGGGATATAGCACCATATAGTCCACAAATGAGCTGACATTTCAGAGGAATGTATCACCTCCATCTTCAGGGCTGAAAATCAGCTGAGAAAGACGCCAGAATTCCATTGGTCATTTTGCCAAAAAAAGTAGTCACACTATATTGTAAACAAGGCTTCCCTTTTTTAATAAGTGTATTTTTATAATTATGTACATTCTGTTGATATATGAGTATTAATCATTGATAAAAGTTGTTAACCAGTAATTATATAGAACACAATATCATTCTCTTAGCAGAAGTATGTTGTGTCAGTTGATCCCCCCTGCACTTATTGTGTCTAGGTTATTGACAGTTGGAGGCAGGATGTCTCCAGACAACACATACAGACGTCCCTGACCCCACACTTGTAGAATCATAGAGGTTCAGAACAAAGCCACCATTGATTCATGTCTGCTTCTTACGTTCCTTTGTAACCTCCATTAGTGTGAAAAATGGCTTTGCTTAGGAGAGTTATAGATGCTGATGACAACATACTTTTTATGATGGATCTGATGATGAGTGTGACAATGATGTTGCCACAACTTGTGGCATAAAACAGTCAGGTCCTGGTTCAAGTGGCAATGAAACAAGTTCAAAGCAGAATGAAAATAATAGCCTCATAACAGAAGATCAGTTGGACCGATTATGTGAGAAATGAAGAAATGTTATTTAGTCAGTGAGCAGAGGAATATCCTACACGAAATAAGAAAACAGAAGGCTAATTGGATTGGTCATATCTTATGCAGTAACTGCCTTCTAAAAGAAGTTATTGAAGGAAAGATAGAGGGGTGGATAGAAGTGACCAGAAGACGAGGAAGAAGACGTAAGAAGATGCTGGATGACCTTGGGGACAGAAGAGGATATTCTCATTTGAAGGAGAAAGCGCTAGATCGCATTAAGTGAAGGAACTGTTTTGGAAGAGACTGTGGACCTGTCGTCTGACAGATTACTGATAAATGAATGAACGAACAGTGATCATGCTGTTGTGGAAAAAGTGTGTGATGCCAAACTGATAAGAAATGAAGTGAGGAACTTTTCTTTGGATCTACAGGATTGAACACAATTGTTGATAGTCCTGAGTCTGATATTGGAGTGATGAGTGCAATTATAGATGATGATCTAGTACAGTTATTCAGTAGAGTCCTGTACTTTAGTCACAGTACACACCAATGGAAGGTACCATTGAAGCCACTAAAGTGGTCCAATGTTACTCTTGAAGAAAAAGAAAAATTTTATGACTTAATTTAATGGGACAAGCCAGAAAGGACAGCGTAAGAGACTACTGGTCTAGCTGCACAATCCACAGCACTGTGAGTAGAAAATGATATGAAGCAATTTGGCCAGCTTGGCATTATGGTTACAACAGCAAGGAAATGCGTGATTTTGGAAGGCTTTTAAATTGCAGCTGGTGAATGAGTTCTTCTTGCAGAAATTCTAGTTCTTTACAGCCTAAGAGAAGAATTTTAATGAGATGAAACCGTGATCCAGTGGAGGAGCTGCTTGAAATTTAGAACATAAGCCCAGAAAAAATAAAATCTGGAGTCATGCGAAACTGTATTGTAACACAGGGATATGTGCCATTGAAGGGGGAAACTGGAGAAAATGGCGCTTTCAGTTTTAGACACACCTTTAGGTTGAAATTATTGCAGCTATCTAGACAGTTCTTATGGCAGTGAAAATTTACCAAAAATTTGTCAGACAAAAATACAAGTTTCTGACACTATGAGGGCAAACAGAGGTATTTCACGCAACCAAGAAAAGGACTTGAAAAAAGTGCAGTTATTATTCCAAATAAAGGTAATATAATGGTTCAGGTGTGGAAAGATGAAAGACGTGCATGAAAGATAAGCACAATCCATGAAATAAGAAAGGTGGACACGGGAAGGAAAGGAACTGCACTGTGTTCAGCGCAATACATGCATGAAATGTGTAGATAGGGCTGATCATTACCTCAGTTATTACTCATATCTGAGGAAAACTGTGAAGCCAAGGAAGCTGGTGGTGTATCTGATAAATTGGACACTCCTGAATGCATTCTTTGTGTACAAGACCCTGAACAGAAACAGGAAAACAAAATATGAAAAGAAAGCAGTCTTCTGGAATGTGGCGCCATGTATATGTTGTGTTAACCAATGTTTCGGAGGAACGTATACAAAATATAAACAGTTTCTGCATGAGTCAGTGAGGTCATGGACTTTAAAAACAAAGCTCATCTGTGTGCAGATCTGATGAATTGCAACTGGCAGAGAATGAAGCAACACCGAGGGGCCATAAGCAAGACCCTCCTGACAGACTGTCCAAGTACTTCAGAAAACATGAACTGGAGAAAATTGTTGCTGCTGGGCAAGGGAAGTAGTGTCCTCTGGGACAGTGTAAAGTTTTTTCCACTTCACAGTGTTCCTGCTTTGAAAGGTTCCACTGTGTGAAGTGCTATTAGACCCAGTGCAAATAATTTCTTCAGTATTAGGCAAAGGATTGTCATCTAGAACTTCAGAATGTAAGAATGTGTTCAGGGGTCATTCACTGAAATGCTTATAAAATGTCCTGGAACTGGGGGTATTTAATTAAAGGGACACATCAGCCCACACTGTATTAATGAGAAGCTTGTTCTTACAGTGCAGGGAAGTTTTATGCTGAACTAATTATCATTTTCAAGGCCTCCCATCCAACCCAGCTGACTGTGAAGTCCCACCAGTGGAGCAGATCCCTCCAGTTCAGAAAGACTGCTGTACACTGATGACATTACAAGGTAATGAAATAGGGCACAAGATGAGTATTGTGTGTGTGTGTGTGTGTGCGCGCGCGTGCCCGCCGATATGTACAAATGTCACTTCCTGTTTCCTCCAATGGACCTAATGTAGAACACCAAAAATATATGTGCAGTTTATTGAATACTCTTGCCAATGTGTATGTTTTCTTTTATTGCTAGTGGGGTGGGACTAAGTCCCTTGTACTGCGGCCACTTCTGGCCTATTGTACCAGCCCCAGATGATAGGTGAGGGTGATTGTGGAGCAATTGGTGGAATGAAGATTGGCAGGGGAAACCAAAGTACTCGGAGAAAACCTGCCCCAGTGCCAATTTGTCCACCACAGATCCCACTTGACCAGACCTGGGATGGAACCCGGGCCGCTGCAGTGGGAAGCCAGCGACCAACCGCTTGAGCTATGGCGTGGCCAACGCGTATGATAGCCACAGCTGATAGAGTGATGTGTTAGTACTGCAGTACAGTTTTTGGATGAGATTCAAATCCTCATTTCCAATCTTTATTTTTTAATTACATGAATAAACTGTAATTACTTAATTTGAATATTATACCTTCTTTACAGTTTTAGGTAATGTTATCTGTGATATTGACAAGGAAAGCAGCCACAGCTGAGGTGAAGAACGGGCACCTCTGCTTGTTCTGTTTAATATTTTTAAGAAGTGTCAAGTCTGTTAAAGAGACAAGTGTTAAGTATTTAACATGGTACAGAAATGTAGCATTGTGGGTGATGCGGAGCGGTGCTTGGGCTGAGTGGGGGCCATCTCAACATGTTGCACCATGTTCAGTGAAATACTTTGTTGCTGTTTGTTTCCAGTTACCACATGTGCAGTAGTGTAGCATTTTGTTTCTGAGAGGTGTGAATGTCTGCTTAAGTGAGTCAAACTGCATGGCTTAACATCAAATTGCCTCCCTGTGTGAGACATAATAATTTCATAATTTACATTTCCAGAACAGGATGTTGGAGCTGTGAAGAATGGTGACATTGCATCTGTAGGGGTCGTCATAAAAGCATCACCTACATCGCCAAAGAACCCTAAAGCGGCGGTGCAAGATGGCAGCTTGCCACGAGTGAGGGTGAGCTTACTCATTGTCATTTCTTTTTGTTTTATGTCTTATGCTTCCTATTTGATATGGCATTGGTAAAGGTAAAAAGGTGAAGTTGTTCCTGTGCTTAACTAATTAAGCACTGTGCCATGGAGGCGTGTGGAGGAGTGGATGTATAGATCCACATTTTTCTTGACCTCGGCACTAGCTGCAGGTGAGTGGTTAGCTTCAAGCTCTGGTCCTTTACCCCCAGTGAAAGCTCCCGGTACGCATTGGATAGGAGGCTGGGTGGACCCCCAGAGCTGGTCTGGACAACATGGAGAAGAAAAAAATTCTTGGCCCTACTAGGACTTGAACTCCAACCCCTTGGTTGTTCAGCCAATAGCCAGTCGCTATACCAACTGTGCTATCCAGCTCCCTGATGTGTGACATGGGAGCTGGGATTGCTCAGTTGGTATAGCCACTGAGCTCTGGGCTGGACAGCTGAGGAATCTGTTTTCTCGCTGGTTGGCAAGCAAATTCTGTTCTCTCCACAGTGTATAGACTAGCTCTGCAGTCCATCCAGCCTCCTGTCAAACTGGTATAGAGTGCTTCTTTCCCATGGGTAATATGACGGGCATGAAGCTGACTGCGCATCACCAGCTGGTGCTAAGGTTAAGTATGCGTTCCTGTACCTCTACTCCCCCATACATTGTTGTGGTGTGGCCAACAACAGGGCCAACTTTTTCATTTACCATATTTGATGTGATATATATTGGAATTACATACTTCAGGAATTACACTTAGAATAAAAATTTTCATCCATAAAAGTTTTAATTTTGTTGAATGTTTAGGGGCTGTGCAATGTTGGCAACACTTGTTTCTTCAATGCAGTATTGCAGTGCTTGGCGCAGACACCATTCCTTTTGTCAGTGCTCCAGGAAATGAGTCAGTCGGGCACCAAATTCCAGCTGCCAGGCTGCCTTATGAAGGAGGGAGACCTGGTGAGTGGCTTGTAATGAGTGGTTGCCATAGTTCACAGCCTGTGCGTGCACCGTGAGAGATGGAGGTTCATTTCACAATGCTTTGAGATCATTTCCCACTTTTAGTCAGATGTTCAGATGGGACCTAGTAATTATAATTGAATACATATAGCATGTTAATCATAAGTATCAGTACAAAGTGAGAATGGGGTAAACTTGCCAATTTATTTAAGCCAAAGTCTTGACATCAATAATCTTCTTGCTTGGTATTATAACCCCTCCCCCCTTTCTTTTTGGCATATACACAGTAGGTAGGGCTTGAGATTTTGACAGATTCACATGCAAGCCCTCTGGAACACAAAAATGGTTTTGGGAATGCTGTCTGTTTGTATGGATGTGTGAATATGTGTCTAGCACCCGAATGGCTGTGTTAACTTTGTTCATATTTGGTATTTAAGAGTTTGTCACATATCAATGCCTGGTTAATATGAACATAATTTAACTGACATAACTCCATGGAGCTGAGTCTTTGAGATGCAGTGGTTGCTTGACTGCTTGAGAAATTTTTAACATTTTATGGAACCCAAAGGTTCATTATCTTGTTCAAAAGAGCTGGCCACTGGTCCCTGTCCCAAGTCAGAGAACTCTAGTCCATACCACCCCATCCTATTTCTCTAAGATCTGTTCCAGTGTTATCCTCCCACTGGTGTCTGTTTTCTCCTAGTGATGAATATGAACATTGAAGCTGCAAAAATATGGGCCCCAGAGAAGAAAATTTTGATTTTATTTACAACAGTTTGTAACAGTTCTGATTAAATGTTGGTAATTTATGCAGACCATCTCCCTAAATGAAACTGAATAGGTGATATCTTTAGGAAAATAACATAATATGCACTAGGGGTTCAAATGTGAAATGTTGACGGAGACCAGCTTTACTGGTCAGATGGATTTCAGTGCTGTTTTTTATTCACTAACCAGCAGTGGTCTAATGCTGTTGATGTTCTTTGCAGAGTAATGTCAGGGTCCGTTGCATGAGAGAAAATGTGTGCAGTGCTTTTACACCACTCTTTTGTGAGTTGGCCGTTGAGATGGAAAGTATATATCTGCATTTATTTTCTTGGATGACCTCACCTCATGACTCTCTCCACACTTGTGCAGTATTTATTATTGCAAGCTTTGGATGTGTGTTATTACACTTCGGCAGCATCTTGTAGTGGCTGTCCACTGTCCACTTGTCACTTGATATAAGTATTAACTNACAGCTTAACGTACACAGTACGTGAAACCACAGACAGGGGCATTTAAATACCACGGTACGACAAACGTCAAACCACCGTAAAGGGTTAAAAACTATGTCTCTGTCCTGTTTGTGTCAGTTGTTTCTGTGGTACTTGGTCTTACATTATAAATTAATACTGAAACAACTATTGCACTAACATGCTAAAATTACAACAAGAAAGCACGTAATTCTGTAATATTATGATACAACTCTTTTCGTCTGAAGGGCTACATTTCAAGTGGTACTGACTCATTGACTGTAGTCACATGACATTCTCCTGCTACAGCATAATCAAGTTAATTGGCTGTAATCTGTGCTGAATATTCATTCATGGGTTGTCAGAGGAAAATAGGCATAAAGTTGAATTGTTGTAGCCTGTGCTGGAGGGTGAACTGAGCAAGTGGGGCAATCTCACTGAGACATAGGCATAAAGTTGAATTGTTGTTGTAGCCTGTGCTGGAGGGTGAACTGAGCAAGTGGGGCAATCTCACTGAGACATAGGCATAAAGTTGAATTGTTGTTGTAGCCTGTGCTGGAGGGTGAACTGAGCAAGTGGGGCAATCTCACTGAGACATAGGCATAAAGTTGAATTGTTGTTGTAGCCTGTGCTGGAGGGTGAACTGAGCAAGTGGGGCAATCTCACCGAGATCCTGGCCTCTACACTTAAAGAACTGCAGTCACCAAAACATGATGTATTCAACCCAACTCGTCTGTTGAATAAACTCATTCAACACTGCCCCCAGTTTGGAGGTGGGGAGCAGCATGACTCTCACGAACTACTGAGACATCTGCTGGAGGGGGTGAGAACTGAAGATCTGAAGGTGTGTACTGGTGTGGTGTTTGTTAACTCAAACAGTACTGTGTGAAGTGGAGAAGTTTCTCACGATCTTGCACTCACTCCACATATATCCCTTACAATATATGAAAGGATACAGGTATCGAAATAACGATTGTAACCTAGTATGTTCTACAGTGAAATGTTCTCAGGTAATCACCGTGTCAATAAGGAGTCAGTATCAAATATTTCAAAGGATGTCTCCACAGTAACATTGGGAGTTGATATGGTGATATGTCCACATGAATACAAGAAGCAGACATAACCTGCATCCCATCAACCCCAGATGACAGAGATGTCAACAACACTGTGTAGTAATCCCATATTGACCTGGCTGATCATCTGATTGCAAACAGTCACTGTGAAAACTTCAAATTATGTACAGCAGGCTTTAAAGTGAAGTCTGGCATTGTTATTATTTTCCTAAAAGTATTTTTGTTGAAGAGACAAGGCCATCAGTCAGTTCCCCCAGAGGACCAAATAATCTGGCAGAACACTGGTGCCACATCCTGCAGCTTCTCTTGCTTGCAGCTGTTGAACTGTTGAAGTTGACACCTTGTATTCTAGATGGCAGCAGTCCACTTAGCAGGGTCAGTTCAGCTCTTAGTGTACTTGGAAGTGAAAACATGAATGTTGAAAACATTGTAGGATAGCGAGTATTGTGGATGAAATACTGAAGTCCGTATATGTAATATTTACATGTGTGCTATGCTTTTTTTTGTTGTTGCAAATTTTGTTATTTTGAAACACCGTCGGTGAAATTACCATATAATATGAATGTGGTGATATAATGATAAAGTTCAGGGATGATGGAATTTTAAAATACTCCAGTTTAATTTTTTCTTAAAATGATAACACACTCGACACTGAATGTTGTGGTTGTGTGGTCTGCTTTGTATGCTGAAAATCCTAAGCTCGAGTCTCAGTTCAGAGACATGTCATTGTAACGTTCTTTAATTCTTACATTTGGCCCACCATGGTCCTCTTATTGGTGTGTCTCCACCAGTGTGCTTCTGTCCTCCCAGGAATATTATGTCAGATTAGGCCACAACCTCTTTCACATCATTTCAATTCATTATTCACTAATTGCCCTACAATTCAATGCTGCACGGCTTGAGCTAGCGAGAATGTTGTGACATAAGCTGTAAGTAAGTAATCAAGATGTGAACGGAGACGTTCATGGAGGTTCGTCTAGGCCCACTGGGGCTGTAGTGCCAAGGAAAAAAAAGTAATAAAGTTACATCTCATAATTTGATCTACACTGTAATTGTTTAATTGTTACGTTTATTCACATCGATGCTGGAACTTGGTTGTGTCTATTAAAAGTACAAAAATTGTGTCTGAAATATCTTTCGAGTTGTGACAGATCATTATTTCATTATGAGAAAGTTATTAGATTCTATTTTCAGTATATGATGCTAACCAGAATCATCATACCAGAGATCTCATTAAACACGCAGGTCTTTATTTTCCATAAGGTTGCCTACTCAATGTATGGCACACCTGAAAAAATGTTTTACACAGATGGTAGTGCAAAATGTAGACAAAGAAAAAGACTGAATCTGGTGCTGTCAAGTCAAACCTTATAGTGAAAAATATTCTGCAGTTTTGTTTATGTGATGTAAAGAACAGTACAGATACTTTTCATCTTCACCAACAGGTAGATATGCCATATTCATGAAAGGGTTTGTTAGCCTAAGCGACAGCAGGTGTGTTGGTCATGTGACCTTACAAGAATCGCTGTTTAATTTTAAGGGACTGACCTAGTGTTCCTACTTATTATAGAGATACCAAAGTGCCATCCTTCATCTGTTTGGGCTGTCAGAGAAATCAGACCCAAAAGAAGTGGAAGACAAGGTTCGGGTAAAGGCAAAGGCTTATGGTCGCCAAGCATCGGAGTTGATGCTTCACCCTGAGCAAGTGTTTCGTGGCTTCTTAGTCAGCACTCTTGAGTGTCAAGATTGTCTCCACACCTCTCAGCGTGTTGAGAGTTTCCTGGATCTCAGCCTGCCTGTTATGGCTGACAAGGTGAAGTATGAAGTGATGCTTTGCACTTGATACCAAATTCCTCTGCAGATTTCCATTTGTGTTCTTAGAGGGCTGCAGCATCATATCTTGGACTTAAAAACTGATTGGTGGTCATCTACAGGTATTTAGGACAGAAAGTTCAGTACATATTCGCTTCCAAAGGGAGTCATCAATTTGAACATATTATTAATATCTACCCTTTGTTTGCTGGCCATGTCACAGCTTTTCTAGCGCCCCATTAGCCATTGTTTTCAGGATGTCTGTAGAACTTTCTCAGAGTTTGTGGCGTTTGTGGTTCTGTGCATCACCCCAAAATACAATCCCCTACTTAATATTACTTCATCCTGAGGTGTCACTGTTGGGGTCAGTCTTTGGGAGGAAGGTGTTTTGTATGTTTGCCTACATGACCAGAAATGTTGATAGTAGAAGACAAACCGCAATCAGCGTGCACAGATTTGTTGGTCACTTGCAAGGAAAACTGTGACACTGTTGGCATGTTCAACACATCACTGGTCATTTGTAGAAGTAAGAGATGCTTGTATTGTCATGTGTTAGTGACCAGACGCAAGATTTGATTAGTAATTGGATGTATTCGACTGTCACAAAACCATAACTACAATTAATTATAGTGCTACTGATAATTCACACACTCTGCAGTGCACTGTAACATGCATTAAGTCTTCTCAGTCTGCTGTGTATTCACTGGTTGTTGCTTGGTAACAACTTCCAACGCCTTAGATTCCTCTGTTTCCTTGTTCACATCCTTACTGGCTGGTGACTGTCTCACAACTCAGCTTTTCATGGTTGCAACTCCTAGCCTTGTCTGGACATTGCAGTCTGCTACTTACTTTTGCCTCATCTGCAGACTGCTAACCACTCTGTACTTGACTGACTCTTTTATTGTTTTTGGTTCTCCAGATATAGCCTCTGCACAGACCCAGTAGAGAACATCACTTTCCACAATTACTCTATCGTATGCGTACCAGTTGCCGCAGTCGCACATTGCTTACCGGCCACTGTGTAGCCATGGATCTCTGTTAAATCATGTCATTGCATGTTTATAGTGCCAT
>NW_019718620.1:594669-723481 GCF_002891405.2 Cryptotermes secundus | reverse complement strand
ATTATGATTACAACTGCCAACTTCCAAATACCATCACATATACAACTTTTAACTATACTTTTGACTATGTAACTGGTTATTTAAGACTTCAACTTTTATTGTAATTTATATTTTATATTCATTCATATCATTTCATATACACTTCGAAGTTTAGCACTGTATCCTACATTTGACATGCAGTTCAGTAACGAAAAGTTTAATGTATTTGCCTGATGATGACCTTTTGAAGGCCGAAACGTGTAGCAAAAGTATCTCCTAGAACTACTTACATGTATTATTGATTGCTGTGTTATGACGGTTTTCAGTAAGAAATGACATTGTTTTAGAGTTTGTTTTACGATTTTATAATATTATTGAGTTGGATCATTGTTGATCATTTTAAACTTGTTATCTCGTATGACGTTCCTTACTTTGTGTCTGTATTCATCTTGTGTCAGTATCACTAATGTTTTCCCTTTTACGAAAGATATTAGTAGAAAAAATTAATGAATTTTAAGTAATTATTTATGTTATTTTAAGTGGACTGCAACACGCAATTTTAGCATGCATCAAAACAGTGTAACACTTTGGACACACTGAAACACCTGAGGATGGCCGTCTGTGTTCGAAACATGTCGTGTTACTGTTAAATGGTGAATATTTTAATGACTGTTGCACCATTGACGGACTTGATACATAGAACTTTAATTGATTGTGCGTCTTCCTGTCAGGAGATGTCCAAGTAAATTTATGATTGTTACGATGTGGAACATTGTACTTTTTACAGTAAGATTTTTTGATGTGGCAAAGTTTACTACTCTAACTCTGTTATCATTACTAATTTCATGCAAACTCATTCCCAATTGTTGTGTTGAAAATGTGTTCCCTACATACTTTGGCATTGAAATCTCCTAACAAAATATTCATATGGTACTTGGGGAATTTATCAAGTACAAGTTCTAGTTATTTGTAGAACATTCAGAACGATGATATCCCACCAGCAACCTCTTAGTATTGTGTATGACATCTTATCACTAACGAACTCTACCCTCTAAATTATTGATATGATTCTCTTATGTATGAAATACCTGTACCTAAGTCGTGATTATCATTCCCCTTTCCATAGGAGAGTATATATTCGCCTGCCGGTTTTGCTTAGTGAGGGGTGGAGTCCATCTGGGTCCACTCGGCACAGCGGCCGCTGATTGGCCTATTGTACCTGCC
This sequence comes from Cryptotermes secundus, assembly GCF_002891405.2. Taxonomy (NCBI): domain Eukaryota; kingdom Metazoa; phylum Arthropoda; class Insecta; order Blattodea; family Kalotermitidae; genus Cryptotermes; species Cryptotermes secundus. The sequence goes on along the minus strand of NW_019718620.1, from coordinate 722,278 downwards.
CTGGGTGATTATGATGATGGAGAATTTGGTGGAATGAAGATTGGGAAGGGAAACCGAAGTCCTCGGAGAAAACCCGCCTCAGTGCCACTTTGTCCACCACAAATCCCACTTGACCAGACCTGGGATCGAAGCTAGGCTGCTGTGGTGGAAAGTCAGGAACTAACTGCTTGAGCCATGGCACTTCCTACCACCTGCTGGTTTGGTGCCACCTCTGTCCCATCTGACTTGTACTCCCACTAAATCTAACTTATGATTTGAGATTTCTTGTGCCACTGCCCTATACATACTTCTAACATCCCAAGTACCCAATCTCATATCCATTTTTAATCATATATGTTCCTTAATTTAATTTTTAGGTAAAAGAACAAGCTTCAGACTTTCTTTGGAAGCAAAATTTATATCAGGTGACAGTTTCATGTGTAATGAAAGCTGCTCATCTTTTGTAGGAATAAGTAAAGCATTTTAGATATCTGCCATCAGAACTCAGGAGGCTCAGAGGGAATTACACTGCATCCAGAAGTTTGGGGAAAGTTTCTTGTGATGTATACAGAACACTGGCTCCTTATGCTATAAATACAATACCAGTTTGTTTTACACTAAACAGAACAATATCTTGTGCTGTAAACAGTTTCACATCTAACTTCTTAGCTTTATTGTGCAAGATATTCTTTGAGCAGTTGATAGTTGTTCATCTGATTAAGAAATTCTGTGCTTTTATGGGACCTCCATCCGAATCATGTATACATTGTATTTTTCTACAGTGTTTTAATATTATCCTAACCTGTACATCAAAATCTCTGGAGTTATCCTTCATTCTTCATGTTTGAAATTTTGTATGTATTTGTTGTTTACTCATTACATTTTGTGTAAAACCTTGATTGTATTGCAGCCACAGCCCCCAGTGATGCGAAGGAAGTCAAACAATGATGAATCATATGATGTGTATGGCAATGCATCAGAGGGACCGCCATCCAAGCATCAGTTGAAGAAGGAGCGGAGGCAGGCAAGAAAAGAACGTAAGCGACAGAAGGGGGGTTGTGTAGAAGGGGAGAAGTCCACCACTGCCAAGGAGAACTTTGCCAAGAAGAATTCTAGTGAGTCAGGTAAGTTTGTATAGTTTGTACAGCATTGTCAGTTTGTTCATAGGTTATTTAGGGAGCGCAGCTTGGTGTGATTCCTGATGGAACAATTTTTCNCTTTCTTCATAGTCACTGCCGTGAAAGCCTCAAATCTTACACAATTTTTTTCTTTGTTACCTTGTCCAGACTGGTTCTACTGGTCCACAAAACCTATTCAGTAATTATGAGAGAGTTCTTTCACCTTAGGGTAAAGCTGTCTGAATATAAAGCTGTTATTGGTTTCCCCAGTGTTGAGGTTAAGAATGCATATGTTTTCATGGCATGGTACTTCATTAAGCACAGAGAAAGATTCATTCAGCTCTAGTTGTTGAGTAGGAAGTAATGAAGCTCTTATCTTCATATGACAGAAAATATTTGAAAATAAATTGTTTGGCCTCTTAAGTATTATGTAAATGGGGAAATGGCAAAATGTGTATCAAGGAGGTTGATGACTGTACTGTTCACTTGGTATAGCTAGGATAATTATACTGGGAGGATTATGCTTGGCTGGACATATAGCATGGTTGGAGGAAGTGAGTATAGAAATTTTATTGAAAAATGTCTTGAAAAGCAGCACCATCCGATCTGAAAGGTTAACAACAAAATTGATTTTGGTTGTTTTGGTTGTGTGGTGAGTTATTAAACACTTTGGTGTGACTCGCAACCGCCCCTATGGTCTGGTGGTCAGAGTTCCTGAGATTTTCTGAGAAGTAGTGGGTCTGGAAGGGGGTCCACTCAACCTCGTGAGGATAATTGAGGAGCTATTTCAAGGAAATAGCGGCTCCAGTCTAGAAAACCGAAATTAACAACCATGGAGATTCATTGCCCTCCCCATGTGATATCCTCTATCTGCTAGTGTTGGCACTAACTTCGCTGACAAATGTCGCTCGATTGGTTTAGTTTGCTTGCACACTAAAACCATGGAGTTTGTTTTGCTTGCCTGGTGTAACTCACACATAGTGCTGTGCCTTTGCAACAGAACACAGTGATGCAGATGTGGAGGACAACGTGGAGCAAGATGTCGGATCGAAGAGGCATGGTATTGACCTGGGGGAGTCAGGCTACAGCTCTGAGAAAGTTGGCAATGAGGATTCTGCAGTTGAGAGTCCACTGTCTTGTTTTGCCAATGGAGACTCTGCTCTGGCCAGCCCCGCTTCACCAGCAGACATGGATGGTTCCACATCACCAATGGAGAGTGGAGATGTGACAGAGATTAGCAAGGAGCTGGTTGTCACAATCCCAGCCTCTCCCTTGGAATCAGTGGGCAGTCCTCTGTCTCCCAGCCCAGTTTCTTCTGAAGTGAATATAGACTGCTCCAGCTCAATTTCAGCACGTGCTCATGGGGACTGCATGTCCCCTGACTGTAACAGGCCTGTCTCTCGCTTTGCATTCTGTAATGATGATGACATGGACAGTGCTGAGGGGGTGGCAAGGCTCAGCCCTGTTGAGGATGATTCGTCTAATGCTAAGATTCCTCTAGTTTCTGACTTGTGTGAGGATATTTCTCGGCTGTGTACAAGTTTTGATCTAGTGACAGAGCCAGATGTGAATGATTGTGGGGAGAAACAGCATGTTTGTGGAGGAGATGTGGGAGGAATCATGGAGGAAGGTAACACTGTGATAGGAGACATGGTTGTCGAAGTGCAGTTAAATGGGAAGACAGCCAGTGAAGTGCAGTCAAATGGGGACCTAGCCAGGAAAATGCAGCCAAATATGTCAGTGGATGACAAGGTGCAGTCAGCTGGGGAGGTAGCCAACTGGAGTGCCACAGTTTTGCCAAGATACCAGTGTGATGATGGGGAGTGTTCCATCCAGTCCTGTCTGAATCAGTTCACCGCACTTGAGCTCATGACTGGGAACAACAAGGTTGGCTGTGAGAACTGCACCCAGCAACAAAACCAGGGTAAGTTCAAAGACATGAAAGCATGTCTCAGTCTCATGTAGATCTTTTATGCTTCGCTGTATGAAAAGGAAAGCTTTATGTGAAACATTCATTTGAAAGGTAATTGTTTTTACATTATCAAACAAGCTGTTTTCTTCTGGCATTGTCATGTTATTTTGTATAGGTAAGGAAGGCAAATTGGTGTGCACCAACTCGACAAAGCAGCTGCTGATAAAAAGTCCCCCGGCAGTGCTGATCCTGCACCTCAAGAGGTTCCAAGTGCATCGCTCCATGTTTCGCAAGCTGACACGCCATGTCAGCTTTCCTATGGTGCTGGATCTGGCACCCATTTGTTCTGCCATGTACAAGGTGAGTTCTGGGCACAGGATGTGAGACGGAAGTACAGTAAAACTTGGTTATAGCAACATCGGTTTCTGCGACACCTTGTCTATTGCGTCAAATATTCAATGGTACGAACTAATTCCTCATAAAGCAACTGTTTTTATACCTTGCTTAGTACGACATGCACAAATGCATCAACCTCGTATGTAACGTCATTTTCATTCCTGAATTTCTCTGATATCGTGGGAAAGTTCGATGTGTCTGCCCACCCTCACTTTCTCTACTTGCTGACATGACTGTCCTGGAAGAATACGACCGCGGGCTGCAAGAGGAGCGTGGGTTTTAAGCGAAAACAAGGGTGTGGGGTGGGACTGCGTGAATAGTGCAAGAGGACGCGGCAGGTTGTTAACTGCATTCCTTTCCTAGAATCTCGTCTAACAGGACCTCACATTGTCTACTTACCCTATAGTGTTCCTGCCTAAACCCAGAGAAGTGCAGTAGCGAAAACATGGCAATGAAAAGGAAAGTTTTAAGCATTGAAGAGAAAGTTAAAGTGATTCGTGAAATAGAAAATGGAAGGAAAAAAGCTGATGTATGCCGCGAATTTGGTTTGGTGAATTCTACAGTACAAACGATATGGAGAATCCATATTAATTCCACGTTAATGTTACGTTAGTCTGTACTTAACTACGTATTTCACTAAAAAATGCAACATTTTAACTCGGTTTTTGGTAGATTTTTACGTGACTAACATAAGGCTACTGTGGAAGTGCCCATTTCGGTTACAACGACATTCGTTTATAACGACACTATTTTTAGGTCCCTTTGATGACGCTATAACCAAGTTCTACTGTAATTAAGAACTGTATACAGGGTGAAACAAATTAATGTGTAAGCTGTCCAAGTAAAAAAATAAATATTGAACAACATACTTGATGTGACATTTAGTTTTCAAGACACACATCACTGTCTGTTGCTGCAAGTGATGTTATACTCGTCAGCTCTATGAAACAATCAAAATTTAAAAATAATGCTGTGTTTGGCATTATCACTATTGCTGGTTTATGATTGAATTGTATTTGTATTGTGCTCTTGCTCCACCTTCTGATTTAGTAGTTTAGTCCAAGTTTCAGGATATTCAGAACTGCTTTTTATTTTTATATCTTACTTTGGTCATAAATGTTATTACTGTATTTGCATGTATATAAGCTGCCTTTTTTTTTTTGACAAATTTATGTTCCAAAGCTTAAACATAGAATATTGTGTAATATTTAAAAAAGTAGATCCTTGGTGGGGGCCAATTCAGTAGATGACTAAGCCTGCAAAGCCAATATTGTATGTTGTGAAACCTCTGGTAGTGACCAGTAATGTTTGAGAAAATGGCCAGATTTCACAGTGACATGAATCATCACACAAAGCATTACTCTAGTCAAATGGATTTCATTTTCCCAACACATAAATTTTTTTTGGGACACACATTTACTGAAGTGGGTCATTTGTTAAGACTGTTTTCTGGTAAGCTGTTGCATACATGTGAAGGCACCAACATATTTCTGGTATATGGCCATTATTGATCATCAGAGCGTAGCTGACACCATTGATTCCTAGAAGTTGGAAGACTGCAACAGCGCTGACAGATTATCAGAAATGCTGTTACTGATAACCCTTTTAATCCAGTATGGCTTACATATGAAATATTATTTATTCCAAATTCTTGACCCAGAAATCTAGGCCTGGCTTATACGTGCTCAAATACAGTAATCAGATTTAAGCTGTAGAGGAGCTGAACTTTGTAATAATGAATATAAAGCGATTGTTTTGTTGCAGGACTCACTGATGCTGAAGCCTGGAGAGAATCATGTGCTGTATGCTCTGTATGGGGTGGTTGAGCACAGTGGCACGCTTCATGGGGGCCACTATGTTGCCTATGTGAAGGTAAGCCTCATGTCACAGAGAATGCTTATAAAGTGATCATGCCTGGTTCCAAGGAGTAATGCTTTTGTCTGCTGCAGGTGCGTGCCCCTGTACAAGACACTGATCCACGGTGGTCATTCCTCCCCACAGAACATCAGGTCCCCAGTCAAGTGGTGGAGGGGCATTCTGACAATGCGAAGGCGCCTGCAGGGAAGTGGTACTTTGTGAGTGATTCTCGTGTCAGCGAAGTGGGAGAGGAGCGAGTTCTTCGCAGCCAGGCCTACTTGCTGTTCTATGAACGCTTCTTGTAGACTGAACCATTGCCTCCCATTGGCTATAATGTTCGTGATGGATGATACACATCAGTTGCGCTGCATGATCAGTTGGTGTTAGAAGCAGCAATAAGGGTGAATCTTTGAAACATTACAAGTTATGTGCTTACAGGTGTTACACTACTAATCCTCCACATCCTTAGGCAGGCAGAGAGAGGTTTTCATGTATGACATTAATGTTTTTTGTAGGCTCACATATTTTGTATTTATACCAGATGTTTGTTGCAGAACAAGTGGTTAGGTCAGTGAATTGCATATCACTTTGTAATTCATGTCACATCAGAGAACTCGGTGCATCCACAGTGTATGTTTGATGGGCTAAGATCGTTATAAACAGGCATAATATGTGGGCAGTCTGGTCAATATATAAGATCTAGTTTCTTCTAAGAAAACATCTGCATTTGTTACCAGTATTGGTCCACTTTTTATTGAGGGAACCATACATTAATTTTACTGGAGTTTTGCTGAGTTAGTGTCTGCTGAGGCAAGTGATACTTATAGGCACCACTCGTCATGAAGGGTTGAGCTTTATAATATGGGAAATTGGTATTTAAACCCCATGGTCTTATGGGTGCTGGTGATGATTGTGCAACATACGACTGATAAAACTTATTCTCTAACAAGGCACAGCACTTTCTGGTTTTAGGACCTTGAAGCAACAATCAATGCTACTGCTGCCTGCCTGAACAGATCCAGACATACTGCACAATGAGAACTCTTAGCATTCCAGAGATCAGGTCAGATGTGAATTTGTAATGCATATAAAGTGTTGTGCTTGTTAAAGGTTCTTGCAGTCCTATATGAAATGAACTTTATTACAGGGTGTAAATAGTCACTTGCATCATGTGAGTTATGCTTTTATTTTTTATTTATAGGAAGTGATGTTTTACATTTAATGACTGATTTAATATTACTGTGCTGGGCTGTTTTTGAGGTGTACATGTTTAGTTTCAATTAAACTGAGTGTGTGATTTCAGCAGTTTGTACTTTCTGCCACTGTCCCAAGCAACAATTGAATGTCCACCCACACTCCTGTTACTCACAGGAGAATCATAGGTTCATCTAAAAAGTGCTGCTGTCATATTGTATTCTGTCACCTTCTAACTTTGTTCCATGGTTTACCGTGTTTTAAAACCATCTTGATTTCTCTCTGTCAAGTTCTCCTAAGTGTTCCTCTTCTTTTACTCCCTTGAGGATATCCTTCCAACATGCCCCTTGTCACCACTCTTTTTTGCTTCCTTAGCGTATTTTTGACATGTTTCCATTTTCTTCTTTTGAGTTCCAATACAATTTCTGTCTATCCTGTCTTGTTATGAAGCTGTTAGTTGGAAATCACTTCTGGCCATCATGTGTATGTTTGAAATTCATCTCCAACAGCAGCTTACAAATTTCTGTGGGTAACAGTCAAGAATTTCATGTTTCACAGCCATACAAAAGGGACAGGTCTAATTTAACATTGCTCTTAGAAGTTTTTGCCTTTGTTGTGACAAATTACTGCGCGAATTCTTTATGGTCAGTAAAATTTAACAGTAAAATCAGTGGATCATACTTGCATACAGCAACTGGCACACCCTGGATGTCTGTGTTCAGGTACAGACAGCTTCCAGAAGTGTACAGGGAATTCAGAGTCCCATGGAAATGATAAGCATGCTAGTTACTGAATATTTAGTTGTGTATAACTGGCAACGGGTGATCCAGCCTGGTACCTGTGCAGAGGCTAGAAACCTCTCGCTGTGGCATGAAATATTATATGGAGTCTCGATATGGTTGGAGATTTTAATATAAGAGACGTAATAGGTATTTTCAAATCTCAAATTAGAATAGGAGTTCACCTGAAATTGTTAATGAAATGGGGTTAGAATAGTGAACTTTGCTGCGTCAAAAATATCTATCAAGCCCACATGATTCCTACATTGCATCATGTGTAATTAAACATGGGGGTCTGGAGACAGATTAACTATTTGAAGTTTCACAGCGGTGAGTATTCAGATTGTGGTCTTCTGGATTGTGACACTTCATAGTCTTGCAGGCAGATAAGTTCTGGAGGAACTTGCTGCATCCACCTTCAGGGATGAAGTGAGTAAGGTTAGATGTTGACATGGGTCAGCAAAAAAGCACATAAAGCTAGTGTCAAATTAGAGCTGCAAGAAAGGGGGGGAAGATGTAGTAGGGCTCTGTCTGGGCCAATAGGAATGGTGACCAAGAAAGTGCTACTGAAGGTAGGAAGGTGACTCACTTTAGGGATAGCGCAGATAAATGCACTGCCTTGCTGTTGGAGAGAACAGTCTGTGTTCCTCCAGGGTGTGGATGAGAGGCTGACACATCTTGCTGAGGGAGAAATCTTCCTCCTCTTCCATGTTGTTTGAATAGAAGTATATTGGGTCCCTTGGCAGAGCAGAGAGTAGGATTTTTTACTTATGCTTTTCTGAAATGATGTGATATGAAAAAAAACAGGGATAACAGACAGTTCCTGAAATATCAGTCAGTAGTATACACCATCAGCAAAAACCTTTAAAAGTTGTGTTCAGATACAAATAACTATGATATATGGTTCGTTGATATGTCATTAGCACATATGCTCCGCGCCCTCTGTGGCTCAACAGTTCCTGCATAGAGCCAATATTCCACAATACGAAGGGGGATCCAAAAATAACCGGAACCGACCTGTTGCGCGTGCATGCTTTGTAGTTACGAGTTGTGCCGCTAGGTGGTGTTAGCTGGGGTCTCCCGCGACTGTTAGTGAGCTGGCGTCAGTCTGAGTTAAGTGGTTTGTCTGTGGTGCTCTGTTGTGTGCATTCCTGTTTCAACCCTTTGGCGATTAGTGAGATGGCCGACCAGAAGGAACAAAGAGTGTGCGTGAAATTTTGCTTTCTGTTAGGGAAAACTGCAGCCGAGACTGTTGGGATGCTTCGGCAAGCCTTTAATGATGATGCTTTGGGGAAATCACAGGTCTACGAGTGGTTTTCCCGTTTCAAATCTGGCAACATGTCAACAGAAGACATGCCACGCCCCAGGCGTCCTTCGACAGGAAGAAATGACGAAAACATTGCCAAAATCAAACGTGCAATTGATGAAGATCGTCGAAAGACCATTGACCAACTTTCTGAGGAAACGAACATCTCATGGAGCACGGTCCAGCGAATTTTAACCGAAGGTTTGCACATGAGACGGGTGTCTGCAAAATTTGTTCCTCGTTTGCTTGGAGATGACCAAAGAGAAAACCGTGTGAATGTTTGCCGCAGTGAAGTGCAGTTTTCCCTAACAGAAAGCAAAATTTCACGCACACTCTTTGTTCCTTCTGGTCGGCCATCTCACTAATCGCCAAAGGGTTGAAACAGGAACGCACACAACAGAGCACCACAGACAAACCACTTAACTCAGACTGACGCCAGCTCACAAACAGTCGCGGGAGACCCCCAGCTAACACCACCTAGCAGCACAACTCGTAACTACAAAGCATGCGCACGCAACAGGTCGTTTCCGGTTATTTTTGGGTCCCCCTTCGTATGCTCCGTGGCCTCTGTGGCTCAACAGTTCCTCCATAGAGCCAATATTCCACAATATGTTAGAGTTTACAATGGTCTAGTACATTTTAGTAAGGGGAGGGTCATCCTGAAGGGGTGTGATGCTCATAGCAGTCAGCCTTAACATTTTATGTGGGGGAAGAACCAACAACCCTCAATGGCAGCAACCTGCATAGTTGTCATGGTGCCTAGCTGCATACTTATAATTGAGTTTATTCTTATGTTTAATGTCACAAAAAATCTAAAGACTTAGGTAATTCACAGAACTGCATGACCTGGAACACAGTTGAGAGTGTGGACACAACATCTTGAACTACTCATTTTAGCTGTTATGTGTTAACCAAATGTTAATGACTGAGTCATCTAAAAGGAATCAAGGATTCCACTCAACTGAAAAACTAGAAATCAAGAACAAAATTAAATCAGAAATGTGTTTAAAAAATTAAATCATTTATAGGTAATTTAAGTCATAATTTAAACTTCTAATTGTAGTGTATTCTTAACTTTTGCAACCACCAGATAGGGCTTGGTATCACAGCTCATATTCTTTAAAATATATGAAGATGTGTATAAAAAATAAATTATTTCTTAAACTTACCTTAAGTTTAGGGTACACCCTCATAGATGGGCAATCTGGATTTAGGAAGAATGTTTCATTGGATAAACTTCTGTTCACTTTTACAGATGAAATCTTATGTGCTCTTAATAATAAAATGTATGTTCATGAAATACTACCTTGTGATCTTGCTAAAGCATTGATTATATAAATCATGCATACTGCTACAAAATACAGTTTGTTTTATGGAATTTGAGATATAGTTGAGCAGTGGTTTAAATTGTAGCTTCATAACAGGAAGTAACAAGTAGAAATAAAATCATCAGACTTGAATTATGAAATTTACTCACTATGGGGTATTATAAAACATGGAGTTCCTCAAGGTTCAGTACTTGTTCCTCAGTTCTTTCTAACAGATGACAATGATCCACCTGCAACCATCAATTTGCAATCCAAACTTACACTTTTTTCTGATAGTACCATTGTTATTATTATTATTATTGTTGTTGTTGTTGTTGTTGTTGTTATTATTGTTATTATTGCTCGAGCGCTTGGGGTGAGCGGACGTGTTGTACTGCGTGCTCCTGTTTATGCTGCTTGCTACAAATATCAAGAACTTGTATCCTGTGAATCCAGTGTTTGTGTGCTCTGTGTGGCTTCATGGTGGCCAGCTGGAATGCTTGTCCATTATGTGACTAAAAACAGCGCATGTGCCAAGTCATCTGGCTCTAGTGGCATTGATGGTGATCCTTCCAAATCACTGAGATCTCTATCTGATGGGGGAGCTACGAGTTGTGCATCATCTAACGAAGAGGCCTCTCCGCTCATTTCTGTGAGTACTCAGCTTCTAGCTATTTGACACAATGGACAATGCACCATACAGTTGATTGAGTCCCTTGTGGATATGGTAACTACCGCTACGTGCAGCTGGGGAGGTAGGGGTCAACATGTCCCAATACATACACCCCCATTTTTGTATGTTGATCTACAATAATTGGCCCCTAATACATAATTATCTACACATTTTATTTATTTCATATTCTTTTAAATGGTGTTCAGTCAAACATATTATATGAGGGGGTCAGGTAATAAGGAATTTAACAGTTGTTCGGTTTTATCAAATAATCCTCTTATATTCTGATGACATACCTTCAGGAAATGAGATGTAGTTTGATTAGTTTTTCCTTGATTTGAGTTGGTAGTATTAGAGTAAGTAGCCTGTCCATTATGATTTTTGCCACTTATTTATATTTGGTTCATACCTTAACCCTCCCATAAAAAATCTGAGCTCCTATTCACTGATGTGAGGTTAAATAGAAGTATATATGATGGAAACAGAATTTTCTTTCAAGTTCCCCACCTTCAGCTTTCCAAAACACAAGTATTCTCTGTATATTATAGTTCACAATGTCCAATGCATTTGGGTAAGATGTTGGATTGATATGAAGAAAATGTTATGACTTTACAGGCACTGGTGAGAAACTTTATGATTTTGCAACCCTGACCCCTTGTGCTGCAGAGGTTCTTACTCCATTGTTTTTTTTTTCCCCCTTATTTTTTGACCTGGGTTCAATATCACTTCATTCATATCCTTTGGAACGAATATGAGTTAATTAATATTCATCCCAGTTCAGAAAAAGAAAAAAACACAACAGAGTAAGAACCTCTGCAGCACAAGAGATGTGGCTGCAAAATTATGTATTGCTATTCATATGAACTTTGGTTCCAAAGGGCTCGGAGGGAAGGACGCATAGGATGGTATGGTAGTACTCTATTGTATTGATCATGCTGTCTGTGCTGGTGTCCATTTCTAATTTAGTCAAGGTACGTCTGCGTAGAGATGGCAGCAGTAATGCCACGTGACGTCACCGCGGCCATGTCGCCATTCTGGGGTGTGAGTATGTGGTATAGATGCAGTTTTTGCTGTGGTCTTCGTTCTAAGGTGTAGGAAGATACCTAATTTAATAAGAACCATGTCTGTACCGGAGAAGATACTGCTACGGAAACTGAAGAAGAGAGAGCACAAGAAACTGAAATTCCTTAAGGAAAAGACCCAAACTGAACAGACATGTGGGTGAACATAACCTTAATTAGAATTGTACAATTCATATATCTTACTTCATAGTCGCGCGGTCAAAGACATGAATTGTCTTCGCCCGCTCGAATCCTGGGGTCAGGGGTTCGATTCCCATTTGAGGCATGAATGTCTGCATTAATTTTTGTTTCTAGCTGTCCTGTTTGTAGGTAGCGGCCTTGCGACGGGCTGATTCCCCGTCCAAGGAGTCCAATCGACTGTGTATAAGGTAAAGTTGTCTCCTGTGCTTAACTAATTAAATACTACGCCATGAAGACGTATGGGGGAGTAGATGTATAGATCCACATTTTCTTGATCTCTACACCAGTAGGAGGTTAATGGTCAGGTTCACGCCCCGGCCGCTTTACCCTCGGGGAGAGAGGCCCCTGTACCCATTGACTAGGAGGTTGGGTGGACCCCAGAGTCTGTCTGGACAACGTGGAGACGAGAAAATTCTTGACCCTACCAGGACTTGAACTCCGACCCCTCGGTCAACCAACCTGTACCCAGTTGCTCTACCGACTACACCATCCTGGCTCCCACCGAGTGTATAGGATTATGAAACTGAGGCTAGGGCCCAATAAAGGGCAGTAAAGCCATTTATGAATGAATATATTGTACTTTGGGATTGTTGCTTGTTAACAGAGGTGTGATTATACATGGTGCATAATGTTAAATTGCAGTTTTTGCCCAGTACACAATAATTTTTAATGCTTGATTGTCAAACTGTGTCTTTGAATGCAAACGTTATTCTATGGAAGCTGGCAAGGCTTACATGATGGTATGTAAGAAATGCATGTATACGTAACCAAGTGTTTGTTGCTGTAGTCGGAATATGCAGTTTATAGATTTTTATTTTTCTCTAAATAAATGTTTTGTACATCACTAAGTCTCTAACATTCACTTTCTCTTTTCCCATTAATGTTGTTTTCATTTGCAAAGTTCATTCATTCTTTCATCCATCTATTCATCAGTGGCTCTACAGCCTTTTGTTGGGCCCTGGCCTCTTCTTCATTTTTGTAATCTTTCTTATGCAGACAGTACGATTCCTTGGATGAGTGATCGCAAAGTTCATACATTCGTAATATTATGAATGTATGAAAATTTCAATGGAAACAGTATTATATTGTGGCATCCTGTTGCACTGTGCAGATCCGACTTTGTTTTCCACTTCCTGCTGTCAGTGGGCAACTTCATTTAATATTCACTTGTCTTCTCTTTATTGTATATTACTACATGTTTTGGTCTATTGGACATCATCAGGTGTATAAGTTGTTGTGATGAAGGAAACTGCTGCTCTGCTATGCTCATGTTCTGCTTTTCTTTTTGTAATACCTCAGATTATTTTAGATTATATGGTTATAGCGCTGTTGCCATGAATGTATTTGGTTATGGTTTTGTTGGTTTGTTGATTTTTGTATGATTCAGGTTGTGGCTGTTCTGAATGTTTTTGTAGGAGTGCGAGCTTGCTGTTTGGCTGTTGGCCATCATGGTCATTGGCCAACAGCCAAGCGGGAAGCTTCTGCTCCTACAAAAACATTCAGAACAGCTACACACTGAATCTGCGAACATCAACAAACCAACAAAACTGTAAACCAAACACAGCTGAGTCCTTCATCCATTGTCCAATTAGCGCAAAACATGTGGTAATATACAGACGGAGATGAGTGAATATTAGATGAAGTTGCGCATAGAAGGCAAAGAAGTGGAACACAAAGTCAGAGGGTCATACATTCAGATAATGAAGTCATTATTGGCCTCTATTTAAGTTGCACTCAGATATGTAGTTCCAGTAATCTTACAGAATTTTAAGTAATGTGTTTATGTGTAATTTTTCAGTAGAGGTGTTTTCCAATTGTATGTAAATTGCGATTTGCTGTTCTCACATCATTTTTATTGTGGGATTGGGCATATTTCTTATTGCAGAGGTCAACAACTTTGTTTTGTAATTTCTAAATATAATAAGCCATTAATGTTACAGTAAATACGAGGGTTGGTGAGAAAGTAGAGGACATAATAGAGGTTGTGAACAATGATCAGAGGAAACAAAATCTGGTCAGCAGTAACAGTTCTGTGAAAGGTGAGTGGACATTGAATGCTTTTTCTATTTTGTGTTGCTTCTCATAGTGTAGTTAGAATTGTTTCATTTGCCTAATGAATGGAAAGATAATTAGACATTGAATACCATAGCAAAGACCATTGGCGGTTTAGATGTCACTTCCTTGTATTGTGGGTACAGAGGAAATAATCTGTTGTAGATGTGTTATGTATGAAGGCAGATGGAATAAGATGTTGTCGTTTTGCAGGGAAAAAGATAAAGAAAGCCAGAACGAGAGATAACGGAGAAGAGCAATCTGCTGGAGATGATGATGATGAATCAACAGAAGAAGGAGAAGCAAGCTCACAAATAGATATTACAGTCAGTTCAGAGGACTTGGCAAAAAAACGTAAATGTATTTATGTGCAATATATTTCATGTGGGGATCAGCAAGTGTAGGCATAAGGCTTTGGACTTGCGTGCCAAATATCTTAGATTTGAAACCAGAAACATGTCTTTCCCTTATCTTCAATTAAGGTATTTCTGGGCCCACCAGCAGTTCAGTGTATATGGTAAACTTACCATCATATCATCATAAGTATCAGCACCAGAAAAATTTTATTACGGACCATATAATCTTTAACATATCAGAAATATTATGCTCATTGGCAGAAAAGGTACTGGTTGTTACCAAACAGGGTTCCCCCTCCAGCCTAAATACTATAGGATGTTACCCCCCACTGCTATATATATCACAACACAAGTATAAATAAACTACTGAAGACATGAGTATTATCAGTGTAATCAGTATTTATTCACTAAGCATACTCACTACATGTTTTGACATTATTCAAAAATCCATCTTTCAGAATACCAGGAACAGCGGCATCAGTTCAAAAGGAACTCACATTGTAACACCTCCATACAGAACAACAAAGTAATCAATGCATGTTAAACACATAGCTGTAAACAGCAACTTCAATCCAAGAAACCCACAGTAAAGCATTTTATTGTAGGATAAGAAAATAGGCAACATATGATACATACATACACACAGGTAGTAACACAAAAGAACTTTTTTCTTTGCAATATACAACAGGATGCACATATATGTATTCATTTTTCAGACACAACAAAATCACGAATCCACATGAAGCCAGCGGTATGGAATATATCTAGAATTTGCAGTACCCAGCTCCCACAATATACACATATATACCACATACCTAACATCTGCGCCCCACAAAATACATACCCTATACACTGTAATAATTCAACACACCACCTGGCCTACCCCAATCCCCCTACTCCCTTACACTAAAAGCCCTATACAAGGTAAACTAAAGATTAAATTTAACTTCCAATTTTAGTTCATACTGTAATAATAGTAAACACGGCATACCTACACTAATTATTCAATTCAATATAATTTACCGTGTCATAACCTGATGAATAGGTTGTATAAGATGAGACTAGTAACAGTGGATCCACTGTAATAAGCAGTCCAATGATGTGTGTTGACAACAGTTTTAATATTTTTAAATGCCTGATGATGACGGCATATGATCGGAACATGAAGCAAGTATGCTTACTGATTAAATACCGATTTCACCGATAATAATCATTTCTTCAGTTGTTTGTTTATAGTTGTGTTATGATATATATAATATGATATATATATGATGTTATGATATATATAGCATGGAGATACACAACAGGATGCAAAATACACATAATGAAATAACCCACTGAGCAGGTAGGTTTTGGTGGGAACCATTCCTGTAAATTTCTCTCTGTTTCCTTCACAAAGTCACTGCATTATGGCTAATGCTAGACATACCTGCAAAGCAAATTATCTTCAGTTCCAGGCTCAGGAATTGCACTGTCCATTCTGAGCAGTGCCACATTTGCCTCTCTTGCTGACAAGGTCTGTGAGAACACACTGAAGGCAGTGGCAGATATGGGCTTCAGTACTCTCACTGAAATCCAGGCGCGGGCTATTCCTCCACTCTTGGAAGGGCGAGATTTGGTAGGATCCGCCAAAACTGGTTCTGGCAAGACTCTGGCCTTCCTGATCCCTGCTGTTGAACTTATCTACAAGCTGAAATTCATGCCTCGGAATGGTGAGTTTATACATGATGTTGCCGCTGAAGTCTTGTAAAAATCAAGAGGCAAGGTGACTAGAGAGATCTAAGCATTGACAGATCTTTAATTTTTAGGGTCATGACACAAATATTTCTGCCTTTACTAGGCACTTCTGACATTGTCATATAATGTTTTAAAACTTTATGACTTGAATGTAACATTTCTTTATAATACAGCAAATGAAAAGAATCCTTGCTGACATATCCATGAACCTTCATTTTGTTACAGGAACAGGATGTATTGTCATCTCCCCCACAAGAGAACTCTCCATGCAGACATTTGGTGTGCTGAAGGAGCTCATGAAATACCATCATCACACATATGGGCTTATCATGGGTGGGGCAAATAGGCAGACAGAAATGCAGAAGCTGTCCAAAGGTAAGGACAGCACAGTGTTTCTGTCAAAAAAAATCACAATTAGTATGTTAGCTGAGGCATATTTATAGATCATAAACACATCTTCAGTTACTAAGATCTAAACATTTTAGTTTCTTTATTTATTCTCTGTATTAAAAGTGTCTTAATACAAACAGTATTGCTGTTGTATGTATGTTCACAAATATATTTTCATCACTACATTATTATAGTACAACAGATTTGATCACAGCGTTGCCAGGCAGCAGCTCTGTAAACATGATCCAACATGCAGCAATACATGAGGTTGTGTTTTCTATGTCATCCGTGGTGAGCAGTGGTGGAACATCGGGGTTATGCAACCAGCTTGTAGGCATTGGTTTGGTAAACACATTTCCATGTATCGGACTGTACTATGAAAGAGGTGACATTGTGAACAATAGAGACGGTGTTTTTCATGGGGTCTGTGCAGTGTGTTTATAAGAGAAGTGAATGCAAAAGCAAGCTCAGTTCAGGGCAGTTACAAGTCAGTTGTAAGCTGGAGGAGTGAGTCAAGAAGAATTTTTAGTTCCGAGGTTCCAGAGCGATTGAAGACGAAATAGGAAGACTACTTCGTCGTTATCTGAAGTGCTAGTTTCTGTGTTGAGATCCGTTGCAAGGAGATGACTAATGAAGACAGAGAATCTGGTGCATGTGCAGTGGTGAATGGAAAGTGTGTAAATCGGTGATAGCGCTATAATAAGAGTGATCAGGAGAATTTGTGACCTAAGTGCTAATAAATCCAATCCTCCGATCTAGAACCTGTTATTTTTTCATCAAGCATACCCCATACACATGACAATATTTATATCTAGTGTTTATCTTATGCATTTCAAGATCCTCTTTGCAATTCCCAAATTAGGTATCAATGTGCTGGTGGCCACTCCTGGTCGACTGCTGGACCATCTTCAGAACACACCAGACTTCCTTTTCAAGAACTTACAGTGCTTGGTTATCGACGAGGCCGATCGAATACTGGACATTGGCTTTGAGGAGGAACTGAAACAGATCATTAACCTCCTTCCCAGTGAGTTGTTATGAACACATTATATAGATGTAGGAAGTAAATTCCCTTTTTAATTTATTTTAGTTTCTTTCCAGCTTCAGTTATATACAGGGTGTTTCACGACTTTCGGGCATAACTGCAGGAGGTGATTTCCTAGGTCTTTGTGATCAAAAAAGTTCATATAAACATGTGGCCGATACTGGACGGTTACGGAGTTATGACCGTTTTAAACTCAGAATAGAAGGTAACGATTACTGACAATAAACGGAACAAAATAATAAACCAGCATAATACATGATACATTTAAAGTATGAATGTAAAGTTAACTTCGTGAAATTACCTTTAATTTGAATTTATTGGTGCTTAAAGCTGATTTTCGAAAATGCCACTGCCGGCCGCAACACAGGCTGCCACTCGGTTGTGAACCGTGCCAGACATACCAACCCACCGCGCCTTAGGTACCTCTCAAGTGTCGAGATAACGAGAACGCTCTGTCTGTAGCTGGCTAAAAATAGCAACCCGCCAGATGACAAGACGCAGTTCACATGAGGGCATGTACGGGAATGAAAAAATGGTCTAACTCCGTAACCGTCCAAAATCGGACACATGTTTATATGAACTTTTTTGATCACGAAGACCTAGGAAATCACCTCCTGCAATTATGCCCTACAGTCGTGAAACACCCTGTATTTCTGAGGATTAGAATTTGGTGCTCTTTGAAATATAACTTATACCGTGCATGATTTTAGAGTTAGCTGCCCTCAGCAGGATGCACGATGAATTTGGTTGAATCAACTAACATAGATAAAGATTGTCGGATGCAGTTACCTTCCCTCCATCCCGCCATTCATCTGCGACCACTATCCTTCTGTTTGCCATACTTCTCTTCATATGCAGTTCAGAGACCAGGTCTGAGAACTCAGCTTTTACTTTGCTAATTCACTTGCTGCTGTAGTGATTGAACCTGATTTGTGCAGACTCCTGATATTTCAGGTTCCAAATATCATGCCCATTTTCCATGACTCAGGTTAAAGTAAAAAAGTAAAGTAAAGCTATCCCTGTACCAGGCTGTGAAGGCCCATAGGGTTGTGAGATGTTGATGTTCCCACATTTTCTAGACAATCGGCTCAAAGATGGTTTTAAGGTTGTCAGCCTTACGTGCCAGCCGCGCTTTACAAAAATTAATTCCTGGTACTCATTTCTGTTAGAGGCTGAGTAGGGGTAGTGTGGCTGGAAGGATTAGGTCAACTGAAAAAAAAATCCAATGACCTCGTCGGGACTTGAACCTGCAACCTTCTGGCTTGTAGCATAGCTCCTCAACCACTACGCTACCATGACTCACGTACACTTGAAATAGCCTGTTTGAGCCCAAGACTCTTCATGACATTCCATAATACGCTAGTCCTTACAGTAAGGTGTTATCAGCTTACTGATCAGTTCCCAGCCTACAGGACCGCTTCTTGTTTGCTGGTCCTTCTGCTTATTTGTACATTCTTAGGTACTCTCCATATCTGGAGGTTTGTCTTGTGACCTGAGGATGCGACATGTTGTGACAAGTGACCCATTTAACATGAATGGATATATATATATATGACATTTGTTTTGTCACTTCCTCTTTGCTTGAGGCTCTGTAGTGATTAGCTTCGGAGCAGAATGACTGAAAAATCAGGGCTTGGGTCCTGGAAAGGGCAGAGATTTCTCTTCTCTCCACCATGCCCTGAGAGGCTCTGTGACCTATCTGGTGGGTGCTGTTGCAGTCTTCCCTGGTTGTAAAGTGGCCAGGATGTGAAGCTGATGACACTTCTATGTAGAGCCTAGGTTGAGCATGTGTGGATCTGTACCACCATAATCCTGTCTTCATGGTATGATGCACAGTAACAACTTTACCTCCAGTTTTAACCTTTTTAACTGGTATTACAGTGTTTATGAAAAATTGAAAATATGTTGCTCTACTCTTAGGACAGTTGTGTGAATCTAAGAATTGCTAAAAAGAAAAGCAGACGCATGGCTCTTGTATGTATCTCAGTGTTGATATTTTTAGGTTCTCACTGTATTGAGTTTGAAAGCAGGCAAGGCTGCATGGCATCACATTCCAGAGGATAGCCACTGTCTTCCCCTCTGAGTCTGCACTGTATTGTGAAGTAGGTGGCACAACAGAATGACACTAGTTTATGTCAGTACATGTACACAGGTAGATCTTGTATAATATGCTGATCCAAAACATTTTGAGTAGTCAGGAGGTAGGAAACTAAATTTTATCAGCTGTACACAGTGTGTTCAGTTAGTCAGTGTTGCAGTTTCTGCTTTGTGGCTTTGTTGCATTGAAGAATCTTGCATTCAGTGCTACTCATACTTGAAGAACTGAATTTGTGAGATATGCCACTATGCCCTAATGCCACTTGGCTCACAAATGTCAGTTTAAGTGCTTTATGTTGGACAGAGCGACGCCAGACCATGCTGTTCAGTGCTACCACCACACAGAAGACAGAGGCTCTTACCAGATTGGCACTCAAGAAGGAACCCATTTATGTTGGTGTGGATGATGAAACAGACAAAGCAACTGTGGAGGGGCTGGAGCAAGGTTTGTTAGCTGAAATGAATATTATTTATCTTATTTGAATCCTTGACTGTTCTTGTCGCAGCATTTGGTCACTGCATTCTTGTTCCTGTGTAAGTTATGGTGTTTTCACACATCTGTTATCACCATACATCATTCTAAGATCCAGCATTGAATGGTGCTGGCGACATCACCACTTTACTCATTCGTGTGGCTGCCATATTGATGAGTGCAAGATATTGGTATAGGTTATTTGTTTGGTTATTTAAAGACACTGTCGCTAGTTTAGAATATATAGTATTGAATGATAGAATAATTAATAAATAATGTATTGGAAAGGATATGGAAGGAAATGGTTATGGCCTAATTTGAGATAGTATGCAAGTATATATCTGAAGGGACTGAGGAAAACCACAAAGATCCTCAGTCAGGATAACCAGTCTCCAGGTCAAGATTTGACCCAGGGAACTTCCAGAAAGCATAATTGCTGCCACTCAGCAACTGTGTTAGGTTTATGTAGTAAAAGGGTTTGAGGCTTGGTATGAGCAGATACAGTGTTACTTTTTATATGCCAATAGTTTGAAGGCTATCATATAAAATTGTACAGCTTGTCTGGGAAGAATATATTCTTTTTCAGTGTGTCTTATTTAAAAACCCTTGGGAGTAGGTCCTGAGGAAATCACATTGAGAGTAGAGTGTTTTTCAACACTGTCTAGTTTTGTTGTGTATTATGTTTTCAGGCTATGTGGTGTGTCCATCAGAGAAAAGGTTCCTGCTTCTGTTCACATTCCTCAAAAAGAACCGTAAGAAGAAGGTGATGGTATTCTTCAGCTCATGTCTCTCTGTCAAGTTTCACCACGAACTCCTCAACTACATTGACCTGCCTGTCATGAGTATACATGTATGTTATTTGTCTCCATGAAGTACCCATAAGAACCAGCTACTCTGACACACAGTTTGAGCATTGCTATTGTATACCAAAACAAATTTAAGTGATACAGTAATGTGGTTAAAACAAAATTTTCTGTGGAAATTAGTAATAATGACCTGTTGGCTCAAAATCTCTAAGATGTGTGGAAAACATAATAGATAAAAAAAAGATAAAGCTCTCTCTATGCTTAACTAATTAAGCACTACGCCGTGAAGGCTTATGGGAGAGTGGATGTATAGAGCCACATTTTCTTGACCTCAGCACTAGTTGGAGGTGAGTGGGCAGCTTTAAGCCCTGGCTGCTTTACCGCCAAGGAAAGATCCCCCAGTATCCATTGAATAAGAGGCTGGGTGGGCCCCAGAGGCAGTCTGGACAACTTAGAGGAGAGAAAATCATGACTACAGGGACCCAAACTCTGGCCCCTCAGTTGCCCAGCCCATAGCCAGTTGCTGTACTGACTGTGCTGTCACTGAATATAAGATATGTTTAATTTCTCTACAGTTTTTGTTTGATATATTTTCACCCCCATAAATATTTAGGAATTTATGCTCATAATACATGCAGAAATGCACTTAGGTTTTCATGTAAAGTGGTCATTAATATTGTTCAATATAAGTTAAAATTGAAGTTACTTACCAGTTTTTCATGAAGTTCTTCACTATCAAATTTCATGAAAATCCATCCAGCAGTTCTCAACTTGTTTTATCTCTAAAATAAACAGGTGGATCGAGCAGAGTCAACTGGCACTTCAATGAGTTGTAAACATGCCTAAAAGTTGTGCATGAATAATTTAGAATATTCCATATTGTGTATATTGTATTTAAAATTGTATTCAGTATGCAAATACAGCTGTGTGAACCTCAAGTAATACCAGATTATTGCAAATCATGGCCATTTGTATTTAAATTATGGTTTTTGTTGTGGTTTGAAAATGATGAGGTGTTTTGCTGTGAACAGGGAAAGCAGAAGCAGACAAAACGTACGACAACATTCTTCCAGTTCTGTAATGCAGAGACAGGAATCCTGCTGTGTACAGATGTGGCTGCGCGAGGGCTCGACATACCGGCTGTTGACTGGATTGTGCAGTACGATCCACCAGATGACCCTAAGGAATACATCCACAGAGTTGGACGAACTGCACGTGGCGAGGGGGGTAAAGGCCATGCATTGTTAATCTTACGGCCTGAGGAACTGGGCTTCTTGCGGTATCTCAAACAAGCACGTATTCCGCTTAATGAGTTTGAATTCTCATGGAACAAGATTGCTGACATTCAATTACAAGTAAGTGCATAACAGTGATCACCACTTGTTGTGAATAAAGTTTTACATACAGTTCAGACTGGAGTGTTCTGAGATGAGACTGTGTAGTTTGGTTGATGGTTACCAGACTGACTGGCATCATATGCTAAAAGATTGCAGTCTTAATGTTCGCTGCCATGAGAAACTGATATTCTGTTTTATTTACAGTGTTTGCTCACATAATTTCTATGTTTCTCTCCAGATTTTTTTAGCTTCAAAATTTGGATGCATGTATCAGAACAGAAATTTTTAGGAGGTTGTGTCATTTATAGAGCATTTTTAAGAATTTTTTAGAATGTTGTGTTATATATGGAGCATTTTTAAGAAATTTGATAATACCATGACAGATTATTTTAAACTTAGAAGTACAAAATATCACAATACCACAGTCTTCTGTCATAAGGAAAGACAACAGTATCTTTCACATTTTCTGCCCTACATACGTTACATAAAACTGCTTGTGTACATTATGGAAAGATGATGAAATTCAAACTACGAGGGATATCCGGAAAGTAAAGATAAAAGTCCAGTAAAACTGCAGGGGACATATTTTCTTCAGAAATTGCAGTACTGCCATGTGAGATAGGAACTGTATGACAGGTCAGAGTTCACCAGCCACAATCATCACAATGTTGCACTTGCAGTGTGTGTTTAAAATGGCCAAGTCAATTCAAAGTTCCCTCAAGTGCGAGGTTCACACAGTAGTTCGATTTCTTCACGTGAAAGGAGAAACTGCTGCTGAAATTCATTGCCAACTCATTTCTGTTTATGACGAAGATGTGATGAACAGGAATACATGGCAAAATGGTGTCGTGAATTTGAAGTGGGAAGCAGTGATGTTCATGATGAAATAAGGAGTGGAAGGCCATCCATTGTCACTGATGAAATCATTCATGCTGACAGACATTGAACCATCGATGAACTTCATCAGCAATATCCAGAAGTGTCGAGAACTGTTCTCCATGGCTAAGAGAGCAGACAGGAGATTTCTACGACACTGGAATAAAGAAAACTCATTCTCAGGCTCACTAAGTGCATTGCGATCCATGGTGACTGTAAATAAAGATGTGTTGTAGAAGTGCTACAAGTGAATCCCTCTAAAAATGCTTTACAACTATTTTCTGGACTTTGTATCTTTACTTTCCGGATATCTTTTGTATTTTATGGATGGAAAGGAATGTGTATATATCCACATTGCTTGCTCGGTTCTTAGGATGGCAAAACAAGAATGGCTATGCATTCTATCCAGTTCCTAAGTGAATTATAGATAAAAGCTAGCCAGTGTTGACAAATATAATTTAAGTCCTGTAATTGCCAAACCTATTTTCTGAATAAGGATGTGTAATATCACAACCTTCACAAACTTCAGCATGCCCTCTGTTTGGCTGTTCTTATACTGGTAATGCTGCATACTTATGCCTGTTCTCCAGTTCCTGAAATTTTCTATACGTCTTTCCAATTTATGCTTTGAAATTGAAAGTTAATTAAAATGCATGTGTTACATTAATTGTAAGTATAGTGGTAACTGTATGCATGTCGGCAGTGCCATAGCTCACGCGGTTAGTCGCTGGCTTCTTACCGCGGCGGCCCGGGTTCGATCCTGGGTCTGGTCAAGTGGGATTTGTGGTGGACAGAGTGGCACTGGAGCAGGTTTTCTCCAAGTACTTCAGTTCCCCCTGCCAATCTTCATTCCACCAAATTCTCCATCATCATAATCACCCAGGGCAGGCTACAATAGGCGAATCAGTGGCTGCTGTGCCGAGTGGACCCGGTTCGACTCCACCCCCCACTAAGCGAAATTAAATTAAACTGTATGCATCATCCAATTTAACATTTATATACTCTGCATTTTGTTCAGGCAGTGTAGCTATGTGCTTAATACCATTCTTTCAATAAACAGGGATTATTTGCCTGACAGCATTAACTCATTGGTCTTATAACTTAGACACTGTTTTTTTTGTGAGGTAGAAACTGAATTGTTAAATACTATTTGGATGGATTTAAGGTGTCTCTGATTAAGAATGTATGAAACTGAACTTCCTTTTTGCCGTGTTGCAGCTAGAGAAGCTAATCGGTAAGAACTACTTCCTCAATCTGTCTGCCAAGGAGGCATACAAGGCATATGTCAGAGCATATGACTCTCATCACCTGAAACAGATATTTGATGTGGAGACACTGGACTTGTCAAAAGTGGCAGCTTCGTTTGGTTTCCAAGTTCCACCAGCTGTTGATCTTCGTATCCTTTGTTATGCTATCAGATGGGTAAGGTAGAGGGCTGGTTGGGTTTTCTGCTTCATGGAATTTACACAGCCACAGAAACACAAGGGAAGGGAGAGACTGCAGAGTGAGGAGCTTCAGTTTTTTTCACATTTTACTGGTACAGCAGTATATCTGGAAGGTTCAGGATAACAAGAAACTCTTAGAAAATTTTTGTTGGGTAGTAGTGGAGATGTAAGTGTGATTTAGGCATGGATATATTGTGATGTTGTGGTAACTGACATGAACACAGCAACAGAAAATTTAGTATGTTGTCGACTTTTTGTTATATGATTTACCAGTCCATGTTTTCCCATAATAACATATTACATGCTACCTTCAAGTACTTGTTATATGCAAGATTGAAAATCGCAGTTTCATTTTAATGTGATCAGCTAATTTCGTCCAGTTTCAAGTAATAGTGTTTGCCTTAATGCAAACTGCTTGCGTACCATTGAGAGAGGCGGGAAGAAATGGAAATAGATTATTGTGTGGGTTTGCAAAGACGAATTGCAAGGGGAGAAGGGAAAAATTATGTTCAATTCACATGATTTTGCTTTATGCAAGTTATTTTTGGAAAACAACCATTGCATAAATCAAGGGATACGTATATCTCCTTTCATTTTCTCATGTATGTAGCATATGTGAGAAAGTACTGAGGTTATGCAGGAGACTGGTCTTGAAATTTTGATGGATTTACATGTTTTGAGCCCTCTTGAATATGAAGAGGTGGTTTTTGAGAATGTTGTCTGTCATTATGTATGTATGTATGTATGCATGCATGCATGCACACACCTGAATGGTTCAACAGATTGTATTCATATTCAGTATTGAAGAGTTTACCCATCATAGGTCAGTGTCTGGTAAATATGAACATTCTGGCTAAAAAAATGGGCCCTTCTGATGGACCTCAAAAAACAAAATGATGATTTTCTTGAAAATCACTGTAGCAATTCTGATTGTCAGTAATTTATGAAGACCATCTTCCTAAATAAAACTGGTGATATCTTCAGGAGAATAATGCTATGAGCACTAGGAACCAAATTGTGAAATGTTTTTGTTGAAACCCACATTACTGGTCAGATGGATTTCATTTTTGTTTGGTATTCAGTAACCACCAGTTGACAAAGAATGTGCAGTGTCTTTGCAATGAAATATTGTAAAATGTGTTCTTGGGGTTTCCTAAACAATGAATCAGAGGTGAACAGCAGCAAGGGTGCTCGACCCCGCAAGAGGAAAGCTGGTGGAGGCTATGGCTACTTCAGTACTCTCAACAGCAAGCAGAAGATGCACAAGAACAAAGTGTATCGCCAACCAAAGAGGAAGCCAGGCGACACCCGACAATTCTCTCGATGATGGCATAATTTGTTACTGTTAATGCCAGTTGCCTTTGTCAATGTGTGCAGTTGAGAATGTAATACTCGTATTTCCAAAATTATACCTCACCATCATTGTAAAATTTTAGATTTTAACAACAGTGGTCATCAGGTTGAAATGTTTTCTGGAACATACTGTGTCCATCTTCAGGGTACAAGTCACTTTTACCCTGAAACATAGGTTCTTCTCTACCAGGCTGGATGGTATCATTACCCAGAACACTACAATATGAACGTGGAACAATTTTTCCTGAAGCAGTGACTCATGTAAAAGAGAAACATGTTTACCTCATATGGATTTTGTCGGGAACAGTTTCTGATGTGATGAAAATGAAGTTGAGTATACTGAAAATAAATGTTTCCTTCAAGTAAAGGGTTAGGCCTTATTGGCTGAGGTGATTTAGAAGGTTGCGAGAATGTTATGGAAGAGTTATTGTATTAAGCAGTCCTAGCACAAATGGTTGTTGTGTCAATAAATTTATTCCTGTATTAGTTTTTATACTTATTTCAGTCATATCCTTCCTGTAATAACATCAGCTCAACTTTGATTTGATCCTGGTTACTTGGCGTCTTTAGCTGATTGTTAAGGAAGAGCCGTAACCATTTCTTACATTCTTCCCAGATACCAACTTTCATTTCTCAGGTTTCTGCTACTTTGCCTGTGCAGTTGAGAGAGGAGCATAAGACAAACTATTACAAATAGAGACCTGCCTTGGGAGATAGTAGTAATGTCTGTGGCACTTGGTTTTCGTTTTAAAAGTTTCCTGAATTTCATTTTAGCCCATCATAGGACAGGAGAAGTATACATATCAGTTCTCCCAGTATTTAATAACCTAATAAAATAAATTTGGTATTCAGGGTAAACAGTGGCTGAATCTAAACAGTTCCTGTCTTCTGCCTGAAAGGACACAGCACTATATGTCCCTAGATGTCAACTATCAGGAATCTTTTCTAGTAGTCAGTGTATAGGAACAATAGGTGTACTTATTTATTTTGTCTCTGTAGATCATTGTTACATGATAAAGGACAAGTCAGTTACTGTACATTGGCTAATTACAATAAGAGAGTAAAGTTACAATACTTACAATTGTTTACAATAGATTACAATAGTTAAGAGTTTGTATAGTGTGAGGTGGAATCCATATTAGGTCCCCTCAGCATGTTGGCTTCCATATGTCCTATTGTATCTATATCGGTGATAATGCTCATGGAGAATTTGATGGAATGAGGATTGGCAGGGGAAACCTGCCTCAGCGCCACTTTGTCCATCACAAATCCCACTTGACTAGACTGCAGCAGTGGGAAGCCAGCGACTAACCACTTAAGTTTGCATTTTTTTTAAACAATCTGTATGTTTCAGTGGTATTTATCCTTTGTAGCTGGTAGGAATGAGGTTGGAAATAAAAATGATAAGATAACCCTCTCAGGTCTGAGATGCATGATCATGCACATAAATGTTTTCTTATTTTACTGCATTCTATCCAAAACATTTTTGAGGGATTGTCATGTCTTGAGTAGGCTACTTTACTGAAGAAATGATGTGTGAATATCAAGATTTCTGTTATGGTGAGTTTTATACTCAGTGAAAATTTGGTTGGGAATGCTTCATGCAAGAGAGCAGTATGGTGGGAGGGCACGGCCTGAATTATTGCAGTGCAGGACAGGGAGCTGTGGCAGACTGTTGAAAAGTAAAGCTATTGCTGTAACAGGCCATGAATTCCCATAGGGTTATGAGATGTTGAGCCTCCCACATTTTCTAGGAAGCTTACAGACGGTGGTGAGATTGTCAGCCTTGTGCGCCAGCTGACCTTTACCCCCAGGAAGATTCCTGGTACTCATTTCTGTTAGAGATTGAGTTGCTCCAGGGCCAAAGTGTGGCTGAAAGGATTAGGTCAACTGAAAAATTCACTGACCTCATCAGGAATCAAACCTGCAACCTTCTGGCTGGTAGCATAGTGCCTCAACCAGCTATACTACAGCATGCTCCTGGCAGACTGTTATGAACACATTAATGAACTTTTTGGTTCCACAAATATGTAAATGAACTTTTGGGTTTAGTAATAAGTAGAGCATTTCTTGAGGAGTTGAACAAGTATTATAGCTTCTATAGAACAACACTGCTGCATGGAGTTGGTTTGTTAATAGGATAGTTCAGAATTGTTTTGACAGAAGTGACTGCATGTTAATGCATCTTTTATTCAGCAGATTAAATACGTTTAGGGTGTTTTTATTTAGATGTCTCTTGGTTTTCAACCAAAATCAAGTCTCACAATTTAAAATATGCAGTGTTATAGGACAAAATATTAGGAACTGTGAGACACCAAATATAGTTGATCTTACTGCTTAGAAGAGTGACATGGTTAGCAAATCAGCCAATCTCATGACACCAGCAATCAAATATGTTAGTCCATATTTGAGGTTTCCACATGGGTAGACAGGTTGAGGACTGGGTTATGACACTGTAAAGTCATGTAGGTGGTTATCAACATTTTGGAGAACCTACTGCCTCCATCTTCAGGGAACCTAGCATGCAGGTTCTTAACAGATATTGACCACCTATGAAAGTGTGTGGTATTGTAACCCTTCTGTTTATAGAATAGGTGATGAACTGTGATCATGCAGCATGGCGCAATGTACATTTCACTTTCAATTAAGTATGTAGCTAAAATGGCAACATTACTGTACATATGTAGAATCAGTTTATTGTCCTAGATCATTAATATATATTTGAGAAACAGGCAATGGAGATACAGGTTTGCATTGCCATGCTAAGGGAGAGGAGAGCAATATTATCCAGGTACTGTCTGTGTCCTTTGTATATCAAGAATGAGGTCAACAGTTTCTATATACTATATTCATATGTAATCCACAAATTGGAGTATTGGTCTGCAAGACTGCTATGATATTTCTGTAACATTTAGCAACAGTATTATATATGGCTTTG
This sequence comes from Cryptotermes secundus, assembly GCF_002891405.2. Lineage (NCBI taxonomy): Eukaryota > Metazoa > Arthropoda > Insecta > Blattodea > Kalotermitidae > Cryptotermes > Cryptotermes secundus. Next base: position 693,591 of record NW_019718620.1, on the reverse strand, counting down.
AGCAGCTTTCAGAAAGTTGTAGATGAATTTTTGGGGATCATGGTTGTATATGCCATGTTGTTATTCTTATATTTTCCTTCATATTGATGCAAGCTTAGTGGTCTGCGAGACCAATACTTTGAGTAGTGTTCAGTTCCGTGCTGTATCATATACTGGGTAGCTGTAATGGTGCAATATATACATCAAACTGATTACTGTTGCTTTAATAGCAATATTAATTCTGTTATACTGGTGTATATGGTGTTACTGTACATATTTTGTGCAAACATTATTACATGATGACATGGCAGTTTTTTGGACAAGATGCAGATAATGTCACAAAAGCCCAGCAGTGTTTGTGTGACTTGAATGATGAAAATGAAAAAAAGTTTCTTCACTTGATGATTCAGACATTGATCTGGATTCTGTCAGAACTTCTTCCAGTAGTGAATCAGACAGTGCAGATCTTGATGGTGAGGATTCACAGTCTCTGAGCAATGTTTTGGACAACATATCTGTGCATAAACATTGCAAGGAGCCAGAGACTTATGTTCAGAAGAGTGGCCTTGAATGGAAATCCAAACTACCCAACACTTTAAGACAGACTCTCTTTCATAATGACATTTAAGGGTTTTCAGGGTTATCAGTCACTACTAAATCTTTTGGGGAGGTTTCAAAAGCCAAGCAATTTGGAACGTCCTAATCAATTATCATGTTTGTCTAACGCGACAGGATGCATTCCATAAAGATTGGAATATGCTCTTTAACAAAGAAATGGTTGATAAAGTTGTAAAATTGACCAATGTGAAACTGGAGTGTGTATAAGAGAAGGTATATGAACACCAGAAGTTCAACAGCAGATCAAATGAAGATAATGATATAAAAGTACTAATGGGTCTTTTTATGTTGACTGCGGTGTTCAATTCTGGAAATGAAAATGTGTTTCCCTTGTTTTCAACATTTTCTTCTGGCTGCCCCATATTTTGGGACCGTTGGATTCTGTAAATGACTTGGATTACAAAAGGATAAAGCCTCATTTATTGCAGCATTTGGAGATATCAAATTTAAGGTCTGAGATAAGGAAGCTCATTGGACACACTGTGGAAGAACTTCAAGCTAGACCTGTGTGAGGTCTAAATGATGAACTAATGAAGAGGATGACAGGATATAAATGTCAGTGTTCGACTCCAACTTGCTTGGAGTGTTCAAGAAAATGTGCATCACTTGTGCTAGTGAAACACTGAGTGGCTGAGAATCTTTCTAACTTGTCGCAGAATATTTTTGTTAATTGGGAAAACATACTTTTCATTCCTATTTATGAAGAATTCATATATACAGTGTTTCCTTTTTGGTACATTCATTAGATCTCTCATTGCATACAGTTCTCTTTTATGTTTGTCATTGCTTGATTTCTGGAGTTTTTATGATATCAGGATTTGCGTTTTTTGTGCAATTTCAAGTTCTTTAAAAAATGAAGCAAAAAACTGAAAAAAAGGCAGCTTGGGGCATTTCCATCCTAAATAATTGTGTGTGTGTGTGTGTGTGTGTGTGTAGGTACATATCAGTATTTTAGTACACACGTGTGTTGCATAACCCCAATTCTATTTATGTCTGCCAAAATAATCANAAAAAAAAGGCAGCTTGGGGCATTTCCATCCTAAATAATTGTGTGTGTGTAGGTACATATCAGTATTTTAGTACACACGTGTGTTGCATAACTCCAATTCTATTTATGTCTGCCAAAATAATCAGATTTTTTTTTCTTCAAAAAAATTGAAATTATTTGACTCAATCTTTCACCCTGGCTGCCAAACCGGCGCTTTTACATAAGTTAGAAGAGTATTACTTCGGTTTAAGGGTTGTTTAAAAAAATCAACGTATTTATAAAAAAATGGGATATTGATAGTATTAACGGCATGTCAGATTTCGCCACTTGTCCCCTAAGTGGGTCACACGTTATGTGAACTTCCGGATACCAGTTCAGGGTCAGTTCATCTCAGACGACCGCCATGCCAGTTACGCCGCACGTCGCTGCTCTGCTGTTGCTTTGCAGTGTCAGAGCGTGGCCTGTGTTCAAGACTTGGTTGAGCGTTGACAGTGATGGTGGAGATAATGGTCTTACCTATTACAATCGTACTAGCAGAGGTATGTTTTTCTTTAGTCTGTAAGAGTTGCACCATTTTGTATTTCAGTGATTGATGTTACGTGCATTGTACGGAAATATCAGTTGCTAGCATTGTGTGTTATATATTAGCCTGTTTGTCAAAACACCAAATATAACCTATACGAAACTGTAATGTTATGTTTATGATCGTAAATCAAGTGTCATATTATTATGGACTATCATAAATTGAAGTTGCAAAAGAAAATATTTAGGCCCAAGAGGCCATACATGTAACCTGTGTTGTAGGATTTCAATGGACAAGCCTCTTGTAAGAGTGGTTCTGTATGGGTGTGAAACTTTGTCTCACACATTAAAGGAAGAATATAGACTGAGGATGTTTGAGAAAAAGGTGCTGAGGAGAATATTTGGTGATAAAGTCAAGGAGGATGAGGTGGGCAGGGCATGTAGCATGGATGGAGAGAAGAGTAATGCGTATAGGATTTTGGTGGGAAAGTTAGGAGAGAGGCATTTAGGAAGACCTAGACATAGGTGGGAGGATAATATTAAGCTGGATCTTAAATGACTAGGATGGGGTTGTAAATAGGATGTTGCTTGATCTGACTCAGGGTAGGAACCAGTGGAGGGCTCTTGTGAACAGTAATGAACCTTCAGGTTCCATAGAATGTTGGGAAATTCTTGAGTAGTTGGGCAACTAGCAGCTTCTGAAGAAGGGCTCAGCTCCATGGAGTTATTTTAAGTAATGGGGGCACTGATAATAATGCAGGGTGTCCATAAATGATTGATACACTTTTAATTTCTTATACTAAGGTAAGTATTAAAGCTACACAGTTGTAATTAGTGCCATTAGAATTACAGACTCTGAAAGTTTTACATGTCTTAAAGATGCTCAATGTATTCCTGTCAATTGTTTCAATAGCTGTGGTAATTGTCAACCCCAGTTCATCAATATCCAGTGGTAGAGGTGGCACAAACACTTGTTCATTTACATAACCCCACAGAAAGAAGTTGCATTGAGTGAGATCAGGAAAGCAACGAGGCCACTCCATCTGCAGTTCCAGCCCGCCCAATCCAGTGGCTTGGTAGTGTGGCATTATAAGATTTTATGCAAACCCATCTGCATAGAACTTGCCACACAGTTGTGTTCAGCATCTGTAACTCATGGCTTTCCCTCCTCACAGATTTCCTTGCACTTTGATTGAAAGTGGCTTCCACCTGCTGTACAGCCTGATCACTCACACGAGGATGGCCAATGATTTTCTTCTTACAAATAGATCTCTGGTTTTCAAAGCCATCAAACCACTTCTGTATCAATTCTTGAGGAGGTTAACCCATATGAAACCATTTTCTGAAAGCCCACTGAACGCTGTTGCATTAGTTTGTTGTCATGTATGCAATCACACAAAAGCTCTATATGGGAGATGTCATTTCTGAAAATTTCAGAGTTTGGCGGCAATGATAGGTAATATGGAGCTATACTGCCAATTTTGAAATCTCTGAGAATTTTACTTTCTGCTGATACCAGTCGTATGTAGGTATGCTTTGTAGTTTCCTCGTATTTTATCCTTGAAAGTATCAGTCATTTATGGACATTCTGTATTACAAGAATTTCTGGGAAGAACTTATGTGTACATCCCTGATAAGTTTCTAACTGTAATCCAACAATGTGTTCATCACTGAGAAGCTTTTAACTTTAATCCAACACAAACAGTAATGTTGTGTTCCAGTGCTCAACTTTTTCCCAGTCCCTATGAGTGTGGAGTGTCTCTCGGATGATGGACGCAGAACAGGTGAGTGTACTTCATGCTTGCAGCCTACAGCAAAGTCTTTCATGAAAAACTAATAATCTCACAGCTACTAGAGAAATTCATGCTATTTATGGAACACAAAGAGATTTATTGCCATGATCAGGAAAGTCTGTCACTGAACCCAGTTCCAAGCCACATGAATCCAACCCTTACAATCATTGGCACCGACAGCATTTTTTCCCAGGGGAGGCAGCCATAAAAATTTGCTTACAAACTTACATCGAAGCCTTTTAAGGCAATTTTACTGATCCCTCTAGAATATTCAGGAAAGAAGGATACTTTTAAAAATACTTTTAATTTTTGGTATTTGTACTTCCTTACTTCAATATTGATTTGTTCCAAAAATCTAGAGAAGGGAGACATGCATGGCTTGACTCCTCCACTTGCACCCATGTTCAAAGCCTGTTTGTTTGAGATCCATTAATATTGTCAACCCATTTACACCTTTTCATGAGGCCTCTTGTCGTCAGCTATTCTAACAATTTTCCACATGTGAGGTATATGTCCTTTAGTTTTCTAAGAAATTTTAAATTAAACATACATAGTATTTTTTTTATTATTAAAGGGGGTGGGTTTCCCCATTCACTTAGACCAATAAACATACATAGTAGGTACACACCTCAGTTTCTGGTAGCATTTCCTCCCAAAATTACATATGTGTTCCAAGGAACGAGGAGTATTTATTTGCTTCAAATACCAAGCTCCCTAATGGAGATTTGCTGTGTTTTCTTGCATGTAGGAACCAGCAGATGAGCCATATCCTATTATGACTTGCCTGTCTATACAGTTAACATATTAGTGTTACTCTGTTTTAGGAGTGTGTTTGAACGTGTATGAATGCAGGATACAGGGCGGTCGGGCCAGTGGCCCTTGTGCTCTGGGCTTTGGAGTCTGCTGTGTCTGTGAGTACAGCTGTTTCACTGTCCAGCAGAATAGTCAAATGTCAGCTAAACCAGTCATTTTAGCATACAGCATCACATTCAAGAGGTTCTGGTTTGTGATCCACCCTACAGACTGACAAGCCAAGATTTCCCTGATTTCTATGGTAGTACCTCTTCCTAGACACTTCACTGCCTTGTAGATTGTCTCTTTCAGTGATGTTTTCCAACCAAAGTATTCCATGTATTTCTCATTTTCACCATGTTTGCTGTCCTGCCCAGTAGAACTTCTACATGAAGAGTACCCACTTGATACATGGCTTTATTGCTGGTAAATATGGTGATCCTAAATCATGATCCTCCAGACTGTGACAAACAAACAAAAAAAACTATGGGTTTAGTCTGCAAGCGAACTATACCGACTGAGCAACTGCCACTTGTTGACGAAGTTAGTGTGACAGCAAAATTTAATTTACTGTGATTTTCTTTGTGTACAAAAGTGATGTCTTATCAGGATGTACTTGTTTGTGACCCAGAGCCTTTAGTGGACTGAGGCTGGCAACCTGCACAGTGTGAGAAATAGATGTGTTTTGACTCTAGCATTTTCTGTTCAAAACATTTTTGAGGTTATGTTCGTTTGAACACGATCCCTGTTATAGAGATTTTGATTCTCACTATGATTTCAAAGTGGAATTCACAAACTTCCTAATAATGATGTAATGTTCTATGTCATTATGAAACTTTTTAGGCACAGTTCATTTTTTTTGTCACTGTCTCTAAAATGATATATATTAAATGAAGAAGCTGGGCATAACTATTTAATTTCTTCAGTGGTGTGACTTTGGCCTAAAATAGTTTTAAGTTTATTTAGTGTTTATTTTACTATTTTTAACAATAAGTTCTTGGAAGTCATGAGATACCTGCTATATTTATCTACCTATGTACATGAGCCAGCACAGATTGTTGGTCTCTGTCCTGTTTGGTGGTTGTGAGATACAGTTGAAGTGATCTCTGTTACCGCCCACTTGTAATTAATTGCTGACACAGAAAGGTTATTCATGCGCCTAGCAGCAGCACTTCATTATTCATATTACAGTTTTCCGGGTTGTGACATTGTGTCACCTGGTATATGATTGCCAGCATTTCTTCTGCCCATCCTGAAGACGGAAGCATTATGTTTTTCTGAAACATAGGTAAAGTCCTACTAGAATATGCAGTCTCACATACCAGAAGATAGTACTCTTCATGCTGTTACTGTTGACTGAAAAGATCAGTAATTAGCAAAGGTTGAAAGTTAACAGCTGAAGTGAGCAGTTCAAGATATAAAGTTGTGTGCACACTCTCAACTGTGATTCAGCCCAGGCAGTTCTATGAAGTACTAAAGTATTCAGATATTTCTGTGACACTAAACATAAGAATAAGTTGTTATTAAGTATGCAGCTAGACACCATGGCAATTAACCCTGCTGATTGATGCCTTTGAGGTTTGTTGTTCTTCAGCCATGTAAAATGTTAAGATTGGCTGCTGTTAGCCCCACACCACTTGAGGATGATCATGCATACCAGAGTATGTGATGTAATAACTCAGAGAGATAGTATAAATGTTTACTTCCATGAAAACCTAAAATCATGCAGTAGTTCATTAGTTTCGTTGTTAAACAGGAAGCTAAATGCAAATCGTCCAACTTTGCCATATTGTTAATTTGCATTGCATAAAAGTGTCCTTTACAGAAGTTCTGTACTGTATTCTTGAAGCAGCCATCACTGTACAACATTTTTGGAGCTTATGTTGAAATAACATAGTGTTGCTCCCACCTCAGAAGTCCACGCAGTTGTGTTATATATACAGGGTGTCTGGATGAAAGGTATCCAAAATAAATAATTTATATCTTGGAAACTAATTGGCATATATTTTTTTTTATTTACATAATATTAGCAATCAGAATTACATTTGATTCTATAAGCTAATTTGCTGTAGTATTCTTCATGATGTGGAGAGGGCTTCTCCAGAGATAAGTCCGCGTTAACTCTCTCAGGTAGGCTGGCCAATTCCTTTTTAGTCTTCGTCCATTGTGTGTTTCCAGTAACGGTTGAATTAGTACATTCTCATGTCCTTCTATTTTGTTGAAGTATCTTGTGCTTTTCCCTTTTATGACTTCCTTTACTAGCGGCACTTTCAGGTCTTCATGGAGTGTTATATTGGAAACATACGATGGGGCGTTAGTAATCATACATAGTATTTTTGACTGACATCTTTGGATTATGGAAATACTGGTTTTGCTAGCACATCCCCATATTTCCACTCCATATACCCAAATTGGTTTTATTATTGTTTTGTTAAGATTTTGTTGTCAAATGAGAGCTTTGAATTTCTTCCACTTAACCAATGCTTTTGTCATACATGTATTTGGTTTATGTCATCGGAAAGGAAAGCTCTGAAAGTTTTTTTTTCATGCCTGACTTATGCTCATGTGCCAGCTGGTGACATTAGGTGAGCTCAGTAACAATGTCAACACCACAGGAACAGGTTCGGTGCATGTTGTGGCTAGCAGAGTTGCATTCTCTCACAGTATGGACGTCAACCTCCTACACAGAAAAGCATTTGGTTTTGAGACAACAAACCCAGTACTACAGGTAGTCTGTCGCATGTAATATCTCCTGGAGAGACACAGCCCTCTGAAGAAAATGTCAGTTACATTAGAGAGGCATTCCAGCAAAGACTGTGCAAACCAATTCATGCTGCTAGCTTGAAGTTACAAGTTCCACATTCAGCAGTGCACATTGTGCTACATAAAAGGCTGCATGTAAGAGCATACAAGAATCAGATGATTCATGTGTTAAAACCACGTGACCAAGTAGCATACACAAACTTTGCTATGGACATGCTAGAAAGAACTGATACATCACCTGATTTCCTCTGTCAAGTGTGCTTCTCAGACAAGGCGACATTCCATGTCAATGGAGTAGTAAACAGGTACCACTGCAGGATTTGGCGAAGTCACATATCACATGTGAGTTGGAGAGAGGCAGCTCCAAAGTGAACGTGTGAGCTGGCTTAATGTATGACAAGTTGATTGCACCCTTTTTCTTTTCGGAAAAGACTGTGACCAGACATTCGTACTTGGACGTACTGGAGCTGTATGTGCTGCCCCAATTACCACCTCAAACTATCCTCCAACAAGATGGGGTGCCACCATGTTAGGAATCACCTGGACAGAGAGATGGCTGGAGATGAATCGACAGAAGTGGACCAATTTCTTGGCCTCCTAGATCACCAGATTTAACCCCACTGGATTTTTCTTGTGGGGTTATGTGAAGAACATTGTCTACCAGCTTAAGATCGATGCCTGAAAACCCACATAAGGGATGATATGGCTGCGGTAACACTAAGTGTGCTTCAAGCAATGTGGAATGAGGTCTAGTATCATCTAGATAGTTGTCTTGCCACCAAGGGAGCCCACATTGAAATTTATTGAGAAAGTTATATACTCAGGAAAAAACTTTGGTAGTTTCCCTTTGTAAAGGTATAATCCATAAATGTGTATAATAAATGGTTTCTAAGATACAATTTTTTTTTATATCTTTCATTTGGACACCCTGTATTTTTTATGGTAGGAAATCATTCAGTTATGATAGATGGTGTCCAATGATGTCATATACCAAGTTATTTGAGAAAATGTTCATTTAAGCTAAACCATGTCCATTTTGATTGATATCTGACTTACTCCTACAGTCACAGCCACTTGTGGTAATGATATCAACAACAACATGACCTATTTCATCAGTCCAACCTTCCCAGCTCTGTCACGTGATGCAGCTGCCTGCAGTGTCCAGATCAAGAAGATAGACTCTAGCATCAGCCAGCTGCGACTTGACTTTGTGCACTTCAATCTGGTGCGTAGCTTAATGTCAAGGTAGAGAAGGATCTGCTGCTGGTTGTCAGCACTGATGTTTCTGTGACTGTGCTCATGTTACAGGGACAGCCGAACAGACGGACAGGTGTGTGTGATTCAGATGTATTCATCATGAGTGGAGGAGTGACTCAGGACCTGAAGCTGTGTGGGCAAAACAGTGGTCAGCATGGTATGTAAATTCAATGAGCATGCTGCTGTACTACGAGCTGTAGCGTGTTGCAGTGTAATTATGGTGCTGTAGTACATATTAGTGGTCAAATCTGAACGCATGCTGTTATTGTCTCTGCCTTTTTGATCACACGAAGAAATTCATCTATAAGTTGATGGAATTTTGTTCAATTTAATTTCATCGATACAATGCAATTAACACTTTGAAGCCTGAAGTTTTTGTAAATAATATTTACAAATTTTCTTCATACCTTAGAGAAGATACACTGTTCTCCATTATAGACAAATTAGTTAACGCTGTTTAGGGCAATAATTCCTTTTTATTGTGGGAATCATACAAAACACATAAATATGCTGTGTGGGTAGGAGTTTTTAAATGTTAAAGCAAGTGATACATTCATTTCCCACTGTGCTTTATAGGTCTGATTATGGTCTCTAAATGTGAAAAAGTATTCACTGTACACTGGCAGGTTCCTGTTCTTTTTAATGTTGGGACTTGTTAACCTGAACAGATATCTCTGAACTATACTGGGATGTCTGGAGTTCCATCAGACTCAAAAGAATAAGTCTGTAGAACAATATCAGCTGTACAAACTAATTCTATGGAGTAGAGTCTTTCTTCAGAAGCTGATAGTCACCCATCAGTAAACTTCCCTGCCTTTTATGGTACCCAAAGTTTCATTACTGTGTTCACAAGAATTTACCATGGGACTTATTGTCAACCAAGGCCGCCCCATAGCTCAAGCAGTTAGTTGCTGGCTTCCCACCGTGGCGGCCCGGGTTTGATCCCAGGTCTGGTCAAGTGGGATTTTTGGTGGACAAAGTGGCACTGGGGCAGATTTTCTCCGAGTATTTCAGTTTCCCCTGCCAATCTTCATTCCACCAATTGCTTCACAATCACCCTCACCTATCATCTGGGGCTGGTACAATAGGCCAGAAGTGGCTGCAGTACAAGGGACTTAATCCCACCCCACTAGCAATAAAAAAAATTGTCGACCAGATGTATCAGTCCACAACCTCCCACCCTGTTTATTTAAGAGCCATTTTAATATTATTCTATTATCTCCTCACTTTGCTTAGATATTCCATTTAGTGTTTTTTTCAGGATTTCCAACCAAACATTCTTTTCTTTACCATGCATGCTACACACTCTGCCCATCCCGGTATTCTTGTACTTACATAAAGGTAAAGTTGTCCTTAAGCTCAAGTAATTAAGCACTATGTCATGAAGACATGCTGGAGTGAAGGTATAGCTCCACCATTCTTGACTTTGGCACCAGATGGAGGTGAGTAGTCAGCTTCATGCCATGGCTGCTTTACCCCTGTGGGAAATTGTCCCTGGTACCCACTGGATAAGATGGAGCCTGGGTGGGATCCAGAGGTGGTGTGCATACTGTACTTATATACCAAAATTAATTAGTTTGGAATGAATATTGGAGCAGTGTGGTGTGAAGTTGTGAAATGATTCTGCAAAGCCTGTTATTATGATGTGTTACAGTGTACTATGATGTGGAAAATGTGAATGACTCGGTCAATGTTATCATGAACCTGACTGACAACAACTTGTTCCGTATGTGGGAGATCAAGGTGAGTGTGCTTGACCAATTGATTCACTATTTCTCCTACCATTAATTCTTCCCTTTTCTCTTCCTTACATATACTTTTCTGCTTTTATGTTGGTCATCTAATAACAGAACTCTCCGTATATTTCTGTCCTCCCAGATCTCTGTGCAGCAAATGGATTGCTTTAGACGTGTTTTTTGGGGGTGCTAAATTTGAATAGTGGCTGGAACAGGAGATATCCTCACTGAGTTTTTCTTGTGATTTTCTTTGCAATTAGCTACAGAGCTGTGAGGAACACTGAATGAATGGACCCAGGGCAAGGATGGGTGCCGAAAGAAACTTAGCATGATGACCCACTGTGCAAGAGTGGCACGGCACAGGGGATATGGGCTTCAAAGGCAAGACAAGAACAATGTCGCAACGAAAACCACGAAGAGACGTACATTACGGAAGAAATGTTGGAAGGGCCCAGGATGCAAGATTGGGATAAAGAACCCAGGCACAATAGGGCATGTTTGCCTTAAGGTCGAGAGGACATCAGAGGGGTTTGACAAGAGGTCTTTTGGACTAGATTTCGTGAAGGAAGCAACCAGGATGTTCGGTGAGTTGCGAAAGGTGAGAGACTCGACGCTGTGGAGGTATCGGTGTCATCCGGAGCAACAAAACATGGATTGGACACTGTGGAGGGGTCGACCCCCTCCAAAACAAAAAAAGAAGCAGGAAACGGAGGAGGAGCCGGCAACATAGAAGCACCGACCTTCCTAGCTAGAATGAATGAGAGAGATAGTGAGGGATGAATGTGATACGACAGGATCAACGAGCGCCCTACTATGGAGCTTCTCAGGATGAGCATCCTTGAAGAAGGAGGGTGGAGGTAGAGCTCGGAAGAAGAATACCAAAGAAATGATGGAAATGAAGTACCGTTAGGCTGTTTGGGATGAACAACCTTAAGGAGGGAGCAATGTGATGGCTGCAACAGGAATGCATACTTATGTGACAACAAATACATGGAATTTGTTGAGTTCCCACGGCGACGAATTTAATACCAACAGACCGTTGCCTAGGAATATCCATAGCAACAGATTAAATTAACCCTCTGATATGGTATTCCCTCTCCCGTCCGAATACTGGATATGTAAGAGTGTAGCTCCAGGGAGAGTTCAGTATCACGAGATCACAAGTATCAGAAGTATCACAGTTGAGTTCTAGAGTGTACTAATGGTGTAAGAGTGCTCTAAGTGAATAATTGTATGAGTGTGCGTACAAATAAGCATCCAATAAAATAATTTGTTGCAATCAGAAGACCCATGCAATTTATTCGTATCGCATCACACAGCCGACATGTTACAGTATATATTTGTTGTCAACCCAACAATGAATAATTATTTTATGAATCTGCTATTTTTGTATATCTGTGTGTTATTTTCTTACATACTTACATGCCGCCTTTATATGTATGTTCTCACTTGTTGGGTGTATGTCCCTTGTATGGGCATTCAGTGCCCTTATTCCCACTTATATATCTTTCCTCGGAGTGTGTATGCTGCTGTCATAAAGTTCATGTAATGTCTGAAATATGGAATTGTATATGTCAATATACATGTCATTCATATGAAAGTTATTTCTACTAATTTTATGAATATGATTTTCTAAGGTATTCAAATGTCTGCCCTTCCTTTCTGTCTGTATGACATACATGTTATCTGTTATTGTTCTGTATGTACGCTGTGTGTTTAGTATAGGGTTTGTACAGTTGCTTATTTGTTAGAATTTTAATTTCCTAGGGCAGTAAACCAATTCTTCAGTACTTTGTTTCCGTAAACTGTGTACCAACCCTTCCTGAAGGAGTGCTTAAGTGTCAGTTTTTGGAGAATTATAGTAAGGAATGTGTCTGTTCCTTATTGAATTATTTCAGCTTTAGCTTTATTGTGGCTCTGTAGAACAGTTAACAAAGCAGCTCAGAATAATGTCCTATGATTTTGTGTGTTTCAGGTCACACAGATTGAGTTCAATCAACGTGCCCCTGCTGGTTGCAGGCAGTACTATCAGGGTAGCAATGGTGTGTACATCGATAATCAGTTATTGTTTTGTCAGCTAAGAGCATTTGAAAATAAACTCGGACAGTAGCAGAAAATAATAAAAGAAGGATTAGAGCTCTCAGTGTAGAGACAATAGCCATCAGGGATGCGATGTCATGTGTTGTGCCAGTGTTTTGAAGAACCTGATGCCTACATCATCAGGATACAAGAAGGTGAAGGATCAGGTTCCTCTGGAACAGAGGTACCTAGCTATAAATTTTTGTTGTTTGCATCTTGTTGTGTGTCGTGATGTGATTTTTTGGGCCATCAACACACAAATTTATCAAAAATTAAAAGAATCTAATATCACTGTGTTAACATTGGTTTTATTTAGTGTTACAAGGTTCGATCTATATCTGGATCATTAAGCAGGCAGTGTTCTTAAATACGTCATTCATTATTGAATTATACTAATATGGATCAATCTGTCTATCTACAGCCCTTTGTTGGACATTCGCCTATTTTTCAGTTTCTTAATCCTATACACAGTTGGTATGACATCTTGGAAGGGGGATCAGCCCATTGCAAGGCCGCTACCTACAAACAGAACAACACAGACACAAAATAAATGTACAAAGAAGTGGGATTCAAACTCATGATCCCAGAATTTGAGTGAGTGAAGACAGTTCATGGTTTAGACTGCATGGCCAATGTGCTTGGTGTATGGATCCCCACTAGTGTTAATTGTTAAAATCATTATGACACTTGTGATATTGGCTAAAAACACATATATTTTTTTTTGTCCTGTCATTATGACGATAGTTTTCAGGTTTCTTGTTGTGTGAGGTAGATAATGGTACCTTCCGGGATTCGTTGTTTGTTTTATATCTGAAAGCAAATTAGCTTGTATTATTATAATCTAAGTTTCGAGTTATATATATTTATATTGAGTGGTGTTGATGAATTACATATTACACGCAATGCTTGCATATTATGTTATTACTTTTATTTTGTATGATTCTCCTCAATTTCCTTATGAGATGTCATAATTGAGTTATTTTGTAAACACAATTGAGTGGTTATTAGTAATAATCGAATAAGTATTAAAAAATTAACTTTTAACATTTGATGAGATATCATTAACAGCCAGCCCCAAGAGATGAATTAATAATTACTTCCTCATATTTACAGAACAGCTCAATTACAACAGCAGATCAATTACCCAAACGTGTTCTCTCTGGAGCTGCACTTTGAGAATGAAGGAATATTCAGGATGTTGGAGAGGAATTACATTACAGGGTTAGACGGATGAAAAATTTTGGGGAGTTATAACAGGTCACTGGGCCCAATACTTGGAATGAGAAAGCTGAATTAGAATAGTAAAGGTTATACACATTGTAATATATCCTGATTTACAAACACCACTGCATTCCTTTTACAACTTTTGAAGACTGAATTTTATGTAAAATATGTAAAAATTACATTCCTGCGTCTCTCCCTCTCACTAAAAAACCTAGCAACTCTCCAGTTCAAAAACTGACTGGTTAATGATGTTTATTATAGGAATCATATGAAACTAAGTAAAATGTAGAGTTTTTTAATGTTAACAACAGAAGTACTTATGGTTTAAAGGGTTATATGTAGTGTACACTTCAAGTCTGTGAATGTCTTCAGTATGGAAATGCCAGTATTTGAGAGCTTTGAATTTCAGTGCACTTGAAACCTGAAATTTATTGAAAGCATGTTAATGCTGTATTATGAAGGCAATTAAATCAAATTTATGTTTTCCATGATTACATTACACGTGAATCATTTATTCTGATTACAAAGAATTTGTATCTGTCATTACTTAAGTGTCAAGTTTCATGTTTCAGGAATTATCCAGACGATGAACTTTGCAGACAATGGCCGTCACTTGGCAGACCAAGACTACACCATCTGTATGCGGCAGGAAGAAGGTGAGGAAATGGCGATTACTGGAAGGATTGAGGTGGAGATGGGAGAATAACATCAAAGGGAATTGTGAAGTTGATTTCATATAATGGCCATCCTTGCTTTAGCAGTGTTTTGTTTTTGAGTCCTAATTCTGGAGGCTGATAATGATGTACTGCAGACAGTAGTCATCCCACACTAACTGACAGTTCAGTCTATCGATACTCTGCAGTATGTCCAAATACTTAAATGATCACCCCAGTCAGTTGATCAGTGCCAATGTGCATTTGTGATGTTCACAAACTCTGTCACTTCAACCAGCCATTTCATCAGTGTGGTAGTACAATCTTATCAATGTTCACTGTTTTTCATCACATTCTGCAACTTTTTGAATAAAATTAGTGATATTATATTAATGTTAAAATTGAGTTCATAAACCAACATATCGCTAATTGACATTTCATGGACCCAATTAATGTCCGTTCCAGTTATTTTGATTAAAATATTGGGGGGGGGATAGCCCAGTCTTGTTCTTCCAAAATGTTGATAAACTTTACTAGCCTATGCAGCGTTACATCCTGGTACTCTTCGTAGTCCTCCCTGTCAGAACATCAAATCTTACAGAGTCTGGTGTGTTTTAGGAATGTGTTCGATAGCATATGAACCATGTGATGAGAACTCCTTCAAGATTGGACCCCCAGTTTTGTCAGGTGAGAGTGCAGTGAGTGATTGCAGTCCCACAGTCCCCCATGTGCTTTTCCCACTAATTGAATTGAATGGTATGCCCACACAGATCCTGGCTCAGGAGATGGTGTAGCTGGAGACAGCCGAGAATGTGATGACAAGATTGTGATGCCATGTGACTCAGAGGAACTCATCATGGTAAGTATGCTGTTAGCATAGTGGCACATATGTCATGAAGTGAATATTTTGAGTATTTCCATCTTCACTTTCAGAAATAACAGGACAGGTTGCCTCAGCATTCCTTCTTTCCTTACTTTCTTTCTTAAAAAATTTGGGATGGTGCAACTCTTGGTTTGCCTCTCCTCAAGTCACCCATGGTACTTATTCATCTGTTCTGTTGTGGGACTTCCTCAAATACTTGAGCAGGTGGCAAGATTCTGCATTAGTGTTTGGGAGGTGCACAGTTAAATCTCAGCCAGGTTACCATCTGTCCTGATTATATTGTTGATATAATCTTTCAGGGTGAGTACAGTGTAACGGGCAATGACTGTCTTCTTCCAAATCCTTACCTTTTGATCCCTTTCAACAGTATATACAGTGGAACCCCATTTATTATTAAGTTTTCCCACATTTGATGTTCAATTTCAATCACCCCAAGTCCTTCTCAATGTTAAATTACCCCAATTTAAGATTCTCATCAGTGTAGTGTTTAAATCAACTGCCCCCCACAGAAACTGTAACATTTGTAATTGGAATAGTATTGTAAAATGGAATAAACCTGAACATATGTTTCTAGCCGGAAGCCAGTGGGCCTGGGGTCTGTGACCTTCTGCACTGTGGCAGCTCATTCTGTAACCAGGGGGAGATGCCCTGCCGCATTGAGAGTGAGTATAAAGCACTGTATTCAGCCTGTGGCACAAATGGCCTAACATGAGCCACACTTACTGGAGACTATTCTTGCAGGTAGCGTGACTCCTTTCAACATACGTGTGCAGTTTGGCCCAGGTGCCCGAGAAGAGTCCCCAGAAGACAATCTTGGCATGTGTCTGCGTTATGAACAACTGCCGTGCTATGAATGATGATGATGATAACTGTTTTATATTTATATTCTCTTTGTATTGTTGAAACTAAAGGATGACATATTTATTTTTAATACAAAATATTATTTTTGTATATGCACATTTTCTCCTCTATCCTAGAATGTGTGTGCGCATGACTAAGTGAAAGTGAGTCAAAGATTTTGCTCTGATTTTTCCAGGGATCACTAAAAATGAGTAATATTTATGTGTAACATGGTAATAAGAAGCTACATTAAATTACAAACATAGAATTTAATAGAGAATAGACTTAACAGATGTTAAACGTCATTAATAATTTCCTTTGACACTACTGAATCACATTTGAACTCACTTGTATATGTTGGTGCCCCAAACATTTTTATTTACATGAAGGGTGATTGAGACTAAAAGATTTTGGGAACAAGTGGTCCAGCAGATCAAAACTTTGGTACAAAGTGTGTTTTGAACAGAACCTAGGAGGATATTGCCCTAAAATTGTGAAACACCACGTATATAATACTGTTCCTTAGTAAGGAGGGCATACATTTTTGTTTTATTCTGTCTAAACGAATTTTAATACATCTTGATAAGGACAGAAATAATTAAAAAACTGTGAACAGTCTAAATGCCATAGTGCAAACTAACACTTTATATGAAACACTGACAGCAGTTCTTTCAAACGTCAGCAGGTTGTAATTAAGTTAAGCCATGTTCACAAATGTCTTCCTCTAATCCACATATAGTCTGTGGCAGTCAGCAATGTTCATAACTTCATGAGAACAGATCAGCGTGCCTGTACCACCTGAATACCACATTCCAATCTGTTTATTCTACAGCTACAAGAATGGCACTGCTTCAAAAGGTGTACATTACAGAAACCATAAAAAAAACAACTTTTCTTTAAAAAACGCTTTTGGGTTCTATTAGAAGCAAAGAATCTGTTGATTAGCTGAGTGACTTATTACTTTCTCTAGAAAGACCCTGGTCCATGAAGTTAGTTTGTGGATTCAGAAATGCACGTAGATGATTCCATTTTTTAGTAATTCATTAATTTTTAAAATCAGGGCCACCTTCTAAATTATGTTTGAATATTTTTTTTTACTTCCTGAGCAGAAATTTCATGGCCCAAACACTAGAATTGAAGTGGATCGCATGGCAATCCCTGTTGTCACATTTGTATGTTCATCATAGTCTGGATAAGTCTGAAGGTATTGTATATAAAACAAAGTCAGGGTTAATGTTATATTTTAGCGTCCTGTTGCACTGATTTAAGTCCATGATTTATTTAATCCGTCTTGCAGTGCATACACTCATTTTTCTCCTTCTCTCCCTCGCACTACATGTTTCGGCATAATANTTTTAACGTTGGACAATGTATATGATAGATACATATTTTAGTTATTTTAATGTGTGAACATGGCATGCAATGAACTGGTTTGACGTGGATAAGTAAGCACCTGAAGATGGCATTATTATGCCGAAACATGTAGTGCGAGGGAGAGAAGGAGAAAAATGAGTGTATGCACTGCAAGACGGATTAAATAAATCATGGACTTAAAGTCAGGGTTTCTGAAGTCTCCCACCATATTGTAGTGATGAAGAGAACTTTTTCTGTTCTTGGACCCAGGACCAGGGTGACAGAAAAGGCAAACCAAATGGTTCCCGGGGGTGGCACATTTTGCAGCCGCACCTCTTTTTTTTTTTTCACTGGAATTTAACTTCTGCCAAAGTTTTGCTTATATCATGGACATTAATTGGTAGTAATCTGAACATGTTATGTAGCAATATAAATAAAACTATTTTAAGAATTATGACTTAATGATGATGTCACAATACCTGGGGATTTTGTTGTGACAAAAGCCTTGAATTTGATCTGTTTGTAACTAGGGAATTTATCATCATTTGGGGCACCATTTAAGCTTTCATCAGTCCTGCTCAAAGACATGTTAAGTAAGAACACATTTATATGAATATAATATACAGCGTATCACATCTAAATGACTGGTAGAAGAATTATCACTTTTGAAATAAATTCTTATTGAGGTGATAAACTTGCAACACAGAGTTGATCGTATTAACTAATGTCAAGTGTAGTTTATATTAGAGTCATTAATAGAACTGGGTTGCTCTAAGAGGGCATAGAGGAGTTATCCTGGGCTGCTTCCCGGTTTTAAAACTGCAGACTGGTTCCAGTCCACACATGTAATTTAATTATGGCTATGCCATAACTCTCGTGGTTAGTTGTTGGCTTTCCACTGGCAGTGACCCAGATCAAGTCATATGGGACTTATTGTGGACAAAATAGCACCAGGACAATGGGAGTACTTTGGTTTCCCCATCCACTTTTCATTCCATTAACTGTTCCACACTCTGTCATCCTATAATTGGTACTATACTTCACAGATCATTACTAACGTAAAGTAAAGGGATCCCTGTAACAGGCCGTGGAGGCCCATAGGGTTGAGAGATGTTGAGGTTCCCACATTTTCTAGACAATCGGCTCATAGATTGCAAGGTTATTAGCCCTACGTGCCAGCCACCCTTTACCCACAAGAATAGTCCTGGTACTCATTTCTGTTAGAGGTGGAGTTGACCCTAGGGCCATATTGTGGCCAGAGGGGTTAGGTCAATTGAAAAAATCCAATGACTGCATTGGGACTTCAACTTGTGACCTTCTGGCTTGTAACATAGTGCCTCAACCAACTACACTACTGTGTGCCTCTCATTATTGAAGTAAGTAAAAAGTATAAAAAGTAAAGGTATCCCTCTAACAGGCCATGGAGGCTCACAGGGTTGCGAGATGTCGAGGTTTTCTACATTTTCTAGACAATCAGCTCATTGATGGCGGCAAGGCTTTCAGCCTTGCAAGCCGGCCGCCCTTTACCCCCAAGAATATTCCTGGTACTCATTTCTGTTAGAGGCTGAGTCGACCCCAGGGCCACAGTGCGGCTGGAAGGATTAGGTAAATGGAAAAAATCCAATAACTTCATTGGGATTTGAACCCACGACCTTCCGGCTTGTAGCATAATGGCTCAACCAACTACGCTACCGAGTGCCCCCTCATTATTGAAGTAACCGACTTAAAAAAGGACTGTAATTTAAGTGAGAGGTTTCAAAATGTTTATTTTATTTTTTTGTAAAAGAAGAATATTTTATATTATTAGAGTGGCTGTAATGACCAGGTCTCATTTGAAGACCACAGTTTGAGAAATATTGAAGTGGTATCCTTGGCTTCAGTTTGCTATGGCGTTAAAAGGGACTCCATGGGTTGGTTTGAAGTCTGTTTTTTCTGACAGCAGTAGTGAAAAATCATGATTCAGATGAGCAGTGGTAATAAAGTTAATAAGTGTGCAGAAGATGTTACACTGATGTTAGAATTTCGAAATTTTAAGTGTCTGCCTGGCAAAAAAAAGTTGAACCCTACAAGCACACTGCTGTAACTGAAAAAAAAAAGTCTTGAACATGGAGGTGTACCTCCACTCTGCAATGTCTTGATCGTCTTGATAGTGTGATGCATAATTAAGTGGAGGAGTGAATATACCCGTCACTTTACCTTCATTTCCAAAATCGTTCAATAATGAGTCTGAGGTTCTCATGGTAGTGACTGAAGTTGTCGTCTAGCTTGGCGGCTTGTAGTTGGGTAGATGTTTACTGAGTTTCAGAGGATTGTGTAGACCCCATAAGGGCAGAAGAGTATGGACGTATAACTCGTCTATCCAGAAGATCCAGAAGGTGGAGGCAACGCATCCCCCGAAACGTCAATTTCCGTCGCCAGTTACCCATTCCACTAATAAGTCCCACATTATATGTTGTAGTTGTGATTGCAAGCGATGTGCTTAATCGCAGGTTTATTTTTGCCACCAATTATATGAACTTCAATCTTTTGTCAACAGATAGCAATCCGCACAGTTCTTATACGTGTTGTCTTTCTTAGTGTGCCACCTATTGATGGTTCCTTGAACTAGTTTGTATTTTACTGCACGTTTTGGTAGTACGTAATCGTACGTGAACGTTAATTTTTGTTTCAAGGTTTGTACGTATCGGTTTTCGTAAATGTCTCTGTGCTATCATATTGAATAATGTGCGAAAATAATCACAGTTACGTAATTGTATTGCTTCGAGTGTAAAGTCGTGAACCGTGTTGAGTAATTACATACTGTTATCTGCTGGAATTAATGGCGGTGATGACTGTAGCTTACAAACGCAGAAGTTTTGTAAAGTGAATTGTGATTTCATCAAATTTGTTTCAGTTACAGTTCAGGAATCCTTAAACTGTTTTTCTAGGAAAGGCGAAATGCAATAGATGTAATGGGTAAGTTGCCACCTACGTCTTGTCACATCGTGTTTTTTGAAATGGTAATTTAACTTAAGTGGGTTTCCGGTAAATAACAATTTTGTGTTTGGCTGCACATCTTATCTGTAAATCAGCTCAGTTCCACATTGAATAAAACACGGCTTGATGATGTAGAATGGTATTTATAAAACTTTTTCAAGGGACGTGACAGATCTAGTGCTAACATTGTGAACTGCAGAACACCTCGATTTTGTCCCATTGCTATGTCATGTTTTAGATGGGCAGTATATTTGGATAAGAACCCTCATGTAGATTGTTTGCTACAGGCTCGGACGACTGGTGTTTGATCTGCTCCTTGCCGCTTGGAACGTCATATAACCATGTTATATATCTCACTGTATTGAATATTCTCTTTGCAAACCAAGAGGAAGTATACTAATATCTTAAAGAGTTTTGACATTTTTGTTTTTGTGTCTTTATGGCATAACAGGGTTTTCTCTATTGTTTTGTGTTATATGCTGTTCATTCCTTTATTCTGAACTAATATCATGCTCAGAGGTAACGAACTTCAGTAATTATAAATATTCTAGCCATTGTTATTGCAACACAATAAGAAGTTGCACTGACATAATTGTGTGTGTGAAATTAGAGAATATCAGCAGCAAAAAAGTATAAAGATTTTGGAATGTTATATTTTAGCGTCCTGTTGCACTGATTTAAGTCCATGATTTATTTTATCCGTCTTCTAGTGCATACATTCATCTATCCCCTCTTCTCACTCTCACTACATGTTTCGGCACAAATGTGCCATCTTCAGGTGCTGATCCAATCCACGACAAACTAGTTCATTGCATGCCTTGTCTATACATACTAAAATAACTAAAATATATATTTATCATATATACTGATAAATGTTAAGTGTTGAAATATTAAAATTATACAGCATATTTCATTCTTACGTCGTGTTTCATTACGCGAGTCACGTCTATCATCGTCTGTTGGAGCACTCTTTCACTATCATGTATTGTGCTCTATGTTGCGTCTCGCTCCTGTGACTGCGTGTGTTAGTTTAAAGTTTATTCTCTTTCTGAAAAAGAACTCTCTTTGATGGTGCCAACACATCAGCAAATGTGAACTTCCTTTGGAGGTGCCAGAAATGCATTCATAACAGCAGCAGTCAGTAATCTGGGTAGGTTTTGCTTGAAATAGGTCAGTTAATTACACCAGCAGTCTGAATCCTCTGCAGCCCATCCATCTAGGAGGATACTGGAATGCAGTGGGTTATAGCTGAATCTTATGATCCTGGATGGTTATAGTTGAGTGGGTTACAAAGAGTAACTGTCTTTATGTTCATAGAATGTATAGTGCATCAAAGTTCATATAGTGCAATTGACTTCTGTAGTATCTCAACATATTTGTCTGCTTTAACTTACAAAGTCTGTAAAGGCTCAATTTATTTCATGTGTTTACATAACTGGAGCAGACAATAACAGACAGTGTGCTGTTTTATTGTTTCTCGTACTGTGATGCTACAAGCCGGAAGGTAGCGGGTTCAAGTCATGATGAGGTCATTGGAGTTTATTCAGTTGACCTAATCCTTCCAGAAGCACTATGGCCCAAGGGTCGACTCAGCCTCTAACAGAAATGAGTACCAGGAATTAATTAAATACTTTTCTTGGGGAGTAAAATGCGGTGGGTGCGTAAGACTGACGATGTTACTGCTATCTTTAAGCTAATTGTCTAGATAGTGTGAGACCCTCAGTGTCTCACAACCCTATGGGCCTTCACAGCCTGTTATAGGGATAGCTTTACTTTTACTTTACTGTGTGTAGTACAATGTGTGATATTGATTGTTGATACAGTGTACACCAGTCTTCAGAGTCTCCGAAGTAGAGATACTGATATGGCAGCCATATATAGGTTACTGTAGTTTGGCAGTAGTTCTTTGTTTGTGAAAATATCAACATGAAGGCAACATGCCATGTAACTAACTGTTCAGTGAAAGTCACTGGAGTGATAAGCATATTTTGTGTAAAGTGTAAGAAGGTGGCAGCAATGCTAATTTCTCCCGACCAGTATAAGATAACGAAACAGTATCATTGACAGTACATTTTAATACATTTAACATATTATGGCATATATGAAGAAGTCTGCTACATGGAAAGCCTATACCTGAACTCCTGTGCCAAATAATCCATGTCACTTTGCTGCTCTGGCACTTCTGAAAGCTATCAAATATAGTTACAGTGGTCGGTAAGTTTGGCCACCCCTGGATAGTGATTTACTAACCTCAAATATAGTGACTTCTTAATACGTGTTCATGAAAAGTAACTCCATAGAAGAGTCCATTTTGAGAAGCAAATTGACACTCAACCAGGCAAGAAATTCTCTGCCTTTTATGGAAACCTGAGGGTCATCACCATCTTCACAACATTTCACCACTGGTCACTCTCTTGAGCCAGATGAATCCAATCCACAGCCTCATACCCTGTATTTTAATATTATACTGTCATTCCAACTTAGGTCTGCTTAGTGGTCTCTTATCTTCTGGTTTTTCAATCAAAATATTGTATGCATTTATTTTCTCTTGGCATGGTAAATGCTTCATTAGGGCAGTGCCATAGCTTAAGCGGTTAGTCGCTGGCTTCCCACTGCGGTGGCCCGGGTTCGATCCCGAGGTCTGGTCAAGTGGGATTTGTGGTGGACAAAGTGGCGCTGGGGCAAGTTTTCTCCAAGTACCTCGGTTTCCCCTGTCAATCTTCATTCCACCAATTGCCCTACAATCACCCTCACCTGTCATCTGGGGCTGGCGCAATAGGCCAGAAGTGGCCGCAGTACAAGGGACTTATTCCCACCCCACTGGCAAAAAAAAAAATGCTTCATTCATCTCATCCTCCATGTCCAAATTGTCCAAATACTGTATGGCGATAAGTACAATTATGAACCTACTCATTATACATGTTTTCCTATCCCTGTCAGTTCCAAGTGTTCCCTTCATCACCACACTGTAACCAGACACCCACAGTGTATGTAGATTCTAAGTGGTTCATGTGATGGTATATAACAATTGGAATTACTGGGTTTTAGTTCATTGTCCAATTTATGGTATTAACGAGAACACCTGATGATGGAAACAGATACAGTTTCCAAAGTGTTGCGTTTTTTAGTGTTCTCTGTAATACCGGGTGATGGGCAAAGTCTAAAACTCCACTAATTCTGAACCCACAGTGTATGACTGTGTTTGCTAAATGAACATCAACAGCAAAATGCTGTATGATGCAATACCAACCTATGGCATTGAATTCTCATGGTCCATTTCCTACTAGACCATTCTTCACCCTATGTTCAGAAGAGCATTCCGCTTGGTCTCTGTCAGGAATGGAGTTAAATAAATCTCTGGCATTTGTCTGGCACAAGGTGACATTGGAAATGCGTGGACGGTTTATCCCCACATCCCTTATACCTCTTCATTCTTACATGGTTTATATTCTGTCATACCATTTTCATTGGCAATAACATGGAATGGGGTTCTTGTATGGAACATTGAAGGACATGGGTTTTCCAGTAAGATCTGTAATTTTTTATGAATTGTATGATTTATAGTGTCAAATACAGAGTTTAACTGTAAAAAATATAACATGGTCTTGAAGTCATGACAGCTGAAATCTAACACACAGCGAAGCCAGATTCAGAAACATGAGAGGTGGACAAACCCATAAAATAAAGAAAGCCAGATCGTGGAAAACATAGGATAAAACTTAATAGAACATCGCAACAACTGATTCCGAACAGTGCAGCTGCTCCATAAGGAAATCAAATAGGAGTAGAAATAAAACATGCCTTACCACAATGAAAACAATATCTGTAAATAACTATATATTATAATGCTGTAATTGTGCTAATAGACACCAACATAAATGGCACATATACAGGAGGTTCCAAAAAAATGTACTCACTCTTTGATAGTCAATATCTTTGGAACAAAATGGCATGTAGTTAAAATTCTTGCACAGTAGTGTAGTGTAATGTTTTCGTATCAGATGGTGAAGGTGGTACGAGTCACATGAGTGTTGTGCCGTGTGTGCGCTGCGAGCAGAAGACGGCAGCAACAATGGCTGAAAGGTTGTTCTTTGAGCAACGCAAGGCTGTATTGAAGTGGTACTGGAAGTACGAAAACATTAAAGAAGTTCAACGACAATGGTAGAATGAGTTTGGAACTCAGCCACCAACACGTCGAACAATTGCCCATATTCGGGATAAATTTGAAGTCGTTCACATGGGCAAGGAAGTGAATCTGCTGACTGTTAACGTGTGGTGTGTTCTGTCATCGTGCGGTTTGATTGGTCCTTTCTTCTTTGAAGGTACCGTCACTGGTCAGGTGTATCTCGATGTGCTTCAGACATCGATTTTCCCTGCCATTCAGAGCTGTTTGGAGATGAGAGATTTTACCTACAACAAGATGGTGCTCCACCTCACTAGCATCAAGATGTCAGGGCGTACTTGGATGACACTCTACCTGGACGATGATAGGTCGGAGAGGTGCTATTGAGTACCCAACACGGTCTCCAGACCTAACACCTCTCGAGTATGGGGAACCTTGAAGGATGAAGTTTATCGACGAAAACCAGCTACACTGAACGCTACGAGAAACCATCGAAGCGTCATGTGCAGCCATCACACNATTTTTTTCTGAGAAGTAGTGGGTTTGGAACGGAGTCTACTCAGCCACGTGATAATGATCGAGGAGCTATTTCAAGGAAAAAGCTGCTCCATTATAGCAAACCGAAATTAACGGCCGTGGGGATTCGTTGCGCTGACCACGCGACACCCTCTATCCGCAAAAATTGGCACTAAACTTCGCCAACAAGCGGCGGTCTCTCGGTCGGTATAGTTCTCTTGCGGACTAAAATAGTGTTTTTTTTTAATATATAACGATATTGAGACATGATAGATACCATAAATGTAACGAACAATAATTTTAATTCATTTCCTGAATGTTTTAATACATCATAACACAATATATTTTATAAATTAAAATTTTTATTTTATTTTATTATAAATACAGGGTGCGTCAGAAAGAATGGATGCATTTCACAGGACAATAAAATTGGTAGGCTTCATCAAATCCAAATTTTATTGTTACCATCAGATTCGCCAATACATGCAGTTTATTTGTTGAATACAGTATCATCCATATGACGTCCTTGGCTTCTGATACAGACGTCGAGGCCTTCAAATGACCCCAAAGGGAGAAATCGCAGGGCTCAAGATCGGGCGAACGTGCGGGCCAAGGAATGTCACTGCGATGCGAGATGACTTTAGGTTCAACCTAGGTCGAATCTGTGGCACGAAATGAAGCCACCCACCACAAAATTGTGTTCCGAGTAGGGATCCTATCGCGACGTCCGAGCCGAAATGAGTGCTGAAGGCTCGTTGAGTGGCGATCACAGACTATTTTTAAAAAATGTCTACGACGAACGCACGCTGTGCACCCGACCACTCCATGTTACCAACTGAAACTGCGTTCTCCCGCCGACCCAACGGTCGGCCCCCCCCACTCTACGCCTCCCCCCGTCGCGGCGTAACAGTCGCTTGAAATCCAACCATCCTTTCTGACGCACCCTGTATAATTATGTACATCTCAAGGCATCCATTTGGATCTATAACTTTTGTTCCAGTTTTAATACACTTATAAGACTTGTATTAATCCAGACGAAATGTTGAATGTATACACTAAGTGGAAAGTCAGATACATTGGTAATTGTTATTATACTTTAATACAGTGAATTCATATAAAGCGCAATACAGTAGTTTGAAAATGTTTATTAATGTATACCACCTGGTGATGATGTTATATGCCGAAACTTGTAGCACATTGTCATATTATTAAAACTAATAAACTCAAAGTAAAGCTATCACTGTAACAGGCCATGGAGGCACAAGAGGGTTGTGAGACGTGTAGGGTCCCACATTATCTAGACAGTCGGCTCAAAGATGGCGGTAAGGTTGTCAGCCTTACGCGCCGGCCGCGCTTTACTCCCCAGGAAATTTATTTAATTAATTCCTGGTACTCATTACTGTTAAAGGCTGAATGGACCCCAGGGCCATAGTGCGGCCGGAAGGATTAGGTCAATTGAAAAAAAAAATCCAGTGACCTCATCGGGACTTGAACCTGCGACCTTCCGGCTTGTAACATAGTGCCCCAATAAACTCATTACACATTACACTCATATACACAGTAAATAGGAATGAGATTTTGATAGTAGTTGTGTTGAGATGGTAAACAATAACGAAGTCATGGATGTTATTTGCAATGGCTGTATACACATTTGGGTAGTATATCGGTAATTTTATATGGTTAATAGAGGCGTGAAGACTGAAATAGTGTTTGTATTTCCCAGCCCCAGAATTTTGCATATACTGTTAGCATCCAGTTTTGCTGGATTCATGATACATCTGGGCCACTGTGCCACGAGTTCCCGAACTGTGAGTCTCGAACCTGTTGTAAATCTGCCAGGAATGTAGTGGCGTTGTGGGGCCCTTCCAGCGGCTTCACTGATTGAGATTTTTTCTCAGTTTTCTTCAGTCGTCCCATGGACAGTTTGTATCTCCGTTTCATCGCTCGGAAGTTGTCTCAAGCGGTAACGCTTCCCACTCCTTTTCAGAGAGGTACCAAATTAAGCTCTCGGCGGGACGCCTGTTAGCTTGACTGAAGTTTTACGTGCGTTTTCTCAGGTCTACGAAAATTCTCGGGATGGATCGTCGAATCATGCCATTACCGCGTCCTTCCACATTCGTTTCAATTCATTGTTCGCTAATCTTACCAACCCGACCGGGCTACTGACAGCTTCATGTAGTAAACCAGAAATAAATACAAATTCCTGATAATTCTCAAGTCGCATTTCTTAATAACCTGTCCAGCATCATTAAACAACCTACGAGTAAATCTGATAGTGGCGATTAAATTTATTTGCCCACACGTCACAGCCCCGAAATAATCCGTTATTTTTATCTGTCGAATTAACTTTCCGCGAAGCGTGCCGGGATATAATTAGAAGTGAGCATTGATGGGATTGTGGCGAGGACCCGAGGGTGTTTGGTCACGCGAGGGTGTGTTTTCGCTAATAGCGTTTTTAGTTAATCCGCCCTTGTTACATTATACCTTGGCCGCCCTTCCTTCCAGTTTGGCAATGAATTTGCTCGCGTCACAATTGCATTGAGAAACAAAATGACACTGCTGTTCGTCACGAATATCCCCAGCAGAATTGATGGAGGGCCGCAGTTCAAGGCTCGTAAGGGCCCACTGCCGTTATTGGCGGCGAATCGTAAGAGCGCGTTTGGGGGGGGGAGGGTTGCGCACTCAAAATATTAGAACGGACTTGCCCCTTTAGAAACTTAAAAAATTATGTGCAAAAGTGAAGTGCTCACAGACAATGTGGAGTGCAATGAAATGGTTTGTTCTGGTATCAGAATACCCTTAGCAGCCCATACAATTTGTTAAGAATTAAATTAAGTAAAATTTAAGAACTGGAGTAGCGTCAAGGAAATATATATGCATGTTGATGGCTGTGAGCTTCAAGTGAGAGGCCAGATCTGCCAGACTGGTATTTTGGTGTTTATACTACAAGAAGGGCTTCAGTTTTATTTTGAAATTCAGGCATTTGTTACCTTCCCTGACCATATTGCTTCCCCCCCCCTCCCTGGAAGATTCTCATATCCAGTTTGCACCTCTTTCCCCATGATGGACTGGGAAGCCAATCCTCAGGTATTCAGTTCAGTGCATGGAGCATCATGCATGCGAGTATTTGGGTTCATCTTACTTATTATGAGTGCAGGTTAAAAAACACCAGTTTGATGTTGCTAAAGTGTGTGAATTCCTGCCCCCAGGAGGATGAAGGTGCTGACGACCATGCATGACAGAGAAGATGGCAGGCTGTGACTCGGGCTGCAGCAACATTTCCATCATGCAGTTGTTCCACGAGTTGAAGCAGAAATTCCCCGCTGTGCCCGACAGAGTCGTCAGTGAGTGTATTAGACAGGTAGTGACCACCCACTGCTAACATTGTGGATGCATTTTATTTGTATGTAATCCAGAGACCCTTTATGTTGGTAAGAAAGGGAAAGGAACTTCTCACTTAAGTTCTTAATGCTATGTATTAAATGTGAAACGGTATATGGAGACGAGAAGGCTGCCTATATTTCAGAACTTGGTTATAGAGCAACAAACATTGTCTCCTCCACTCTGAGACCATGAGAACAATTATATGGCAGGGTATTTGTGTACTCTTTGAATTGCCACAGAGGAACATTTTTTTTTGTGCATAAGGGAATCATATAAGTAGTTTAAGAGGGTTAAGAGGATAGAGTTTGTTCATAATGGGATGTTGTAGGTCACAGGTATGATATTGTTGTCAGTGCACATGTCCATATTGAGGATGAATATGATAATAACAAAGAGGTCTTATATGAGAAACTAGAGTATGTATTTGATGAACTATCTGTGTACCACATGACATTTTTGTTAGATTTCAATATAGGAGTAGCAGGGAAGATATTTTCAAACCTGGGAGAAAGAATTTTTATGAAATTAATAGTGGTAATGGTGTTCACTCACTCATGGGGCTGACCCCTTCTTGAGAAGCCATCAATTGTGCCATCAAGAACTTCCCAGCATTTTATGGAACCAGAAGGTTCATTACGATGTTCACAAGAGCCCTCCACTGGTCCCTATCCTGAGTCAGATCAATCTAATCCATACCATCCCATCTTATTTCTCTAAGGAACATTTTAATATTGTCCACCCACATGTGTCTTGGTCCTTTTAGTGGTCTCTTTCCTTCTGGCTTTCCCACAAATATCCTATATGCATCCCTCTTCTCCCCCATTCGTGCTACATTCCTTTCCCATCTCATCGTACTTTGCAGGGTAATATCATGACATAAAGATAGGTAACAGATGTTTTGGAAATGTGGCACAGTTCAGATATTTGGGAACGACAATAACAAATCAAAACGTGATCAGGAGGAAATTAAGAGGAGACTGAATTTGGGTAATGCTTGCTACCATTCAGTCGAAAACCTTTTGTCTTCCTGTCTACTGTTTAAAAATGGGAATATTAGACTATAAAGAACTATAATTTTGCCTGTGGTGCTGTATGGATGTGAAACTTGGTTTCTGACATTAAGGGAGGAGCATGGACTGAGGACGTTTGAGAACAGGATGCTGATGCTGAGGAGAATATTTGGACCGAAGAGAGATAAAGTGACAGGAGGTTGGAGAAAACTGCATAATGAGGAGCTTCATAACTTGTGCTCTTCTCGAAGTATATTAAGAATAATCAAATCAAGGAGGATGAGATGGGCAGGGCATGCGGCATGAATGGGGGAGAAGAAGAATGCATGTAGGATATTGGTGAGAAAGTCAGAAGGAAAGAGACCACTGAGGAGACCATGGCATAGGTGGGTGGACAGTATTAAAATAGATCTTAGGTAGGATGAGATGGTATGAATTGGATTGATCTGGCTCAGGATAGGGACCAGTGGAAGGCTCTTGTGAACACAGTAATGAACCTTTGGGTTCCATAAAATTCTGGGAAATTCTTGAATAGCTGCACAATTGGCGGCTTCTGATGAGAGGCTCAGCTCCATGAGTGAGTGATCAGGTTTTGATTCATTATAGTCATTCCCAATATCTGACTTGTGCCACATTTTCAAAACATTTGTTACCCATCTTTATATCATGACTTTGCCCTACATAAACATTTGTCTATAATTTTTCTATTCAGAATGGTCTAAAACAAGGAGATGCTTTATTGCCACTCCTTTTCAACTTTGCTTCAGAATATGCCATTAGGAAGGTGCAGGAAAACCAGGTGGGACTGAAATTAAATGGGACACATCAGCTGTTGGTCTATGCTGCTGATGTGAATCTACTGGCTGATAATATGGATACCATAAAGAAAAAAACAAACTTTAACTGACGCAAATAAGGAAGTTGGTCTAGAAGTAAACAAAGAGAAAACTAAGTATATGTTGCTGTCTCATCACAGAAATGCAGGGCAAAATCATGACACAAAGATAGGAAACAGATGTTTTGAAAATGTGGTACAGTTCAAATATTTGTGAATGATAGTAACAAATGAAAACTTGATTGAGGAGGAAATTAAGAGGAGATTGAATTCAGGTAATGCTTGCTAATATTCAGTGCAGAACGTTTGTCGTCTTGTATGCTGTCTAAAAATATAAAAAGTAAAGTATAGAAAACTGTATTATTTCCTGTGGTTCTATATAGGCATGAAACATGTTTCTGACATAGAACATAGATAGACTGAGGGTGTTTTAGAACAGGGTGCTGAGGAGAACATTTGGATCAAAGAGAGATGAAGTGACGGTAGATTGCATAATGAGGAGCTTCATAATTTGTACCCTTCTCCAAGTATAATAATAACGATGAAGTAAAGGAGGATGAGATGGGCAGGGCATGTAGCACGAACGGGGAGAAGCGAAACGCATGTAGGACATTGGTGGGAGAGCCAGAAGGAGCGAGACCACTGGGAAGACCAAGGCTTAGGTGAGTGGACAATATTAAAATGGATCTTAGATAGGATGAGGGTGGTATGGACTGGATTGATGTGGCTCAGGGTATGGACCAGTGGCGGGAAAACGGTATTGAACCTTCAGGTTCCATAAAATCCCTGGAAGTTCTTGGGTAGCTGCACAACTGGCAGCTTCTCAAGAAAAGCTCAGCTGCAAGAAGTCAATTACAGTGTCCCATAGCCCACATTTTCTTTAAGGAATCTCACTTTTATCAGTATTTTGTCATCGTACTTTGGTAATGTTGACTTTGAGGTAAGTAAATTGGTGTAAATTATGTGTAACGAATCAGCCAATACTGTGATCAATTTTGTGGACATTATCCATCACTCAGTTTTTTATTAGAAATGACATTTTGGAGATTAAACTCTGTCTTCATTCTTAGGTAAGAAACCTGTACTCTATAGGGCTCAACTGATAGATGTAGTCCCTGTCTTCTGGAGACTGGGATCAACGGTTAATTGGGCTCGGCAGTATATTTTGCCTGAATTTGGAGACAAGAGTCCAATATCTGAAATGTAGTTTCAAATAAAACGATAATACATTATGCTGTGAACATTGATTGTTATAAGGTAATGTAAAGTTGTCCCTATTCTTAACTAATTAAGCACTACACCATGAAGATGTATGGGAAAATGGATCTATAGATCCACATTTTCTTGACCTCGGCACTAGTTGATGGTGAGTGGTCAGCTTCAGGCCCCTGGCCGCTTTACCCCCAGGAACATTGATTGTTGTACAGAGAGTTTCTTAATGGCTCTGCACTTCATGGCAACTGGTACATTGCTGGCTGTGAGACGCATACACATTTTGGCGATGAATCAGCATGCCTGATTGTCGATAACATTTTGAATTAAGGGAAGTTATTGATTTTATGGACTGGCATTATGTTTCACAGTGAGCAGTACGGTTCATGTGTGGGAGTTTGTTTATGATTTGGCAGTACGCAGCAGTTACCGGCTCCATTAGGCATATATTTTCAGTTACAGTTACTGAGTAGTGCGGTATGTCATGGTGCGGTATACTTTAGAGCAGTGTGTATTTCTGTATGACACCTCATGAAATGCGGATTTCGTGATGAAGGAGTTTCTAGCAGGCAAAATATTCACAGTTCAGTGAATAAACTTAGAATAACCAGACTCTTAATAGGCAAGAAACAAAGCCATAAGGGCCGAGTGCTTACTGAGAAGACTGAGATGACTTCTACAGACACCTAGAAAATCACTGAAAATCTAGCTCAAGAGACTGGACTGTCAAAGTCTAGTTCAAGAATGGCAACACAAATTGCTGAAGCTTTGGTCCTATAAAAGAACAGTAATCCACACACACCTTGCACCTGTCGTCGAAGGTGAGATCAATCTGCAATTGACATTCTTTTCTGATGAAGAATGGTTTCGCTTGCAGGGATACATAAATAAGCAAACTTATCGGATTCTAAGGCCGGTTTCAGCAAGACTCAGCTACTACCCATGCTGCACATTTGTCTATGCAGCCTTTGTTTGATGTCTTCTGCGACAGAATCATCAGCAGTGGCATATGGCCATCATGTGGACCTAATCTTAATTCTTGTGATTTTTTTCTGAGATTGTTTGAAGGACATAGTTTACAACAGTAACCCCTGAACAGAAGAACTGAAAGAAAATATTTGTAGGGAAATTGAAAATATTCCTGCCAAACAGCTTCAGAGGGTAAATCAGAACTTCTGTGTGAAGAATGTATACAGGGAGAGCATTTTCAACACCTCTGATCTTTGAATGAAGGTAGAACTTCCCTTCATTCCAAACATTATCTGCTGTCAGGCATGCTGATTTATCAGCAAAATTTGTATGTGCCTTGCAGCGAGTGACGCACCTGCATCTGAGAAGCGCAGAGCTTTGGAACCGCCCAACGAAGTAAAAATCCTCCCTGTATTAATATATCATAGTTACGAATGTTTGGAACCAAATAAGCTACTGATATCTTAATTATTTAGTATGTTTGGAGGAATTGGATATGTGTAACACATAACACTTATGTGGTTGTGCAGTACAGTTTAGACTGCTGAAGTGCTGATTGTGAGGATACAGCAAGAAGATTTCCTGTGAAGCAATGCTTTGCTGTGGAAGCTTAGTTATGGAAGTCACAGTACACTTTTGTAAGGTATTAAAAATTCATTGCATGTAAAACTGTAATAGGAAGATTGGAATAAATGAAATGAGAGGTGGAGGATGATGTTAAAAATGAAGAAAGCCGTCTTCTGGGATGTGGTGCCAGGTAGAAATTGTGTTAACCGACGTTTCGAAAGAACGTATCGCCTCCATCTTCAGGGTAGAAGACCCTGAAGATGGAGGTGATACCGACGTTTCAGAAGAACATATCACCTCCATCTTCAGGGTAGAAGACCCTGAAGATGGAGGTGATACATTCCTCCGAAATGTCGGTTAACACAATTTCTACACGGCGCCACATCCCAGAAGACAGCTTCCTTCATAGTCACCACCGCGAAAACCTCAAATCTTACACAATGTTAAAAATGTTTATAAGGATATGTGCATTTGTAGGTGATTTTTATGATGCTCTCATTATTTTGACAGTATAGCCCTCAGTGTTAGGTGGCTGATGAATTGGAAAAAGATTTGAAAGAAACCAGTCATGACCTATCCAGATATTAGCTTGGAGCAACTGAGGAAATCCATGAAAACCTCAGGATAGCCGATGTCCCAGACAATATTTGAACCATGTCCCCCCCCTCCAGCACAAGTCTAGAGTGTTACTAGTACGCCACCCTGTTCAGTGTGGGGATGTCAGGTAGTCAGAACTACTAAGCTTTTGTTATGATGGTTCAGGAAGGACAGTGTACCTTGATGCTTCAGTACCTGTATGAAGTTATTCATGAATTCCACTTTGGCAGTGTTGTGTCATGCATCATGAAATATTTTGTGAGACCCAATTGAATTTTGGACAAAATAACGTCTGGCACATTTTGTTGTGTGAGAGACATTGTGTATAGTGTTTGATGTACTTGCAGAATGCCCATGACAGGAATGCCTGTGAGGCAATCCTGAGACGTGAGAACCAGGGTTACCTCCTGCATAGCTACCCTGTTGCACTGAAGATGTCAGCAGAGCCCCCAGACAACTCCCCCACGCTATGTGACCAGTCTGTGCTCAGTAATGAAACTAGTGTGCCTGGTCCACAGACAAATAACTTTGAGTTTCTGGCTAATGTTGATGATCGTGATGTGAGAGACAGGACTGTTAGTGTGGTGACATATCACAGTGGTGAGGAGCAACCTGACAACTATGAAGTCAATGTTAACTATAGTACGAGCCCCAGTGCTCGTATGAGGTCTGCACTTCAGGTCTCTCCATCTCCACATTATCTGTGTGCTCCGCCTCAGCAGGCACGTTCCTACACCTCAGTCAACTTGACGCTGCGTCCTCCTTCATCAGAGCCACAGCCTCCCATTGACATCCGGTCCGCAGGTTCCAGTTTGACATACTCCACATGTTCATATGATCCACGACAAGGCTTTCAGTCACAGCTGCAGATCTGTATTGGTCCTGCTGGGGTGGGCAGCATATCAGCTCTCCGGACACATGCAGTACCCATACATACATCCTGCACACCAGCACATGAGGGGGGACAGGAGGAGCGGTTGCAGTCCTTCACACATGGTGAGTAATATCATTAAATTAAAGAAGTTGTGGGAAGAACTAATCACCTACTCTCTGATGATGTGACGTGGACAGCATAGGAAATGATGCAGCCAACAATTCTTCTGTTGTTGCATGTGTATTCATTGCTGTGGGGAATGTGTTTACTGAACTGTTTCCNAATTATTTGGGGGGGGGGGATACGTATGCAGACACAGGCAGCAAGGTGAGCTCATTAGCCTACTTTTATTTTTTCAAAATAAGGAAAATAGGCCAAAAACGTTTTAGTGTAGCATGTTTACTTTCATGTATTTCTGTTACACAAGCCATCAATGATATGAAGAAAGCAGTCTTCTGGGATTTGGCACCGTGTATATGTGGTGTTAACTGACGTTTCGGAGGAACGGTAAATTTACCGTTTCTCACGGTCTCTTCGCTTGCAGATTTCTTATATTTTTTCTTCTACCCTAAAGATGGAGGCGATACGTTCCTCCAAAACGTCGGTTAACACCACATATACACGGTGCCAAATCCCAGAAGACTGCTTTCTTCATAGTCACCGCCGTGAAAGCCTCAAATCTTACATTAACGATATGTTTGTATCATAATTCTTTCCACACTGGAGTATATTGAACTCTTTAAGAAATTCTTTTTTGTAAGCCATATGAGAAAGTATGACAGTCTTCACAGAAGTCTACCACTGGACTTTGTATCAATAAGCCCATTTCATATACCATATGGGTGTCCTCCGGCCTCTGCAATAGCTGCAGTAATAGGGGCTGTGTAACTCTAGTTTTCCTGTCCTCTTTGGTTTCATTGCCTTTAATTTTCATTGAAAAGTACGAGGGAGAGTCAGGAAATAGGTCACAAATGGAAGTGGAACAGCTCTGATGGATGTAATAGGTTTTCTATGTGTATCACTAGGTAGCATCACAGTCCAGCTTAATGACAGTCAGGGTAGCCTCAGAGAAAAATTTTACGAGTTTCTCAGATGTGGAAAGCATACGAAGAGGAATTAGTAACACATGTACAGTGAACAACACATCGCACATTACTCAAATGCTTAAAGACAAAACAGAAAGACTGGAATCGTGAGGGGAAAGAATCCAGTTTTACTGGATCCTGGGGCACTGTGGAGTCGAAGTTATTGAGAGATCTGACTCAGAGGCAATCAATCAAAGACAGCAGAGATAGTCAGCTGCTATTATCAGTATCAGATCTTGAAGCCCAAGGGAAAAGAAAGGCAAAGAGGTCCTTCACAGTTTCTGTCAAAACACCAAAACGGACAGAGGAGAAAGCTGCTTTGAAAGGTACTACAGGAATGGCTCATCTCCGTGGTTCTGCGAGATAAAAATGAACCATCATGCCTTCGTGTCAATAAACCATATGAGAGCAAGCTTAAGTA
Source organism: Cryptotermes secundus (assembly GCF_002891405.2). Classification (NCBI taxonomy): domain Eukaryota; kingdom Metazoa; phylum Arthropoda; class Insecta; order Blattodea; family Kalotermitidae; genus Cryptotermes; species Cryptotermes secundus. The sequence continues at coordinate 657,542 of NW_019718620.1, read as the reverse complement.
AATTATGATTGTACCCACAACTGAATGCAAATGTGATGACGGACTGCAAAAGGAGGAATTTCTTCTGGGATTGTAAACCTTATGAGAACCAAAGGGCAACAGTGATAGGGATTTTATCTGAGAATAGCAAAAAAGAAGAATACCCTAAGTAGGATACAGAGCTCTTAAGCCTAGAGGACAAAAGATTTGTGCAGGACTTGTTTTACTTCATAAAATTCCTACATTAATTTAAAAAAGGAGAAAAAGAAATAAATGTACAAAATATTAATAGAGTTAAGTTAAGAGATATACTCAAATCATTAGATAATCACTATGATAAAATAAGATGTTTGTAAGTTTACTATAGAGGGCTGGATGGGCATTGCTTAGGCCTTTTTTTGTATATACATTTATTTTTCAAAATGAAAAAAGGTCTAGGTAACAGGCGGGCATGCGCATATTCATAGACAGGTTTCAGTAATCAAAATGGCAATATGACCGTAAGTATAAGTGACTGTAATCTGACTGCTACAGTGATCCACTTAGTGGCTGTGGTTCCAGACCGCTTAGGTTGTATCACTGGCATGTCTCTCTTCACTTCCAGTTCCGTTGGCCTGTGTTACACAGCTGAACCCCACAGACCGTTTCCATACTGAAGGGAAGTATGCAGTTGGAACAGTTGCGCCCCCTCTCATTGTTTCTTGATGTGTCAGGAATGAAAATGCACCTATACGTACCTTCGCCATGTCTGTCTTGCTATCCGTGTACATGTGACATCGCAAGAACTGCTAAACGGCGTTTCATGAATTCTAATATTGATGGAGGTTTACAAAAAATTTACTGTCACTTTCCATTTGTGCTTAAGACTGGATACAATATCGGACACGAAGACCTGTACACGTTTCCCTGTATAATTTGCAAAAAATTCTTCGAACAGTAGTTGAAGAGAAAATTAATCTTACGTTTTATATCCAGTACACTTTTCCGCAAGCCTTAGGATTTGAGATAATTAAACGAAAGAAAGAAAACACCCTGTAATTGTCACACTAGGTATACATTTACCAATTTATTGTGTATTTCATATTATTATTATTATTAGTGGGGTGAGACTTCAGTCCGCTTGGTACTGCGGCCACTACTGGCCTAATTTAGCAGCCCCAGATGATATATGATGGTGATTGTGGAGCAACTGGTGGAATGAAGATTGACAGGGGAAACCGAAGTACTCGTACAAAACCTGCCCCAGCGCCACTTTGTCCACCACAAATCCCACGTGACCAGACCCGGGCTCCAACCCGTTCCTCCGCGGTGGGAAGTCAGTGACAAAATGCTTGACTAATGTTGCGGCTATTATTTTCGTAGAACTAGTATTCGCACACAATGCATTCTCCTGAAGTACTAGCATACTCCCAGTGGGTTCGTGAACCACCGTTTTGAAAGCAGTGCTTAACGGATAATGTCGTAATATCGGGGTGGGTTCTGATGTCTTATAGCCGTAGAGTCGAAGCCCGTAGCCAGTCGCCTGACACATTTGGTCATATGACTGCGGATTTGCATACATCGCCTTCACCTTGACCAAACAGTTCCACAGTTTGTGATATGATATGGTCTGGCCCGCCAGCTGGCACCCCCCCAACACCAAATGTGGCCGCTATTTCTGGCGAGCCAAGTGCTTCAGCGCTCTGAGGAGCCGAATTTTAAATCTTTTTGCCCCAAAATTATTTAACATGCCATGCGACCCCGCGAAAATGGCCTGTCAATTCTGGGACAGTGTTTTGTGTCAGTTCAACGTTTGACTTCACGTCATGCCGTAACGGTCTACAGAACGCATGCCGTGGTTATAAATCGATGTGAGTGGTTGTCGTACAGGACAGCCTGTACCCATTGCATATGAGGCTTAGTGGGCCTCCATGTTGTAATGAACTGAAATATGAACATCCGTTGTGTTTGTTCCTTTCAAATGGTTATTCACGTGTTCACCGGCCAGGATCGGGCTGTCGGATGAGCACCCGTCAGTTTCTTATGAAAGAGCCTCGAACTCACACATTCCATGGAGCAGAGTTCACCTTAATAAGCTGATAAGTCATTCGGATACTTGAGAAATTCCCTGCTCAGTGAACAACCAGGGTTGCACTGAACGAATTTTCACGAAATTTGGTAGTAAGAATTTAATGAAATTCGCTTATGCATAATGAGAAGCTTCATGACTCTCATTCGCCAAGTGTAGTTAATTATAATGATGAATCCCCATGTTAATTAATTATAATGATGAAGACAAGGTAGATTAGATGGACAGGGCATGTAACGTGCATGGGGAAGAAGAGTAATGCATGTAGGATTTTGATGGGAAAGCCAGAAGACCACCAGGACGACCTCGCTCGACGTAGGTAGGAGAATAATATTAAAACGGATCTGAGAGAGCTAGGATGGGGTGGTATGGGCTGGATTGATCTGGCTGAAGATAGGTACCAATGGAGGGCTAAGACTGACGGCTTCTCAAGAAGGACTCAGCTCCATGGAGTCAGTTATACCAGTTTTTGTTTACAATAAGACAAAAAATGACGGACACTTTGTGCGTGAAGTCCTGCTTTCATTTCTACCCCTGTGCCCAACGTAAGTCACAAAATATTAAAAGTAACGTTAAAGTTAAAGATGCCCCTGTAAGAGGCCGTGAAGGCGCATAAGGGTGTTAAGAGGCCGAGGCTCCCACATCTAGACAATCGGCCCACAGATGGCGGCAAAGTTGTCAGCTAACTCATACCGTTTTCGAGACAGTTAAAAAGGAATTGTCAGGCCCTGCATACATACGTTCAGCATTGCTGTGGTTTTTCGCACAGACGCGAATATTGCCGAACAGTTAACAGTGGGTTTCCAAATACGCGGGGAAGTATTGAAGTCTTTCACTCTCGGTAATAATTAAACGAAGCTACCTTCTACGTGCATTTATAGGTCTGAAAAATATAAGAATATAGATCGGTTGAAATATGTATAATGGTCATGCAACCTGTCTCTTACTCTCGATCAAGAAAGGGGTAATTATACATGAAAACAAATATCTCGTAAAACCCGGAAAGGCGCACTTATGATACCCGGCTTTATATTTTTTAATCATCCGTTTTGCTCTGTTTATAATATCATCAGAAGTTCGCATTCACGAATTGAAAAGCTGAAAGCAGCAACAGCACGAACTCGCCAGAACTGGTTTATTTCCCAAGTTCCCCCCCCCCCGCATGCGTTGGTGCGGTCTTGAAGACGGCTAGCCCATATACAGCGAAAGTTACATGCACAGCCTTAAGTCGGAAATAACAACAGTGTTTTGGTGTAAGGGGCTGTAGTTAACTTATGCCCTTTATTATTATTTTTTTCTTCTTCAAGCGTTACCAGGCGCCAGAGAAGTACTGTCCAATTTAAAATCTTAGAAATTATGTGAAGTGTTTTATACAGCGCTGATATAGTTGGCCATGCTGTACTGAGGCTATGGAAAGAAGTCCCATGGATCGACTCCTGCCACATCGCGTTTTATATGTTGTTTCTCTGTCCAGTTGCCCAGGATTTCTGCTGACATGAGTGATTATGGTGATAACCATGTGAAAACCTTTACAGCGACCATCTCTTTGGCCTGGTTGACATAGGAAAGAGAGGGGTAGAGGGTAATATGGCAGTACCCAGAAAAGGCGAAGCCTTGAGCACCGGCATCCCCAACATTTAAGAAAATAATTTCCATGTATTTAGTGTAGGAACATGAATGAAACAGCGGCCTCAGTTTGACCTAAGCAGTCGGTGAAGTTTAGTGTCGGCGTTGTTGCTGATGGTCGCACATGTAACCAATACTCCAAGTCTTGCCTCACGTCAAGAGTGTGTTACCTTTGCCAAGTTCAGTGTCTCCGAAGCAAATATCTGTTCGAGGCGATGACAGTTGTATTCCGACATAGACTGCCGAGTTCTTAAACATTTATTTTTTTTATTGCTAGTGGGGTGGGACTAAGTCCTTTGTACTGCGGCCACTTCTGCCCTATTGTACCAGCCCAAGATGATAGGTGAGGGTGATTGTGGAGCACTTGGTGGAATGAAGATTGGCAAGGGAAACCGAAGTACTCGGAGAAAACCTGCCCCAGCGCCACTTTGTCCACCACAAATCCCACTTGACCAGACCCGGGATCGAACCCGGGCCGCCGCGGTGGGAAGCCAGCGACTAACCGCTTTAGCTGTGGCGCGGCCTTTCTTAAACGTTAATGAACGTTGTGCATATAGCTACCATTGTGATTTAAATGGTTAGGGCAATCAAGGACAGTGGTTTTGTAGTGGTGCGAGGTGCTGTCCTGCTGAAAGGTGGGATTGTTGCCCTCAGTTTGGGGCAGCGCAGTGTTTCTCACTGTGTACAACATACACACCATACGTATGTCTGCATACGAGACCGAAGACATGCAACCTCACCTCGCTGAAAAGTGTACCTGTAAGAATCGTTCATCGTTGTCCCTCTTGCAGATAATGCTGCTTAACTCTTTCGATGGTCTTCTGTTGTCAGCGGTTGCAATAACAGTAACTGGTAATGTGTAAAGTCTACTAAGTGTTCTACTTCGATTGCAGTTCCGCTCATACGTGTTACTCTTCAGTAGTTCAAAACACCGCCATAACTTTACATTCATGTTTAGAAAAACACAAGTTAATAATGTATTTCCTTATCCTTTGCAACATTGTTCGTGATGCCATCACACTTATACGTATATATGTGTTGATGAAGTCCGTGTTTTCTGAGTAGCAAGACGAACGGAACGAAAGCAGTCGTGTGTTGTACATGCCAGAATGAGTTAATTTTTAACATCGGAGTGACGGACAGAAATAGACGGCCTTCCTCGGCAGCACCCCGCCTACTCGCGGCCAGCTGTGATTACTGCAAGACGGCTGTGGGGCAAAGACACCAGCGCTGCGTGATTTTTTTAAAGTAAGGTGTTGCACAATTTTTTCTGCCAACATTTATGGTAAGGCAGCCATGAAGTTACACGTAGGGCCCTGTTAATAATGGCTGGTGCGCTGGGTCAAGTCTTTATGGTCGCGGGGATGAGATGTTACTGGACTTTGAATTAGTTTCTTACGAACGTGGCATTGTAGCGTAAAAAGTTAGTAAAATGCGGGGAGTTTCCTCACCAGCAGAGCGACTACTAGTATTAGCTTAGGAAGAAGGGTTCGATGTTATGCTGGCTAGTGGCTCCTAGACGCCGTGGTTGTAATACAAATGTGTATGTATTGAAGATACAGAAAATTACACGAGGAGAAATTACACGGTAGTATTCTTGACCTGATACGTTAGGGCCGTGAAATGAAGAACGAAGTGTGAGGGACATCACCGATAACATGCATAAGGGAAATAAAAAATAATAAAAAACTAAACCATATATTTGTTCGAGAACTTAAAAAATAAGATACTTGAGAGACAGAGTCGGAAGATAATGTTTAAATGGATGGCTTTTGTGAACATGATGTTGAAATTTTACGGCCTGTAGATTCAGTTTGATGTGTACATCAAGTGGTTATTAACTTTCGTAGCGCACCCGTGTCAAAGATCTTCAGATCTTCAGAACTGCTTCTCGTGAGTAACCCGACCTGTTGTTAGGACGTTAAATGTGTGGAGGATAACATTAAAGTGTGTTGGGAACAGCTGAACATGTGTCGCCCACCAACCCATCCTTGCCCTTTCCTCACGCCGCTAAACTTAGTAGCCCACACCCACATGGACAGCGGAATGCCAGACCAGCCAGAGCCAAGGTAAATATTGTGGCGAGATGAATTTGCAATGTTCCAGTGTCCAATAAACCGGTACTGGCGGAACCCCAGACCACGTTTTTAGTTCGCCTTCCTTTCATTTAGGCGTATCAGATCATAATGTGCTTCCCTCCATTTCAAGTTCTGAACCATTTGGCCTATTTTAATGAAACTTGGTAAGAATGTCTGGCATTGGAGGCCACCCCACCCCATTGTCATCGTTTTAGTTTTCCACAGCAATATGCAGTATGTAATTATGTTTACTCATGTTGACTACTTCTGTATCCATGGTGTTTTGGAAAAACCATGTAAGGATTTATGGAATGCTGAATAAATGAAATGAATGAATAACATTATGGTGGACGCACTAACTAGTGAGCTGGGAACAGTTCATAATATGGAGTCCTGGTATGTTGTATGGTAAAGAATATTCGAAAGGTATATAGCTTTTGACTATGCTTTTTTTTTATTGTAAAATAAGAACATGGCACCCATGAGAAAATGTCCTTGCTGTTTGTTCAATAAGTACTGAACCATTGGAGCCAGGCAAGTGACATTTCGTATTGAGATATATCATGAGCCTACCTACAAATTTTGTATGAAGTATTGTTTGTAAGCTGACAGTTGCAAACATGGCCGTGATGCGAAGCTTTGTGGTTATATTGAACACAGTTATTGAGGATAGGGCCTGTACTTAAGTAAAAAAATTCTTCAAAAATATAATAAAATAATGATAATGTTTTTGGATCTGTAGGACTAGAAATTTATGCAACATAGCTGTTTCCAAAGTTATTTTTGGGGGTTTTCAAAAGATCAAACCCTGCTGGTCTTAAAGTCGGGTAAATTGTACCATTTAAATTCCATGTCTGTGTATATTGGTCATCAGACGAATTTTTTTTCAGGTGTTGTAAATTTTATTTTCTGTTTTCCTTAAAAAATACCAGAATGAAATTTTGCAAGCTTTTCAATGGCCTATCAGCATGGACCTCTTACAGAACCCTGTTAGCAACCTGCATCATATCTGACTTGCCATCTTGGCATTTCCTTGGTGGCGACAATACTAGCATAACTGTGCAACGGTTAAGGTCATCAGTTATATTGTGATAGACCTTCGAAAAATGGAACTTCATTCAGTCATTATCTCCGAAGTAAAACAGAGAAAAACAGCATGGCGGCCTCATAGAATATTTGCATGGCAGTATTATTCCAATTTCAGATGTTAGTACTACTTACATATTGGTGTTGTGACACAAGGATAATTATAGCATGTTTAATGTTTATGTCTACCTCACACTAAAAAGGAATTCCACTTAGTAACGAAATTTGTTGAGAAGCTAATAGTCAATATCTACACAAGAAATTTTGTGTCTTTTATGGAACCCAGAGGTTTATTACTATGTTCACAACGGCCTGACACTGAACTCCATCCTGAACCAAATGATTCTGGTGTACACTATCACAGTTTCTTTTTAAGACCATATAGCTTTGAGTGATAGGATGAAGGGTGAATAATGAATTGGAGAGGATTTGGAAGGAAGCAGTTGTGACTTAGGCAAGGTACTATCCCAGCATCTGGCTGGAGAGACTGAGGAACACCATGAAAATCATCAGTCAGGATAGCTGGCATTCTCGCTGAGATTTGAACCAATCATCTCTGAAATAATCTAGAATGTTACCACTGCATCAGCCTGCTCAATCCTTTTGGTTCTCTAGCATATCATTTTATATTGTCACATGTATGAGTGACTATAGACAGGGTTTGGACTGGTGATTGGATTTATTGCACACTTAACACAAGACTCATGACTATGTTTTACAGTTTTTTACAGCACACACTAAATCTCTTCAGTCTGCTGTGTCTTCACAGTTGTTGCCTGGTAATGGCCTTCAGTGGAGGACGTTCCCCTTACTTTGGTTTCCTGAACTAGTCCCGTGCCTCAGCTACCAGCCTCTAACAGCAGCAGCTCACAATGACCAAACTGCAGCAGTCCTCTGACAGACTGCTCGCCAACCAACTCGCTTCATTCCACTGTACTCATCTGCACTAATTTCTGTTACTAAGTGTCCTGGTTATAACATCTCAGCATCATGTTTTTAATTCTACAGTCTTATGTGCAAAAATGTGTTAAAACATAATGAAAGCTAGATATTTTAAAAATTTTCATTACATGTTTTGCCGAATTGGTCATCATCAGGTGTTAAAAGTTGTGGATGAGGAAACTGCTGTCATTCTGGGTTGATGTCTGGTTGCTGATGTATGGTTCCCCTAATGTGCATGTTTGTAATCCTCCGTGCTGTGTTGTGTACCCCATCGTGTTATGTTCCTTGTCTTGATTTCAACTGCTTCATATAAGACTGTAGAATTAAAAACACCAAGTGAAAAGTGCAACATGATGCTACAATATTATCTCAGCATGGACTCCACAGAAAACACCATTTCTCTGTTGCTGTATCCATTGTTGCATGCATAGCTTTCAGTATGGACCATGCAGAAAACACACTTTCCAGCCAGTCCATTGGCACATGTTAGGAACGTGTTGTCTAGCAGCGGGCGTTGTTATTACTTAGCAACAGGTCCACATGCTACAGTATGTTTTTCTTATCTCATGTGTGCAACATGCTCCACCCATCTCATCATCCTTGATTCGATCAGCCTAACAATATTTGGTGAAGAGTACAAATTATGAAGCTCCTGATTATGCAGTTTTCTCCATTCCCTTGTTACTTCCTCTGTATTTCTCCAGATTTCTCCTCAGCACCTTATTCTCAAAAGCCTTTCTTCCAGAAGTTCATCACAGTGTTTGGTTATGTTTCAGTTCTTCTGCAGCAGCAGTTGGAGCGCAAGAATAAGCTTCAGCGAGAACTGAGGAAAGAGAAAGAGAACCTGCGTGCGATGCAGAGGGAGGTTCAGGAGATGAGAAGGGATCTTGAATATCGGCAGCGATGCAAACAGACCATGTCTCCACCTGTCGTGTCCTCTGTGGTAGTTTCATGTCCAGACTGTATTGTATGACACTAATACTGCACTGTAGTGAGATTTTTATGGTTTTCTATAAAGTCAGTGATAAGAAGTGCTCAGCTGTATGATTCAGGCTTAACTTAGCTAACCAAAACTATTTTAGCAGAAGCTGAAGGTTCAGTACCACTAATATTAAAGCCCTGCTATTGACCACAGCCCGGAGTCATTTCCATCCACCTCCCATCCTCACAACCAATTTCCTTGAGATCCATCTTATTGATTAACTAACTCTCCGGTAGCAGAACCTGAAGGTTCAACACCGATAATACCAAAGCTCGCCATTGGACATGATCCTGAACCAGTTCCAGGCCACCCCAGTCTTCATAACATATTTTTCTAAGATCCATCTTACTATTGAACAAACCCTCTAGTAGCAAATAGAACCTGAAGGTATAACACTGCTAATACCATCTGTCATTAGACATGATCCTGAGCCAGTTCTATTCACCTCCCATTCTCACAGTCTCTTTTCCATAAGACGCATCTCACTAATGAACTAATATCTAAGCCTACCACTGGACACACTACTGAGCCAGTTCTGTCTGCCTCACATATACACAACCTGCTTTCCCATCTCTTGTTAGTCTTTCAAGTGACCTTTTTCCAAAAAGTTTCCCTGAAAACAGCCTGGAAGCATGTCTTGTCTCTTTCATCAGTCACATTTCCAACCTCCTGTTGCTGTCTCCTAGATTTCACCAGGTTCTAAAAACATCGCTGATTGGCATTTGCAGCAGTGGTGACATTCGGACAGAATGGTTAGAAGTGCTGAATGTATGACAGTAATAGATAAAAATGGGACGCTGCTATGGTCATAAATTGATCATTGTGTAGTTAGTTAGTTATTGGAGAGGGTGGGTTACCCCATGCACTGAGACCTGTATTGGTCCATTGTGCTTCTGTCTATGATTTCTACCAGTCTCTATATCCTACCGGTACTGGTGCTTACCATCAGTCCTGCTCAGCCAGCGAGACCGGCTCTACTAGCTGAAAGGTATCTATAATGCTTCCCCCATCTACCAGAGGTATTAGAGACTGCTATTGGGCGGGAAACGTCAGTTAATTTGGCTCAGTGACCTCCTTTGGAGATGTGAGGTTCTTTTACGTGCCGTAAAGCTACGACACGGGACCCACGGGTTAAAGCCCCTCCCGGAGGACTTGTTCCCTGAATTTTTCTGCCCTTAAAAATTCGATGACCTCCACCGGGTATTTGAACCCGCGTACTACGAGTCATGAGGTGGGAACGTTAGCTCTAGACTACGGAGGCCACTGATCATTGTGTAAATATTTCCTTCTTCAAAGCATAGAAGTGTGTTTCACAGTACTTATCGTATTTGTTTATTTAATAGTGCTTTCAAGAGCTCAGGTTATATAGTGTTCAGTGGTGACTGATTAGTATTTGATTAGAAGGGGTGTGGAAAGCAGGAAACCACAAAAAAATCTGTCAGGGTAGAACTGCTTGAGTGACATGTTTAATACTTCAGTGTATTATTATCAAAATATAATTTTTTTAAATATTCACACAAACATAAGTTAAAATGCAGTTTTTAAAAGAAACTTTGCACTTGTTCTAATTGTGAACGTTTTTTACAGTTGCAGAAAGTACAAGAGCTACGAGTGGAGATCCAGAGGCTGCAGGAAGAATGTAAGAAGATGACACAAGAGGTGGACCTCAGTTTGGATGTGCAGGTGCCACTTGGGGAAACAGATGAAGAGTTTTACAAAAATATCTACACTGGGCAGCAGGGCTTCATCTTTCCCCCATCCTCACAACCCCCTCCACCAAGTAAGTTCTGTGAATTGAAGACTGAGAGGTGGAGNCCTTTTTGGACTTCTCTCAGTGTTTATGGGTTTACATATTGCTAACCCCTGAACAGTTGGACAGATTTTTGTTTGTAATTGGTATTTAAGAGTCTATCCATCATATGCCAGGGCCTAGTGAATATGAACATTCTATTTCCAGAAACTACAGGGTGGAGCAGAGGAAACACGTATTAAGGATAACTTTGTTGATTTTCAAGATAAAGAAGGTATTTTAATGCTTTTTTAATTTACATTACGTACGGAAAATAATGTCAGTCGGATGACGTCTTTCTTGCTGGACACACATTTGGAGCCTCTCCTCAAAATTCTGCATCGCATTCACCAACATGTCTTCCGGCACAGCTGCGATTTCTTGACGAAAGGAAAGTTTCAGCTCTTGGGTTGTTTGTGGTCTGTTTGTGTACACTCTTGCCCTGAGGTATCCCCACAAACTGATAGATCAGGGGAGCATGGGGGCCAAGAAACATCACTGAAATGGGAGATCACGTGTTGAGGGAACATGTGTTGAACAACTTCTGTCGATGCTCTTGCCGTGTGAGCTGGGTACGATCCTGTTGGAACAACATTTGTCTCATGTTTACCCGATGCCTTAGGAGTTCTGGATGCAAGAAGCTGTTTAACATGTTGACGTAGCTCGCCAAAGTCAGTATAACTGCAATCTCCCCCTCTTCAAAAAAGTAAGGACCAACGATCCCTAACTTACAAACACCACACCACACTCACTTTTGAGCTGTGGAGAGGTATTTGGTGTGCCTCTCTTGGGTTCTCCGCCGATCAGAACCAGCAGTTTTGTTTCTTCACAAATCGATTCAGATGGAAATGTGCTTTGTCACTTATCTTTACCATGTTGTTAGCATCTTCAGTAAGAATGGTGAGCATTTCTTCACAAAACTTTCTGCGTTGTCCAAAATCCCCTTCGGCCAGCTGCTGGACAATCATTATTTTGTAGGCATGAAATTGTAACTCTTCGTATACAATGCAATGTAGCAAACGATGTGACATACCCAGAGCTAATGCCTGATGCATAGCGAAACGTCTGGGGCTAGTAAGAACCACCATTTTTGCTGTGTCAACATTTTCTGGGGTCCATACTGAATGGGGAAGGCCAGATGGTTTCCTCTTCATGACAGATGCAGTAGTTCTAAATGCTTCCACCCATCGGAGTCTAGTGTTATGATCTGGAATTGTTCCTCGACGCTCAATATTGATCTTTCGACAGAAAAGATGTTGGATAGTAACTGCGGAATCACTGTTTTTAAAAAACTGTTCGACAGCAAACACACGATGCTCTACATTCCAACGCGCCATGGCTACTGAAATTGCATTGTCTGTGCTGTCTGCCAGCTCACTCCCAAGGTTGTCAACTCCACCCTTGCTGAGTACTAGCCATTTGAAAAAACACGCGTTTCCTCTGTTCCACCGTGTAGAGGCCCTTCAGATAGGCCTCAAAACACATCATTTTTCTTGAAAATGGCTTAATGATTTTGATTAAATTTTGGTAATTCATGGAGACCATATCTGTGAATGAAACTGCAGAGGTGATATTCTCAGGAAGAAGGGATTGAGTGGCAGTAGGTGTCCAAACTATCCAGTTAGGCAGACTTCATCATTGTTCCAGTGTTCAGCAACTGACAGAAACCTGTACATTCTCAGGAGGAGATACACTTCACAAAAACAAATGACTGATGTCTTTGCTGGTGTTGAACTATGTGTTCTGCTCTCCGACATTTTGTAGTGTTATGTCATGTTCTTGCATGGTTGGCTGAGAGGCAGATACATTTGGCATTGTCGTGTAGAAGGGCTTACATGAGAAATGTGTACTATTAGTCACAGCCATGTGATATTAGAGAGAGACAGACAGACCGAAGAAGTACTGTACTCCTAAGTTTATATGGAATGTCATTTTCTCAGCTTCTAGATTGTATGAAATTCAATGGAAGTATATGGTCACACTAGATCGTGCCATAGCTCAAGCGGTTAGTCGCTGGCTTCCCATCGCGGCGGCCTGGGTTCAATCCTGGGTCTGGTCAAGTGGGATTTGTGGTGGACAAAGTGGCGGTACTTCGGTTTCCCCTGCCAATCTTCATTCCACCAATTGCTCCACAATCACCCTCACCTATCATCTGGGGCTGGTACAATAGGCCAGAAGTGGCTGCAGTACAAGGGACTTAGTCCCCTACTAGTCACTCTACTAGCAGTAAAAGAAATATGGTCACACACTACTTCAAGGTACTGTCCCGCAAGGAAAATCATGAATGCACCAGACAATATATATAGCCCCTCAGATTTACTTGTGCTAAGCCAGATCTTTTATGAAAAAGCAATGAAGGACCTTGCACATAATAAATTGTTTCATTACATTGCAGGACCTGGGAGAAGACTTCAGCATGGAGACTCAGCAGATGGTCCCCATTGGACCTGCACACAGTGTACATTCCAAAACCATCCCCTGCTGGACAAGTGTGAGACATGCGAGATGCCACGTTTATTGCTAGGTACTGACACATGCTATTGCCATCCCATTCCTTCAAAGACCTTCTCACCCAACCCAGTGGTAATGCATGTGGAAAAACTGCCTCCTACTGAACCAGCGTGTGAATTGTGGAGTGATTAACTACATGACGTGACTAACAGAACAAGGGCTCAAACACACCATCACCTCCCACTTCTCCTTATACTAAATGAATAGTGTACCTGGCCAATGCCAAGTGCACTGATTTTGTTCAGTCACTGTTTGTGCATCCTGCGAGACCACCAAGCATCTCTGTGGTTGGACCATATAGAGGAAATGTTCATATGAACAGGCGCAGTTTCTGTTCTCGTTCTTGTTTCTTCATTGCGTCGGAAACATACAGTGCTGCAGAGGTGCTTCTGTAAGGCAATAATTAGTCAGAGTTAAGTAAATATAAAGTATGATTTATTTTCTTTTGCCAAGTGACTTGGTTAAGAAAAGAGGATCCAGATTGTAGAACTTGAAAGCTTTTTTGCTGAATGTTGAACAGTCCATCATGTCATTGTATCAAGAACATTTCTTCATCGATATAGTGTAACTGTGGGAGCATGTTTTTTGTCTTTATATTTTATAATGTAACTAATGTAATGCCTATTATAAATTCAGCAGAAAGTCTGTCCATTTGTTATTGTTTACAGATTAAATACAGCTTAATTATAGACATAAGTTTTAAGTGCCAACACAAAGGTGATATCAGTGATGTGCTTGCTTGTTAAGGATCTCAGGATATCCTGTCATCTGGCCATGCGCGAGTTTAATCAATTTGCGGAGAATCATTTCTTTTGAATCTTAACACCTTGTCTGCTTTCTTTCTTTCCTCTGTCTTCTCCCATCTTTATTCACATATTTCTTTCCCATACCTTTCATCTCTCCTCATCCTCTGCCTTTCCCTCTTTTCATTGACATGGGCAGAGCTTACATAAATGTCACTTGCCTTTTGATGATTAATGCCATCTGTTAGATATTGGGAGTTGAGAGTAACCGTATCCTGTTATTGCGATATGTGACAGCACAACATTTTCTCAAGGTTCCACTACCTCTTTGAGCCCATCACAAACTGGCCTTTTATGTATCAGATTTACCGTATCAGTTTTTGTAGTGTTTATTTATTGTAGTGGCTGTGAACATCAGTGTACTTGTTTATCTCTACTCCTGTCTTTCACATTGAGACTATTTATTTTCCAGATGTTAGACATCTTGCATGTGTCTTTGATGGTTGTTTCATCTGCACTGTATGAAACTGGCAGTGTGATACACCGAACATTTGTGGCTGGTGATACCCGGAGCAAACAAAATGTTTTCTTGCATTATCCCGTTAATAAGGCAACTAATCTTTTTATTTAAAATTTCCACAATTTGCAATTTTCTGTGTGCATGAAAGCATGTAGATGTTAATGATGCATATGAAGTTCTCTTAAAAATTCATGACATGACATGACATGAAGTCATTTAGTACTGCTTCCTGAAATGGTTCTATTGTAGAAGGGTGAGACTGAGTCCCTTGATATTGCAGCCTCAGCTGGGTCTATTGTACAAGTGGAGTGAGATTGGTACGGAATCCTGAAATGGGTCTGTTGTATTAGGTGTGAGGCTGAGTCCATTTGTACCAAAGTCTGTTGTACCATCTACTGATGATGTATGATTATGAAGCAGTGGTGGAATGATAATTGGTGCGGAAAAAACTGAAGTGCTCAGAGAAAAACCTGCCCTGGGATTGAAAATGGTCATCTATGACGAGAAACTGGTAGCCAATTGCCTGCGCTGTTGCACAGTCTGGCAGATATGAATATGGGCTTAGCATCTGCTAAACCTTACACTAAATATGTGGATTACGGGAGTCAGATGTATTTGAGCGTGTAGGCCCTTACATTGTTACTTTGATATCATCTGTTGTGGTATATTTACAGTATATATTTCAGTTTCTTAAAGAATGCTAAGCCAGTCACGGTAGCCGAGCGGTGTAAGGCATACACTGTCTTCGCTCGCTCGGAAGCCAAGATCATGGGTTCGAATCCCACTCAGGGCGTGGATGTTTGTGTGCATTTTTCTGTGTTTGTCTACAGGTAGAGGCCTTGCGACGAGCTGATCACTCGCCCAAGGAGTCCTACCATAGGTGTAAGATCTCGAAAAACCGAAGTGAACGGAGAAGTTCATGGAGGTAGGCCTAGGCCCACTGGGGCTGTAGTGCCAAGGGGAAAAAAAAAATGCTAGTAAAATTAAAGTGCAATGATGTAAGCATTATAAAGAGTGAAGGAGATTACTGGCCCTGAAGAACTTCGGAAAGTGCTCTTTTATGTCTGGTGTGGCATGTAACTTACTTGTAACCTAACTATTGTGTGTGCGGTAGATGCAGGTCTAGCATTCATTCCAGCTCGCTGTCATCTATAACTGGGGAATAAAGCATTGTAGTCTCGTACAGTATACCGTAATTGTGTTCATAACCAACACAGAATTTATGATTTTAAAACCGTTACATTAGTTTTGGAACAGGGAAGACAGGACACATATCTTTTTTTTTTTGAGTGTGGGCCCTGAAAATGGATTTTGAAAGTCTTTATTGAAACACCTTTTTGCCAAATGAACTTTGTTTAGACAAATATTCACAGAATGTAAGTCACAAAATTTAAGGAGAACAATTGCAAATGTTACAAGGAATCATGTAGTTTGTAGAATGCCATTATGGACACCTTGTACAGCTGTGCTTCATGTAGTCTTGTCTCCAGCCCATGAAGAGGAAGATGACGCTTCATATAATATACAGGTAAGCTAACCACATTTATATTGATATGGTATGGGCAGTGCAGAGGACACTAGGGAATGACAAAATATTGGGAGAAACATTAAACACAAACAGAATGAACACTGATGAAGAGCCTTCTTCTAAAACCCCTTCAAGCACAGCAGTTAATATACATATGTACCACTTGCATTTTAACGTTACAAAATTCTGCATTTTTTCCATATGGTGTGTGTTGTTTAGTATATTTCATATGATTCTTAGAATTAATTGGCCCTTTACACAGCATTAACTGGTTGGTCTTTGTAGTGGAAACACATTGAGATATGAATTGAATTTTCAAATACTATTTTAGTGAACTTCAGGCATCATAGGTCTCAGGATTTTAAGTTTTCTTTGATATTAGAAGTTTTGAATTCTTTGATTCTGTTAATGGATATCCTCAGATGAAGTAAGTGCTGGTTTCCATTTGCTTGAACATAACATGGGGTGATATATATTGGTTTCAGCTGGAGGGGAGATGCAGGACATTCACATTCATGTGACACACCACAACTTTCCGGCCAGAAGTAAGTATGTGTCATGTTTCAGTTGCATCTTTTGTGTGTGGAGGTGTGCTTCATCATCTGACAAAATGGGAGCTTTGCCAAAGAACAATTTCTTCATAGTTAGCATACTGATTCAGGAAAACAAAGAACTGACAGTGCAATATCAAACAATGGCCAAGAATATAATGCAGCTGTTAACAGTGAAAAAGGACGCAATCAATGTGAGAGAACATGAATTGTGTTGCATGTTTGTAGGTCCATGGAGATATGTTCACAATTCAGTCTGTTAATGGTGATGAATAATGTAATTTAAATTTTAAATTGATGTCTGGCTATATGTAGAACATTTCAAGAAACACTTTGGTTTGTGATTTCTGTGATTATAGGTTATTGGGGGCCAAATTAATTATTTTGAAATGCTGATGTTCTGCATCTATCTGTCTGGGCCCTCCTGATCAGCTGTGTACAAAGTGTATGAAGTGTAGATACAGGAAAGATTGTGTTTGTCTATCCAGGTTGCATCTCCAAAACTATGAAATGGATGTACAATCAGTATTAAGGGGTGTACACTAAAAGTTTAATTTTGCCTTCTGCAGGTAGTGATCAAATTCTGGCAGAACTTGTTCAAGCAGGAGGTGAAATATTATGTTCTAAGATCCATAAGCTAATTACTTCTATTTGGCATAAGGAAAAATTGCCTAAACAGTGGAAGGAGTCTGTTATTGTACCAATTCACAAGAAGGGTGATAAAACTGACTACAGTAATTATAGGGGGATATCACTGCTATCGACTTCATACAAAATTTTATACAATATTCTTCTCTCAAGGTTAAGTCCATGCTCGAAAAAAAAAATAAGTCCATACATACATGAAATTATTGGGGATCATCAATGTGGATTTCGATGTAACGGATCATTCGTCAGTTATTAGAGAAAAATGGGAGTACAATGAGACAATATATCAGCTCTTTGTAGACTTCAAGAAAGCCTATGATTCGGTTAGGAGGGAAGCATTGTTCAGTATTCTAATAGAGTTTGGGATACCCATGAAACTAGTTAGGCTGATTAATATGTGTTTAAACGGAATGTATGGTAAAGTCCGTATAGGTAAACAGTTGTCTGATAAATTTCCTATTCAAAATGGTCTAAAACAAGGAGATGCTTTATTGCCACTCCTTTTTAACTTTGCTTTAGAATATGCTATTAGGAATGTCCAGGAAAACTAGGTGGGACTGAAAGTAAACGGGACACATCAGCTGTTGGTCTAGCTGATGATGTGAATCTGCTGGGTCATAATATAGATACCATAAAGAAAAACACACAGACTTTAATTGACACAAGCAAGAAGGTCTAAACACAGAGAAAACTAAGTATATGTTGCTGTCTCATCACCAAAATGCAGGGCAAAATCATGACATAACGATAGGAAACATATGTTTTAAAAATTTGGCACAGTTCAGATATTTGGGAACGACGATAACAAATCAAACCCTGATTCAGGAGGAAATTAAAAGGAGATTGAACCCATGTAATGCTTGCTTCCATTCAGTCCAGTACCTTTTGTCTTCTCATCTGCTATCCAAAAACATAAAAATTAGAATATACAAAACTATAATTTTGCCTGTGGTTCTGTATGGGTGTGAAACTTGGTGTTTGACATTAAGGGAAGAACATAGACTGAGGGTGTTTGAGAACAGGGTATTGAGGAGAATATTTGGACTGAAGAGAGATGAAATGATGGGAGGTTGGAGAAAACTGTACAGTGAGGAGCTTCATAACTTGTACTCTTCTCCAAGTATAATTAGAATGATCAAGTCAAGGAGGATGAGGTGGGCAGGGCATGTGGCATGAATGCATATAGGATATTGGTGGGAAAGCTGGAAGAAAGGAGACCATTGGGAAGACGAAGGCATAGGTGGCTGGACAATATTAAAATGGATATTAGAGAGATAGGATGGGATGTTATGGATTGGATTGGTCTGGCTCAGGATAGGGACCGGTGTAGGACTCTTGTGAACATGGTAATGAACCTTTGGGTTCCATAAAATGCTTGCAAATTCTTGAGTAGCTTCACAATTGGCGGCTCAAGCTCCATAAGTAAGTAAATTGGTTGTAACAAGTTCTTTAAGTTAAGTTCAATTCAGACGTTATTCATTTTCATAAAAGTAGCCTATACTGCAAAAAACCGTAAATGTTATTTGAAACATTCTTTGAAGTGATGAATGTTTAATAATATATAGTATGATTTAAAGGAGTACAGGTCACATGAGACAGAGCTGGCATTGAACCAGCAGATCATCATACAATTTGTTATGGAACAGAATGTTGTCACTCCCTGACACACTTGTTTCCTGTATAAATTAATCATATCAGCAGTTAGTAAAAGTATTTTTTTCCACTTAAAACTGTTGGGAACTTTATAATTTGTTTGGTTGTCCTACCTCAAATCTTCCTTCTACATGATAGCATTCAGACCAAAGCCAAACCACATCACTTAAGATGACATACAGTTAGTAAAAGTATTTTTTTCCACTTAAAACTGTTAGGAACTTTATAATTTGTTTGGTTGTCCTACCTCAAATCTTCCTTCTACATGATAGCATTTAGACCAAAGCCAAACCACATCACTTAAGATGACATGCAGAATAGACCATGACTACTCCCAATTCTTGTCCAAGCCATCCTGTTATATGACCTCAGAATCTTATGTAATTGGTTTGTTTGTTTGTTCTAGGGGTCATTCACAGTTGGGTTGTCTGACTGTCTGCTGTCACTGCTGCAGTCCATCCCATGATCCTCTTGGATGTTAAATCTTGAATCCAGGACACAGACTTGTTTGTAGGCCATTACACCAAACACTTGTCACATAACCAGGCAAGTACTGCTCTTTGTGGTCTCACATACAGAGCTCCATTACATCTTTTTGCCTGATGAATACTGTATCACTGATATCATTGTCCTGAAGGGACATCAGATGTTTACAAAGTGCAGATAACTATGCATATCAGAATGTTTCCAGAGGACTTGGAAAAAATGAGTTCAGAAGGTATAATTTATATTAATAGAAGCGATTTTACTGTCTAAATACTCATAAGCTGTGAACTAAAGAAATCCACAATCCACAGACATTTTTCAGTGAACCCTTTTACTGGATTTGGATGAAATGTACAAAACTTAGTGATAAATATGTATACAGAATTTTGGCTAGAAAACAAGAATGGATACTCAGAAAACTTAGCCGTGGATAGGAGGATAATTTTAACCCCTCAAGATGGTAACTCAAGCGTGCACTCACCGGCATTTGAATTACACTATCAATGGCATCCTGAGTATGCCCTCACTGACTGCAGGTTCACAAGATTTGTCACTGATCTGCCCTCTCCTAGGAGAGTCAAACTAGCTGAAGCATACCTCCAAAGATGTAATTTGCTCTGTATGTGTTGGTTCTTTCATCTGAAGTTTCATATGAGGCATGTGGAATGTTTCATGACCTCTGAACCAGCTCAAGCTGTTTGTTCCTAGTACATCCTGTAGCCTGGAAACAAGTGATATATTGGAAGTTACGGAACAGCCTAGCGATGATGAAGTATGTAAGTATGACGGAGGAACTGAAGTAGATATTTTTAACTCTTAAGAGTGTGTTTCTTCTATGGCGAAGTCAGAATGTAAGGAAATTGATAAAGAATGGGTGATGCAAGAGTACTGAGGCCTCAGTTGGCACAACAGAGTGATTTGCAATTGGAAAAAGTTTGATTCTTAACGTCTTAGTAAAATTCACTTTTCTGAAAGTGGTCCTATAAAGTCAAGCTTGCTAGAAAAGCATTAGGAGGCCTTCGGGCTATATTTTGATGATTCAGCAATAAACACTATAGTTACTGAAACAAAGCAGTACGCTATGGAATTCATAAAGACTTGCAAGGATGAACCAGAAACACATTTCTATGTTCTCAATTGGAAAGATGTCGATAGTGATGAACTTCATGCATTTTGCCATCAGATGCTATGGGAACCACCAAGAGCCAATGATAAATTTGTTTTATTAAAAATTTTCTTTTTGGTACAGGTCACAATTTTCACATTTATGAATAATGAACTAAGAAAATGTTCAAAGCCAGTCTTATTCTGAACACCTAAACATCAAATTAAGCAGCCTCTTCAGGTCAGAGGAAAGTATATCCCTTCATGAATTTTAGACTCTGTTGAAGGGCAGGCTGAGATTCAAGCAGTACATTCATATCCCTTGAAAGCTACAAAGTTCAGAATAAGGTCCTTTAAAGTTTATACTTCACCTACAGGTGATCTGTGGAAATTCATTCTGTCTACTAGTATCAAAGCAGATTTGACAAGCAGCATCGTCTCAGCTGATACTCTTGAAGCAGACAAGATTGTTCTAAATGCAACCACTTTCTGGCAAAGGACACACAAACATGGATGGCTAGTTTCTACAGCTTGCTAGGACTTTTGTATCATAAAGAAGAATGGTGTAAAAGGTGGAAAATATAAAAGAGGCTAAAAGGCAGCGTTACTGTGGGCTTACAGCAAAATCAGATAAACAACAATCTGGAACATAATAAAACATAAAACAGGAAAATTACATTTGGCTGAACAAATACCATCTCTTATAAATGAAGACATAAAGGACCCAGAAGTAAGTGCTGATGCCTTCAATACATTTTTTTTTTCTGGCAATTACTGAAGATCTAAACTTGCATCAGAAAGTGAGAGGTGATGTCATTTCAATTTTAAAAGAGGCATTTCCTAGAAAATTCCCTGGTATGAAGATCATTCCAACCACTGAACAGGTAAAAAGTATGTTCCCTCAGAGTAAAACTTGTCAGGTTATGATCGAATAACAAGTAAAATTTGAAAAGTGTGCATCTTTAATCAGTCACCCATTGACAGGGATCTTCCCAGATTGTTATAAGATCTTACTAGTAAGACCATTGTACAAGAAAGGGGACAAAACTAGTTAAACTGCAGGCCAATTTCACTAGTAAGTACTTGAGAAAGTTATGCACATATTATTTGAGGACTAATAATATACTAGTCCCGGAACAGTTTGGCTTCAGGACAGGATTATCCATTGAAAATGCAGTCTTTAAGCTAACAGACAGTGTTATTAAAATCTGTTAATCAAAAAAATGCATGTTGGCGGAATATTCTGTGATTTGGCAAAAGCTTTTGACTGTGAAAATAACAAAATTGTATTAACTAAATTACTTTTTTTTTTTGGCATTCAGTGAGAAAGAGCATGTTGCTCCAGATCTTAGCTAACAGACAGAAAACTGAAATAAGACGATAAAATTTAACCCAAAGTACCAACTCAAACTGGGGAACAATAAAGCATGGAGTTTCCCATGGGTCAATTTTAGGGTCTTTGCTTTCCCTAATCTGTATAAATGATCTCCCTCCTACATTAAACACCTCATCAATGTCCATATTATTTGTTGATGACACTGATGTAATTTAGTAAAAATTTAGATGATTTTTGCATATCAAACAAAGTTCTGTCAAATGTTAGTAAACATTTCTCTGCAATCAAGCTCCCTGAATCTAGATAAAAGATAATAAAATTTATAACAAAAAACACAATATCCATTCAACACTGGATATAATGATAAACATATAGAAGAGTCCATAACACAAAATTCCTTGGCTTACAAGGTGATAATCATTTAAACTTGAAAAACCATATTGGTCGGTTGGTTCCAAAGCTAAGTAGCATATCAGCAACGCTGACATTCTGAAATCAGTTTATTTTGCTTACTTTCACTCTTTAATGAAGTATGGAATAATTTTCTGGGGTAATTCATCTGACAAAAAGTTATTTACATTCCAGATGATGGGTGTAAATTCCATAATTCTTGCAGAGATCTTAACTTTTCAATGTAAATATATATTTTCATTAATAAATTTCATCACAAATAATGAAAAACATTTTCAGACCAATGCAGATGTACAGTGTTAACACAAGCAGTCTCCATAAACCAACTGATAACCTCTCATGCACTTATTATGCTGGAATCAAAAAGCTGTTGTACATTGACATTCCACACCCTCAGCACCGTACAGTCATTATGACTAACTTTCGACCCAGAGAATGCAATGCAGTGTAATGTGGCGATTGGTCTTTTGAGAGTAATCAATCATGTTGTCAACCCAAAATCTGGCAGGATGGAAAATCTGGAACTCTTGCTTGGCAACAAGTAGGTGTGTTTACTTCTTGTTTCAGGGGAGGATGCCTGATCAGCAGGACTGAAGGACTGAATGGCCAGCAGGAAACCGGTTCCATATTGCAATGGCCATCATGTGGAAAGTTATATATTTTGTAAATGTGAGAATAACATGTATATAAATTTATAGAAATAGAGATAAATATTTCAATTTATTAAACAAAAGTATTTACAAAGTAGGGTTGTTCACACAGCTGTGCCACGCTCAAGGTTCTGCTTGATCTCAGTAGTGTACTCTCCATAGAACCGTTCTAATTTCTTGTTGAATTTCATGTTGCGTTCATTTATGTAGTCTATGTCAGCATCATCATTGTGCATTCGCCGTCGGCTGTACTTCTCCCGTTTTGCAATCCTGTGGAGAAAAATGTGACATAAGTATTGACCCATGAGACCATGGTGCATGACTGTTGTGAGATGTGAAAGTACTGAGCGATGATACCAAAGCTAGTATATGACTGCTGTGAAATGTGGTTTACTTACTGCTTCTCCAAGTCTTGAACCATGTGATCAATTCCTTCCTTTGTGTCCTTGTGGAGACCGTGCAGGATGACGTTTTGCCCACCATAGAATGCTTCTCCCATCTTCTCTTTCTGGTACTTGTACTGTTCCATGTCAGGCTTCATGCTGTTCACCAGGCGATTGTACTGTCTGCAAGGAAGAAGACAGGTTATCATTGTGACACCTTGGACTACATCAAGAAAATTTAGAAAGATGACTTCTTTGCTACAGTGTTATCTAATGACATTTTTTTGGGTCTAGTTATTTCATAATAAGGGATACTGTCACAAAAAGGATAAACCAAAATTCAATCTACTGTGAAAAGAAAGCTGCCAATCATATACCCTAAAAATGGAAGTGAAACTGCAGACTGTGGATAGATTTATGTCAACACTAATGCTTTAAGTCAGATAGGCAGGATAATTTCCTTGACACCACAGTTACATCAGCTACTGAGACATAACACCTCACCTAGCAGTGGCCTGTTCATAATCTGCAAAACCAGGATCTGGGTTCTTCTTTTTCTTCTTCCTGTCAATTCGCTCTGCTTCAATGGCATCAATATGCAGAAGCTTGACACGATCATAATCTTCGCCCTGAAACATAATGGCTTGCTGTATATTTTGTTCTATGGTCCAAAGTAATATAAAAGTGAAATATAGTTTTGGTACTGTGGCTCATCAAACTAATATTCATATATCAAAGTGAGCAAGCAGTCTGCAGGTTAGACTAGAGCTAAAGTGGAAGTGTACTCTCTGCATGCACAGTCTGTCTTAACACATCTCCGAGGGTCAGCATACCTTGAGCAAGCAACTTTACATATGAACAGTCATGTATGTTCCCAGGCATTTCCAATAAGGTGATTATGGTTCCCATCTCATATTGAAAACACATCTAGTTGCTTCTTGATGCTATAGACAATATATGCTGCTGCTACACTACATATGTTGAAGGATGGGGTAAACATTTCATATACATATTGTCTTCTATGGTATGTCACTGTGTATTTTGGCAGATGGATACCAATGTCTAAGAGGAACATACTGCCTCCATCTTGAGGATGCAAAACTTACACTCTTTTACACAACTTCACAACAAGTGTCATATGACACAGAAACCACCCATCAGCAAAATGTAAATCTGAGCTCAGGACAATTACAGAAACTTTTCAAAATAAAAGGTAAAGTTGTCCCTCAGCTTAACTAATTAAGCACTGTGACATGGAGGTGAGTGGTTGGCTGCTGCTTTACCCCGGTACTCATTGAATAGAAGGTTGGGTGGACCCCTATGTCATCCAGCCCGTGGCTAGTCACCGTACCAACTTGCACAATCCCAGCTTTTGTCGGCATATTTATATGTATGAAGAAATATAATTACTTTCTTTTCAGCCTCTCTTCGTTTCTCTTCATTGTTCAATATCCATTCAGCCTGCCGCTTGCGTGCTTCCCAGTTGGATGGCAATTTCTTACGCTTGTCTTCTTCCATTACTTCTTTGTGGTTCATTTGGCGGGCCTCATTCTAGAGTGACAAAAAACGATTCAATATTTATGAGACTGTTACATGTTTTGAGTTTATGTGGTAAATCCAATCAATTATTGCTTATTTGCACAGTAAAAGTTGTTCAACAATCTTAGGTTAATGGGTGGGTACACCTTTCAATGTACAAATTATGGCAACTACCAAAGCAGCTTTAACCTATGCTGTTTGGTTTACAAGCTCTGGTAGGGGGAGGTGGAATTGTTCCAGCAATTTGATCCTGTGTATACGTATAAGAACAAACTCTGTGGATTTAGTCCACAAGTGAACTATACAGACTGAGCGAATGCTGCTTGTCTGCGAAGTTAGTGCAGCCATCATATTTGTGAAAGTATTTCTGCCACAAATGTAAAGGTACATGAAAGAGGTGGGTTCTTACCCTCTTGGTATGCAGGTCTCTTAGCCGCTTCATGTATTCTGCCTGCTTCTGCTTGAAAGACGATTCTCCCAACTCAGGGGCTTCCATATTCCCTGTAAATTAAGAGAGTGTTATAAGCGGTAAGTACACTACACTTCAGTAATTGGCAAAATTCAAAATTGTGCGCTTCACTGTGTAACAGTCACAATAAAATTTGGTTGCTTACCATAGTAACCTCATACACTGCATGCTGCCCCTATATTTACACCTACTCTATATTTTCCTATAACTTTCATAATGCTTTATACTAAATGACAAAATTATTTTTTTAATTCCCCACACAACATGCACATTTACTGATTACTAACCCCACACTGCCCTATAGGTCTCATCTCACAATCTCCACCAATAAAATTTTTAGCAATTCGTGGGTCCTGCCAACACTATCCCACAGATCTTACACCTTTTATATCCGCGACTTTCTTGAGAGATATGTAATAAAGAACTGGAAGGAAGAAACGGGAAATGCTTTCAACAGTAATAATCTCCACACAGTCAAATACAATTACATGACATATTTAGACCGCGGCGTTAACAGTTCCATGTGAAACTTTTGTATTAGATCCAATATTTTCACATCTTTGTGATTGTACATGAAGTTCATACCGAATTTATTTAATACTTATTTGACATAACAACAAATACTTACGGTACTATCACTTATATACACGATCTACAAATATCTGCGGTACGCAGTCCCTCTTTATATCTTCACCTTCTCTACCGTTCACCAAAACCACAACAGCAAAATGGCTCAATGCATCTACCAATAGCTACCAACTGCTGCCTGTTAGTAACCCTAGCGACCGGTAGCGAACATCCCCTGGCAACTAGAAACATGCGCAGTCGTCTTCACGTACAGCCCGTAGCCAGTCGCTATACCGACTGCGCTATCCAGGCTCTCACATTTGCTCCAGTAAAAAATATTCATTAAAGATGGCAGCACCAATAACTTCAGCCGTTTAGTACCATCTCTTGGCGGAATTCGAAGTTGTGTAATGGTCACACGCACACTTTTGGGTCAATAAATGTTGGTAATCCTGCAATAATTGTGGACGTCGTGGACCATGAACGCGACGAAAGCGAGGTGTAAGGAGGTGGTATTGACTGATTATATGTGAAATCTTTTGTGCGTTGCGTTATCAGTTTTTGTGTAATGCTGATAGAAGTAGTGGGGCTGTAGATGACAGGGTACTAACGTATTAGTCAGTGAATGTCTGATAGCGAATGTGAATCAGCGACAGAATATACAAGTCTGATGGATGCACATGTAGCACCTGTGAGAACTGAATCTGTGGCTGAGAGAAAGCGGAAGCCACAAAATTCTCTAGAACCCAGGGGAGATACAGCTGAAGACGATGTAAATATTGTTTCTTATTTTTCCGTGCTAGTAGAATTATGAATGTGACCAATGGCCTTTCCTTATCCCTATCCATGCCAATTTTATTTGTTTAATTTTTCTCCACGAAGCTAATTAAAGAACGAGAAGGACCATGCTGTAACTTTTATAAAGATCTCATCATGATGACACTGAACTACACAATTTATACGTGCCAAGTCGTGAGATTTGCTGTGTTTGTGCTTTGTGATATTAAATGTCAATCATACCTTATGTCACGATGTTCGAAAGTCAATATATACAAAAGTTAGAACCTCTTTAACGTTCATCTGGGTCATTCCGTGTCAAATCAACACAAAAAAGTACAAAATTCAACCCTACTACTTCAAATTTTAATGAAATTTGGTGAGGAATGAGCTTTCACCGAAGTGAGTTATTATACCACGTGGTAGGCCTGTAGGCGTAATAGTTTCTTATTTATTGATTTTTCAGTGTTTTAAAAATAATACAGGGTGGCCACAATTTATTCACCACATTTCAAGTATACACAAAACACAGAGTATATGAGTTGCAGGGAGTTGTTTTGCTGTACCTGAAAGAACAACTCATCAAGTTCAGTATATCTCAATGTGAGCACCATTTGTCCAAACAGTACTGGATTTCATGCCATGTGTTTTCCAGCATCTCTGGTGTCACAGATGCAACTGCTTTGTTGATTCATGCATGGAGTTCAACCACATTATCAACTTTTTGACTGGATAACAGATCCTTTAAGTAAGAGGTAATCCAATGGATTTCTGTCATGCGAGCAAGGAGGCCAAGGGATTGGTCCGGCTTTCCCAGTCCATCTGTTTGGAAAAGTTGTTTTCAGAGACACTCGCTGTAAGGCCCCAGTATGGAGGGGCACCATCTTGTTTAATGAAAACATTTGGTTGAAAGTGCACAATTTACAAATAACCCAAGGATATAAGAGCAATGTGTACTGTTCATGGTCTTCTCATGAAGGAAGGAGTCCAATCATCTGCTTGCACACTTCGTATGCAGGACGCAACATGTGTCTTGAAACTACAGTACTTCAGCCATCGCTTGATGGACTACATTCCAGGTGCTTGTTCTCAATATTCCAGATGGTAACATCTTTGTGCTCGAATAATTGTTTTTGTCTTCCAGTACCACAACACAGACATTGCCTTTTGCTGGGATGAAATTGCCATTTTGTTGTCAGTTGTGTGCATTTCAGCAGCACCACTGTTGTTCAGGCACTCAACACAAAACATTTTCAGTGGCTCGTTTGCTGATATCTCAAAAAGATATGTTTGTTTGTAAATTTGAAATGTGTTGAATAATTTATGGCCATTCTGTATATTGTCCCAAGATTTAATGTTTTCAAATTGCTGAAACTCTTTCCCTAATTAAGTTATAGAGCTCAAATTAGTCTAATTTTGAAAGGAAATTGAATAATCTTTCTATTCAGATGTTGCCCACTACATTTGGAGAAAGTGCATGATTCTTTGATATTGATATACTGCATGCTCATGAACCAGGATAGCTTAGTTGCTACAAC
Source organism: Cryptotermes secundus (assembly GCF_002891405.2). Classification (NCBI taxonomy): domain Eukaryota; kingdom Metazoa; phylum Arthropoda; class Insecta; order Blattodea; family Kalotermitidae; genus Cryptotermes; species Cryptotermes secundus. Next base: position 629,578 of record NW_019718620.1, on the reverse strand, counting down.
ATCTAGCTATGGCATGAATAATGAGACTTTGATTGCCTGCATGTATGGGAATTTTTCTCCATCCTGTAATATCCACATTGGCTGTGGTCCCAGTAGAGAGGAACCTGCTGGGTATGGAGGGCTCTTTCCCTGGGAGTTAGTAGGCCAGGTTATGAAACTGATCAGCACTCACCTGCTTTGGCTGAAAATACATGGGGAACCACACAGATTTCTGACACACCTTACTTGTACCTAGGATTGCATCCTGAAGCTTCAACAGAACTTGGCAGTATGATGCAGAATTCACATTTTCACCACGCTTCTGAAATTGGACTGATAGTACTCCCTGAGAATCCCAGAACACGGTAAGAATAACTTTCCCAGCTGATGGTTGAAGGTGAACTAGGATGTTTCTGTCACATTGAAGCACATTTTGATTCAGGTTGGTAGTGATGCACCTATGTTTCATCCCCAGTAACAGTCCTGTTAAGTATATCATCTTCTTCATCCACATATTGTAAGACTCAGAGTTGTTGCAATGACAGAGCCATTGGATTCGTTTTTTCTCAGTCATTCAGTTCTCCGAGCACCCACAGTGTGCACACTTTCTGAAACTTTAAAAGATCAAGCATTATGCTCTGCTAAACCATGGGAATATGCTAGTGCAGTTGCTACGCTGTCTTATCATCATCCTCTCAGCTCAAATCAACTCTTCTATCTGCTGCACCATTGTTTCTGACATAGTCTGAACAAGACAACCTGGTCAGCATCATTTGTGACGTCTTGTCTTGTCATTTGCAATGACTTGTCCTTGAGAAAATTTCTTGACCCAGTTGTGAACCGCTTTGCGTGAAAAACACTTCCCACCATAAAGAGGAAACATTTCTATATGTATATCCCTTGCATTGAGTCATTTTGCCTACAGAAAAAACACAACAGGACGTTGCTCTTTGGTAATATACTCCTCAAGCATGGTTGCCCTTTTCGAGTACAGAAACCAGCCTCTGAACATGTGCATGTGCTACCAGAAGTTGGACTGTGCTATTACCTAGTGATACACATAGAAAATCTGTTTTGTCCATTACAGCTCTTTTACTATTTGCTTACTCTCCCTCATATATAGCATCACATGATTGGATGATAGTGAATAATGAGTTTCAGTGGATGTGGATATAAGCAGCCATGGCCTAATTTAAGGTGGTGTCCCAGAATTTGCCTGAAGAGATTAAGAAACCCCTGAACACCTCAGGCAGGGTAATCAGTAGCCTGACGAAGATTGCAACCAGACACCTCCTGAGTAAAAGTCAGAAGAATTACAGCATTGGCTAGGTTGCCCAGTGATGGTACTTTCAAAATGATAATCTGTAAATGTACATCAGTTTCGACGTACATTTACTGTAGTACCAACCAATTTAAATATACAAGCCTTATGAAGAAACAATGGATACTAATTTGTAAAAATTAATTTTTCTTTTCTCCTAGCACCAAGAGAACGGACTCGTCAGTCATGCACCAACTGATGCCCCTGCAGGTGCTCCTGCAACAGGTAATCCTTCTGACATAACAGAGTGGCCACTAGAAGAAGAGGAAGAACTCAAATATGGAGCAAAACATGTCATCAAGCTTTTTGTTCCTGTTTCTCTATGCATGTTGGTGGTTGTGGCAACAATCAGCTCTGTTACTTTCTACACCACCAAGGATATATACCTGTGAGTATTTCAGAACTCAGTCATAGCATTACTTAGATTATAAGCCAGAAACATATATTTATATCAGTATAGGTGGGACGGTCGATTTTGGCCGGTGGATCTCTGATGCATAGTGGTCTGATGCAAGTCGGCGAGCCTAAGATTGATGAGCATGCGCAGGGACACTATGTTGCCTCAGTAAGAAGATAGACGTTGAGCTCATAGGATTGCTGTTATTAGTAGATACTGTGTGCTTTTCCCACGTGCCAGGCTATGAATGTTCTCTCTGCAGACGAAGCAAGTTTGTAGCATAGACTCGCTCTCGTGTGCCGACAATACAGTAGTTATGTGAAAAATAAGACATCAGTTTTGTGAAAGAAGAGTTCACCATAAATATCCTGGTGTTCGGTTCATCAGTGATTTTTGAATTGGTGAAGAAAGTGTATTCGACTGGGTCTTTTTATGCAAGAAATTGCAGAACTAGACAGAATACTATGTTGATTGAAGAAAAGTTTGACCACATTGGAGCCAGACTGGATCTCTAACCTCTGAAATGTCTAACATGATTTTCTCAGTAGGCACAGACAACAGCATGAGAGAGTGACTAAAAAAGTTATGTCCACTGCCATGTAAAGATAGACAGGTTAAAGCAAGTGAAGAAAGCAATTAAGGGAGAAGGGCACATTTGTAACTGGTTTTTGTGGACAGGGCATGACGATGTTCTTTGATGTAACATTACATTTTTTAATTGGTTGAGCTTTATTCGACCTGAGTGGGTATATCAGTGCTCAGAACAACATGGTATTGGAATAGTATTAATCTCGGCCAGACTTTTGAAGTGCCCCTTCAGAATCAAAACAGAATAATGTATGGTGCACTTCAGCCCTTTTTGGAGAGCACTGTGGAAGAAGAAAGGACATATGGATATTTTATGCAAGATGTTGCTGCAGCACACATTGCTACTTATTCTATTTATGTTTTAAATGAGGTGTGTGAAGGCAGTCTGATAAGTCACAGATTGTGGTTTACAAAGTCTCCAGATGTAATTCCCTGTGATTTTTATTTATGGCGAACCCTAAAAAATGGTGTATTCAGATAATCCCTACACCATGGATGAACATAAGCAAAGACATTTGTGAAACTGTTGCATCTGTTGAGGTCAGTCAGCTCTAACTAATGTCAAACAAGAAGTTCTGGGGAGAATTGCCAGCTTGCCATCTGCTGTCATACTGGTTTCTTGGTCAGCTTATTCTTCAACCCTTAAGATGGAGGCGATGTGTTCCTCAGAAACATCAGTTGACAATCAATGGACTACACTACTTTATATCCGAGAAGGTAGTACTGTTCATAACAACCACTGTGAGAACCTCAAATTCTACAATTTTAGTGTATATTTGCAATGAAGCAAAAAAAAAAAATACAATTTGGGAGCCTGCAGAGTTGGTATTACTGAAGGGAGGGATTTATGGAGTATGTGTTTGAGATGGCCTCACGTGGTATGATATACATACTGAGTTTCATGAAGATCAGTACAGGTGCTTAAGCAATATTAAGGTTTTGCTTCATGAATTTGACATGCTGCAGTGTTGGCTTTGCTTATGGAAGGATTTTTGGGATGATCTTATATGATTTGATATACAAAGATTAATAAAGATTGGTTCAGGCATTCAAAAGTTGTTGGTGGGGATTACACATACAGACAGCAAGGTGATCTCATAAGCCTACTTCTGTTTTTGAAAATAAGAAATGTAAACCAAAATCTTTTCAAGAGACGAAGTTCAGGAGAAGAAGGGAGACATTTTGAGCAACTGTTGTGATGACAAATTCTTTTAAACAAATTATTTACTTTAAAAAATGCATGCCAGTGTTTATAATGTGCAGCAGATTAGCTGTGACACTATAGACTCTTTTGTCTCAGCAGATGACAGCTAAGGTTCTGGCTAACAGGCCAATGGTGAGAGAATAATGCATTTCAGTCTTTCAAGGAAGACTGTGTAATGTCAAAAAATCAATCATTTCTTCAGGATCTATAAGTGGTAACAGATTGTTAGCATACAATGTCAGCATATCAAAAGCAACATCATATTTTATCTTCAGGCCTGAAACACTGGCATTTTATGCCAGAAGAAATGTATTGAAATTTGTTTTCATAAAATTATATGAAATGCATTTGAAAAGAAAGTTCTATTCCAAAACTACACCTGAGGAACAGTCTCTAGGTTTATGGACTTGCATACATAATTTTTTGACCTCCAGAATAGGTTTTGTTTGTGTGGATACTGTGAAAATGTATTAAGGTTACATATTGTGCGATTCTGTGTAGGATGGAGAAGACCACACTTACTTTGGTTTCCTTAATAAAAGTGATGATGCATTTCTTTATGCCCTCTGTATCATTTGAGGAGTTCATCATAAAGATCCATAATTTCTTGCCTTCATCATCATGGGAAAAAAGAAATGCCCCAGAAGCTTATTTGCAGTGTTAAGCAGTATTTTTTGTATTTCATGATTATTTTGCTATGTCTTGTGTGTAGAACATATGATATTAACAGATAGCTGAGTGGTACCTTTGTGACCATAATGATATCACTGCCATCATGATTCAACTGTTTCTTTTATGGTAGAAGGAATGGGGAAAGAAAGAAGTTCATTTCAGTTGAACATAGCAGTACAGCTGCTTAGGACTGCTCTGGTGAGGTGAACGTGAGAGAAGAACGTTCTCCAAGAGGATCCCTTGGGAGTTTGTTGTGCTCTTCTCCTTTGCATTTCTCTTTTCAAGAGGTTGCAACCTCAAAATTATGCTGGATGATATTTCTCTTCTACTAGGGCACAGTTGCAGCAGTAGATTCTGTATTTGTCCTTTCAGGGTATTCCTTATTCAGGTGGCCACCACCACAAACATCTGTGGGGTTCTTTTGCAGTGAGCCGAGACATGGCAAAAGTTTTAACGGTTATATCAGTGCAGAACACCTGTCTGAGCCTTGTATAACTCTACAGTATGGTTAAGACTGTTCAGTTTGAATTTCTCATTAGACTTTATGTTTCTTGTAAAGGTAACAAGGAATAGAAGGAGAGGTTCCACGTGGGTTGTGGTTGCTATTCAGTTGGCCGCCATATGCCTCACGTTGAAGCGTGAGTCCCCAAGGCTGTTGGGAATATCTTGTGCAGGCGTGTCTTGGGGGAAAGTGATGGATTACTGCCTTTATAGGCTTTTCAGAATTTGGGGAGAAGGTAATCTAGTGGAGATTATTTTTCTACAGGTAGGATTTCATGGCCGAATAGTCTGCCATTTCTTTTGTTATGATATGGGTTCCATTTCATGTATTTTAGGAACTCATACTCTCCTGTGATGTGTTATTTTAAGTCATTTTGGAATTGAATGATGTTTGCGGTAGAAGTCATCATTATTTGTGGCAGCTTGCCTGGTTTTCTGGGAGCCTCCTGCTCCGGTAGTCTCAGAGACCATGTCAGGAGTTCTTAAGAGGTTGGAAGATGTTGCAAGTTAACATTGCTTTTGGAGACAGTTTGACAACTGCAGATTCCATCTACTCAGTCCATATCCTTTTTATATAGCCTCAGCACAGACTGCATAGAAAACACCACTTTGAGCAGTTTCTCTGTTGCCGAGGAAACATGTTTATTTTTCGCTGCCTAGCAGTGGACTTCTACTGTGGCTCCTCTGTTTCAACTTTCAGCTGTCATGTTACAATATTCTTGTGTGGTGGAATATACACTTATGATGAGAAGGTTTGCTGCATTTCAGAGTAATAACAATAAAGATATTAAAAATTGAAATGAAAATCCTCACCAGTCACACTAGACAGAACTGTTTAACTTTTCATGATATTGTTAGTGTGATGGACCAGAATGAAACAAATCAAATTTACATGTTCATGTTATGCACTTCATACAGATGACACATGAAATCTTAGAAACTTCACAAAATAACCCCAGATTATGCTGAAATATAACTGATTGTGTTGTCTGTTAAGGTTTCAGATTAAAGTATCACTTTATTGTTAAACATATGTATGCAAATTATGGCAACATATTATTGTAATTATCTTCTTTTATATACAGTGTGTATACTCCATTCCATGAAGAGAGTCCAGACACAAGTACAAAGGTGTGGAATGCATTGGCCAACTCTCTCATTCTCATGGCCGTGATTGTTGTGATGACAGTTCTGTTGATAATTCTATACAAATATCGATGCTATAAGGTAACATATCTTCTCAACCCTTATCATTTTTGTAACTGCAGTGGTTCCAGGTCATTCCTTCTGTCTTTTTATAGTATATTAATTTAATTCATATGTAATTATAGAAATAATGTAAAAAAGAACTGTAGAGTAGAAATGTAATTATGTTTGTCATAATATATGTAAAGGGGCATGCGGTAGCATGGTTGAGGCATTATGTCACAAGCCAGAAGGTCATGGGCTCGATTCCTGATGAGGTCATTGAATTTTTTAAATTTACCTAATCCTTCCAGCCGCCATGTGGCCCTGGGGTTAGTTAGTTAGTTTTTTTAGAGAGGGTGGGTTTCCCCGTGCACCGCGACCAGTTTGATCTATTGTGCTTCCCTCAATGATATTCTACCAGCCTCTATACCCTACCGATAAATGGCGTGTACCATCAGTCCTGCCGAGCAAGCGAGTTTAGCCACTTGCTTAGCGGTGTCTATAATGCTTGTCCCATCTATCAGAGCCCTTAGAGACTATTGTTGGGCGGGAAACGTCCTGGAATTTGGCTCAGTGATCCCCTTTGGGGATATGAGGTTCTTTTACGTGCCGTAAAGTTACGACACGGGACGCACAGTTTAAAGTCCCTCCCAGAGGACTTGTTCCCTGAATTTTTCCGCCCTTAAAAATTCAACGACCTCCGCCGGGTATTTTAACCCGCGTACTATAAGTCATGAGGTGGGAAGGCCCTGGGGTTAACTCAGCCTCTTAACAGAAATTAGTACCAAGAAGACTCCTGGGTGGGTAAAGGGCAGCTGGTGTGTAAAGCTGACAACCTTACCGCTATCTGTGAGCCGATTGTCTACAAGATGCAGGAGCCTCAACCTCTCACACTCCTACGGGCCTTCACAGCCTGTTACAGGGACAGCTTTGCCTTTTTTGCCTTTATAATACATGTATTTTTTTTTAGATATACTGATTGGTCAAATTCTTTTGGTGCCTTTAAACATGTATTTTTTACAACTACACTCAACTCTCGATTATCCGGGATAATGGTGAGGATGGAAATCACGATTAATCGAAAACCTGGTTAAGACAAATTTTGTTAAAAGTAGTACTGTAATACTGTACCTTCATCATACTATAGGCCTACCTGTATTTAAATTTATTCAACCTCATTTTTATGTCATCTCATGGCCTATTTAATACTTTTTTTACATTACACTGAAGTATGAATTAGTTATTTCAATCACAGTGTTCAACAACATCCAACACTTTTTACGAATATTCACGCCTAACACTTAAAAAATTTAATATTTTCGTTTGCTTTTTCGCAGCATTTTCCTTTTTACGGATATCCATACGAAGCCTATGTAATATTAGCTTGTCACTTAATAAACTCTTCTCTTCACTCTCAAGATAGTCTAGTAAGGATTCCAAATGATTAAGAGCAGCACCATGTGATACTTTCTTACTAGCAGCAGTGTCCACCTCTTCCTCATTCTCACTTTCTTCCCGCTCTTCTGACTGCACCCCCACTTAACTTACGATTTCATCACTGCTTAACATTTCGAAGCCCGGCTCACACGAGTTACCGTTGAATACTTAACACAACACACTTCCTTTTACACCCTGACATTTTGCTAACACACTTGAAGATCGATACAAAGAGACTAATTGGGGTGGTGTATCTGTCCTTGAAACTTTCCACAAATCCTTGCATTCTTTCACCCCTACCCTAGAACATCGTGTTAGTATAACGGGACCAAAAAATGCTGAGCTCGGTTCACACTAGTGCGAAAATAGTGTTACAACTCACCATGTGAAACAAAAGTGAATGAATATTAAACAACATATAAGCCTCAAAAAAGCCCCGGTTAAGCTGCAAACCGGTTAATCCGCCCCCGGATAATCGAGAGATGAGTGTATTATGTTCTGGACATTATCATCCTGTTTTTGTCTAAAACACCATCCTGTTTTTATTTAAGAAAACAACATTTTGGAGATTGGATTTTGTCTCCATCTTCAGGTAAAACCTACTCAGTTGAGCCCACTCAGTAAACCTAGTCCCCATCTCTTGAGACCTGTACCAGCACTAGATAGGGTATACAAGCCATGCACAGCACAAACCATCTGTGAGAGCTAAGGCAAAACATTAAAATATTAAAAGTTCCACACATACAAGGCCTTGCACCAGAAACTATCAGAATATAAGTAGTGTGGTCTTTTAAAACACCAGGTGAATATAATGCAGAATTTGGATCTTGCATTGTGATTTCACTGTTTAATCAATTCATTTTTGTATTACAGATAATCCATGGGTGGCTTATCCTCTCATCTCTCATGCTGCTGTTTATTTTCGCATACCTCTACTTAGAGTAAGTTCATTATCTCATAATCACACTAATATGTTTTTGCTGCTTTCATTTCTAAGCTACAGATGCCTGAAACATCGGCATTCTTTTTGGTAGACTCTGTACCATAGTTATGCATAACAGTTCTGCCATTCAATCTGCTTAGTTCCCATGTCACTGACCACTTTTAATCCATGCCCTTATATGCCATAACAATGCCAACAGTGCATTTATTCAACTGTGTCTCTGTTAAAAAGGTAAAGTCCCTCTGCCTGATTAATTAAGTTCTATGCCATGAATATGGGAAGTATGGGAGAGTTGAGATGTAGCTCCACCATTCTTGACTTTGGCACCAGATGGAAGTGAATGGTCAGCTTCACACCCTGACCGCTATACCCCCAGTGAAAGAGATCTCAGTAACTATTATATAGGAAACTGGGTGGGCACCCAGAGCTGGTCTGGATGCTTTGGAGTAGAGAAAAATCACTTGGCCTTTTGCTGAGAATAAAATCCCAGCTGTCCAGCCCATAGCCCTGCCACTATACTGACTGAGCTATCCAGGCTCTTCTGTTTGCTACTTTATTTGTTTTCTGCAGAGCTAAACATGAGTTGGCATAGTAAGGTTATAGCTGCTGATGATATTTCGATGGAACTTCATCCATCAGCTTTCAGATTTGTCTGGTGATGAAAGTGCTAAAACAGAAACCCAAGATACTGATATAGCTACCACCAGTTCAGATAAGTGGTCACAACTTTGTCATGTTTTTGAAAGTGACAGTGAAACAAGCGGTACAGATAAGGATTGAAGTTTCTTATATGAAGAAAAAGTTGGAAAGGCCAGACTCAACTAACTGGCTTCAAAGTCAGAGTCACATTGTGATTGATGGTCTGTCAGTCAGTCAATAAGTCTTTCATGACCAGATATTTGTTACTGTTTGACAGTTTAAGTCTTCTTTTTGTGGGGCACCCTCTCTGACTAGGGGATGGGTCTGTCTTTTGTACATGCTCGTGGCCCTTGCCAGCACAATCTTTCTAGGGTCCGAGTCCCTTGGGACTCATGACCATATTTTACTGGCTCAGATTTGAGACTTCCCTCCTTGTTGCCTCCTACGACTCACAGGGTCATGGTGAAGGTTATCGACCCCACCTGCACATGGGTGTATCACTTTCTCCATTGGTTCTAATTATACAGCCTCAACACAGACTGCATAGAAAACACTGTTTCCAACAGTTCCTCTATTGTCACATGCGTATCTTTTGCTTCAATAAGCCTTTATTGTTGGAGAGGAGTGTTTACCGTGATGTTGCATTGCAACAGTTGCGGCACAGGCTCCATAGAAAGCCAGTCATGTTATAACCATCTTGCCCACCCACTGGCATGCTGACTGTTGCCTAGCAACAAACAATAAACAAAATTTTCATATGGTACTTCAGGAATTTATCAAATACATGTCCTAGTTCCTCATAGAACCTGTCCTTTATGTCATCAATTTTATCTTCTGTTGGGGCGTGAACATTCATAACAATGATATCACACCAGCGACATTTTAGTATTATATATGATATCCTATCACTAACAAACTCTACCTTCTTAACTGCTGATACAATTCTCTTATGTACAAAGAAACCTGTAATTCATTATTTTCATTCCCCTTTCCATAGAAGAAAGTATATTTGCCTGATACAGAAATGAATCACTAAATAGTGTAATAACTGCCCTTTTTCCTCCTAGAAACATGGTTGTCAGCGCTCTTCACGCTCAATTGTAGCCTCAGTCAACACATACGAAGCACCAGCAGATGAGACTTCTGATTTTTGACAAGTTTGCACATACAACACATTTGTACACATCAGTTATTTGCTATTATTCATACAAAATAAAAAGAGGCACTAATTATAACTATTAATTTATAATTCTTGTTAGCCTCACACATGGGTTCAGAGATTTGAATAAAAGTAAGTGTCATATTCACCTTAAAATGTCTTTCTCCTTCCTTTTTGCAGGGAGGTGCTAAGAGCATATAATGTACCAATGGACTACATCACATTGGCAATAATGATGTGGAATTTTGGTGTAGTCGGTATGATTTGCATTCATTGGCAAGGACCTCTAAGACTCCAGCAAGCATACTTAATTTTTGTGGCAGCACTTATGGCATTAGTATTCATAAAGTATCTTCCAGAATGGACTACTTGGGTTGTACTGGGAGTGATCTCTGTGTGGGGTAATGTATCATCCACAAATTGTAGATAGTATATGTTATGTTGCTCTGCAGTGATTTTTTCTGCTCAAAATGTAGTGTAGTGTATTGAATTCACTATCTAACTAAAGAGGGCAAACCCCTTTTTGTGAAGCAAATAATTGCTCAGCTTGTCAAGAAATTGCCAGAATTTTATGGCATCTAGTTCTTCATTGAAGTGTTCGTAAAACCTTGCTGCTAGTCCCTGTCCATAGCTAAATGTATACTCTCACATCCTATTTTTTAAGATCCAGTCTAATATTGCAAGTGGTCTCCTTAAGGTTTTCCCACCAGAATGTTCCATCCATGCTGTATGACACAACTTTCTCACTCTGTGATTTGATGATCCCACTAATTTTGCGGCAAGGAGTACAAATTCTTAAGATTCTGTTTGAAATTTTGTGTGTCCTCCCATTGCTTCTTTTATCTGAGATCCAAATTTTCTTGTCAGTACCCTGTTCTAGAACGCCCATAATCTGCATTCTTCTCTTAATGTAGGCAACAAGTTTCATACCTTTCCAAAACAGTAGGCAAAATTATGGATTCATATTGTCACATGATTTAGTTTGACTGTACATGTTTTGGACTGATGATGGATTTATTTGACTCTTTGATACAGTGTGTGACTATGCTTTACAATTCACTGTTACACACACAGTCACAGTCTGTCCACAGTCACATCTTCAGTAGCTGCTGCTTGGTAGCTGCTTCCAATGGTGGACATTCTCCTTCCTCTGGGTTCTCAAATTATCCCCTGCCTCAGCTACCAGCTTATCACAGCAACAGCTCACAATGACTGTACCTCAGCAGTTCTCTAACTCACTAACTGGCTGACTGTCTCAGTCACTCACCAACCAAGTCACTGAACTCAGCTGACTGACTCTCACAACCTAACTGTCCTGCTTATAACATCTCATCATGGACTGCACAGAAAACCCTGTTCCACTGATGCTGTTTACGGGCTGTTGCCTAGTAACAGTTGTTGTCTAGCTGTTTGTTTTGTGCTTGTTGCTTAGCAGTGCATCTACATTCCACAATATTGTCACGTGTTAATAACTAAGAAATTGGGTTTGCATTGGTAATTTAATTTATTGAATGCTTGTAATTCATAATTACAAATGATTATAACAGTCTTACTAATTCAAACACAACTAAATAACTACAACTTCAGCATACATAAAGTCTTCTTTTTGTTCAGTAGTCTTTGCTAGGTAATGGCTGTTAACAGTGGAACTCAAACTGACTGGACTGACTGCTAGATTGATGCTGACCCTTGCTAGGACAGTAAATCTTAGTTTTGAGTCCTGCAGGGCTCATGACCATGTTTTATTGTTTAACAACGGCTCTGGGAGCCTTCAGACAACCTAACTCACTCTCTGACTCGACTGAGAGAGAGGGAGAAAATTTCTTTACGACTGGCAGTTTGCCGCCAGTCAGTTCATCTTGGAACCAAACTCCTAGAGGCTCGCCCCCAAGCTAGACTGGTCATAACATAACTTTGACTTTGACATTGTTGCAGTTGTTGAACTGCTGCAGTTCTGTTGTGGGCGGTTGCTGTTGCAAGCTGGTAGCTGAGGCTAGGAACAGTTCTGAAACCCAGAGGAGGGTCAGTGTCCACCGCTTGAGGCCACTACCAAGAAACGGCAGTAGACTGTGGACACTATTGTATGTGTAGCAGTGAAATGTGAAGTGTAGACATCAAAATGTGCACACAGTCTTCCACAGTTTCTGAATCAACACTTTTGCTATCACCTGACAGATTTCAATAGGCAATGTTGTGCCTCCTTTTAAATCTGCTGATCCAGCCATTGGAAGCCGAAAAGTTGGCTATTTCCAAATGAGCAGAGATGTGTAAGCCCTTCTCATTGAGGTGGGTCCAATCTTTGGAAGTGTTAGTTTCACATGCTTTGCTAGGATCATGCAAACTCCATTTCCTCCAGTGGCAAACATTACATTGACTTCTGCTGTTTGGAGTAAGGTCCACACTGGACAAAGCTTCTTTCAGTTTCTTCATGGTTCTTCACGATGGGGTTTAGTGTGAACACTGAGAGTCTCAACCATGATGCCAATTCAGCATATGTTCCAATACATGCATCAGCTGGTGCTAAAGGAGTTATTTTATCATGTACTATAAGTGATTTAGGGTTTTCTTTGTTATACATATTTCATTAGGTTGCCGTGAAATTCATCCTGGGCTATAATAAAATTTGGTCTTTATGAAATGGAGTTGCAGGGTCACAGAAAAATTGAATATTTTAACCTGGGTGCATTTCTGTTAAATGTTTTACTTATTAAAGCACAGTGGTCATTTGGTACACTTGTCAGACATGAGAGAGACAAAATACACTTGGCGAGTTACTGTTATACAAAGATGCATTAGGTTCAATGCTGAACTAGGGCATGCGGATTGTTTGGAGTGCGGCACCCTAGGCCATAGTGAATTCACATGGTGTGCGCACAAATCACTTGCAGTGCACATCGGCAACTTGATAGGTATTTTCAGACTGAGCTATTTGCGACTGCCAACATGGAAGGAAGTCTATTGACTCGGATAATAAATTATGAGAACTGAACTAAAAGCAGAAAATCGGGCAAATTTTCATAGCCAGGGCTAGAAAAATGAAGTGAAAATTCAAGGGAAAGTGGAAAGTTGCAGAAACATAAAATCTGCTAAAGGTTAACATTATTATTATTATGGGCATTTGGCTGGGACCATGCAAAAATAGTGTAAATTCGCAAAAACGTAAAATCCTGGATCATAAAATCGAAGTTTCACCATATTACTTTAGCCAGCACCATGACCAGCATGACAGCATCTCTTCCCAAACCTGTCCAAGTTACTACCAGAACCTGCAACTCTTCACTTTTCCCACAGTCCACAGAACTCCTTCCACATTCTAAAATGCATAGAGTAAGCATATATAAACTGCCTTGTCTACATATCAGAATATTCGACTTCATAATTCTAAGGGGGGAGGGGTGGCATAACAGCATCTATATATCATGTTCTTTTTGTGTGTGTTTGCAGATTTGGTGGCAGTGTTGACACCGAAAGGCCCATTGCGTATCTTGGTGGAAACTGCACAAGAACGGAATGAACAGATTTTTCCTGCTCTTATATATTCATGTGAGTGTAGCTGCAAATTCCCTATTACAGCATCACAGACTGTTCACATTGCAATGAAACTTGCAACAGAAAATAAAGATATTAATTTTGAATGAGGTGATTTGCTGTCTTGATGCTCCAGCCACTTTACCCATGAGGACACTTGTCTCTTGGATAGGAGTCTGGATGGGCCCAGAGTCAGTCTGTGTGCTGTGGAGTGTATTAAAATCTTCTTCCAGGAATCGAACCCCAGTTCCTCATTTCAGCCCATAGCATAGTTATTTAAACTTGATTTGTATACTTAATTTGTTAAGTAATGAAATTCAGACGAGAACGTATATGAGCAAGCAGGATGTTTAATCACCACTGCACCAGTCACGATATTTGTTAAATGTGTGAATGAGGCATAATACTGGAAAGTTGCACATTGGTCCACCACCTGGAATATCTGATGTGATCGTGGTGTTCATTCTCATTTGAACCGTGTGTTTAACCATAGCTTTATGGCCAGAGGCATAAGACTACTTTATATAATTTTTTCCTGTATTTCTTATATGAAAATGGAGATATGTAAATTATATGAGTAAATATCATAATTGCTCTGCATTGGTTGATCAGTATTTATTATTCAATGACTGGCAGTTCCCCCTCGTTGGTGGCTCCACCTTATCGTGGTGAGGGGGTTTGAGTATGCCAAGGACCCTGAGAGCTATACCAGCGGTAGAGTAGCTACTGGCAGGGCCTCCCTTGCTGGACAGGTCAAAGGGTAGGCATCAGACGAAGAGAGACACCAAAAACTGATGCCGGAAGCAGCGTCATCAGCAGCGACTTGAAGCACAGAGTAAATAATGCTCGAGATGGTTCAAGTTCGTATAGCAACAGGCGTGACCAGAGTGGTTTGAACGCCTATTGTACTGCGATGTGGAAATGTGCAAATGGAAAAACTACCACATTATCACTTTTCCTGGATAGTCTCTTTCCAAAACCAGAGATACCATGTATGCGAGATGTTTCATTTGAAGGAGAAAGCTCTAGATCGCATCAAGTGGAGGACCTGTTTTGGAAGAGACTGTGGACCTGTCGTCTTGACAGATTACTGATGAATGAATGAATGACTGGCAGTTATATTGGTTCTTTACCAAGGGGTAGAACAGCTGGGCATGAAGCTGACCACTCACCTCCCTCTAATGCTGGGTTTAGGAATTTGTAAAGTTTTACCTCCTCCAAATGTTTTCGTTGTGTATTGCTAATTATTTGCCAAAGTTGGCACTCACTTCGCTGACAAGCGGAGGTCGCTTGGTCAGTATAGTTTGCTTGCGGACTAGAACCACGGATTTTGTTTTTTTATTGCTAATTATTTATAAAAGTATTGATACCAAAAATGCTTATGAAGATAATGTAATGGCTGAAGTTAAGGAGCTTGGTATTTCATGGAATATCTATTGGAAGAAAAGAGGAGGCATGAGGTGTGGCGCACACCATGTGTATTTATAAATGCAGCACATAAATATGGATCCTTCTAAAATTAAGACTGTGTATATACAAGACAGCACATATTTATACATACCTGATCACAGATTCCATTTATGTTAAGTAGAAAGCTTTTAGGAGGATGTCAAGCTTGTAACATAGTATGTGAATGGCTGTTTTGTATTCCAGCAACTGTGATCTACACTCTCATAAATATGGCTAGTAGTGATGAGCCTAAACCTACTAGCAGTACCACTCCTGCTACTACTTCTACTTGTACTACGACTGCTGCTACTGGATCTTGTCATGCTCCTACTTGCCCCACCCCTAATAGGGAAGGGGACACCGAGAGTGGATTCTCCCATGAATGGATTTTGAATCATGAGGAAAATGCAGCCCGCAGGCAGAGAGAAATCAGAGAAGCTTCTAATGGACAGCAGCGGGACCCAGAGTACAGAACATTCCCACAGCAGCAGCAGCAGCAGCAAATAGAAATGGATGATGAGGAACGTGAGTACCAGCACAGGTGTTGTGATTCAATGATAATTGTTCCGAGAACTCAGCACACCCACACATACAATCACACACAATCTCTCTCTCTCCCTCCCTGTCTTCCCTCTCCTACCTCTCATGCGACGGAGACAGGAAGATGAATTTGTCTTTTGTTTATGTGCATGCATATGTTGACATGATATAGGAGTAGGTACAGATGTCACCAAACGTCTTGCTAGCTGTCAGTGAGCAGCAAAGAGGAGAATGTGCTGCCCATGCATCAGTGTACATTTCAGAAAATGTCAGCTCCACACTTTAGTTACCATCCATCTACTGCAGTCACTGTTTTCGAAACAACTACCACACAACCAGACCACTGTAAATCTTTACCTAACCATTTGGAATGCAGTGTAGTCTGTGAACTATGGACTGCATCTCACAAGACATTTGGCTACGTATAACTTCCAGTGTAAGCAAAGTGGGAATGCCAGAGTAAAAGGGGTGTATTTTCTACTTTGTGTCATGGGACCACCACTTAAAAGTGAAAAGAATTGAAAGTTTCTTTTCAGCTCTCATGAATATGAAACCCACAACTGGTGAGGAAGTTAGGGATTGAAAGAATTAGCTGCAATAATAGCCACTTCTTTTCCTGGTTCTGCTGGTGTCCAAGAACAGACTGATGACTGGTGTATCTGCTGGACTATTGATCAAAAAATTTAAGTATGACTGGCAAAATATTTGAAATAAACTTGGCTGTATGCTGTGTCAAAAAGCTGGAACTCTTGGAGTAGGAAAGACGGTAGGAATGACAATTTCTAAAGAATGGACAAACAATTAAATCATCTATTTTGCCATATACTTACAGCGACTGCTTATATACTTATGGAAAAAATACTTTCAATCACAGGGAAACCGTGGGGCATAAGCTGCATTAAATTTTCTTGCAGAAAGAGAGGCAGAGACCCTTTAGAACGTGTGTTTAAAATCTGTATCTCGCAAAGAAAGTGATTTCCTAAAAAAAAACGTTTCACACAACATATAAGGTGGGAAAGGAAAACCAATCACTTTGTAATTTTGAATCTGAAACTGATTTACAGGAACTAAACAGAACTGACATGGGATATATTCTTCACTCAGTAAATCCATATATTGTCATGATTAACATTGGTGATGAAATGAGAAAAATTTAGCTAATGAAATTGCTGGGTCTGAAAGTAAAATTTCACTGATAATTGATGAGTCCACTACCCTGAGTAAGAGTACATTCAGATTTCTTATCCACTGTGATGAATTAATTTTTTAATTTAATCAGATACCTAAGTGTTACTGCAAAAGTCATTTTTGATTCTTTGATGAATTTTATTCAGTCATGTTGAGTGATGGAAAACTAATTAAAAGCTTATTTAGTGTGTGTAACATGTGATGTCACAACCCTGATGTTGGGGAATAAAGGTGGGGTTATAAAACTGAGGGACAAATTTCCTTCTTTAATTGCAAGGCACTGTACTAATCACAGATTAGAATTGTCAGTGTATCACACAACATAATAGATTTGAGGTATCAAATTTAAACCATTCATTAATAAGCATTATATCATGTACACTGTATTGCCTGAAAGTAGCAGAGCACTGAATGTGTGTGCAAACTCATTGGAAATTCAGCTACTGAAATTAGCCCCATAATGTAAGCCTGCAATGGGTAGTATCCAGTTTCTGACCAGTTTCAGCTGTTTGAGATAACTACAAAACTTTAATGTAACATTTTGAAGAAGCAGAGACTGATCAATGGGGGACAAATAGGAAAATGCATGTATGACAGCTTACAATAAAATATTACAAGTAAAAACTTAATATTGAATTTAGGATTGATGTATGAATCTTTTCAAGAATTCTTCAAATTGAGCTTGGAATTGCAAGAGCATAGTGTGGATCAAAATATAACAGGTCTGGCCCACATTTTTCAAGAAAGACTAATAACTGCAGGTCCATATTATTGAAATTCTGCCAGAGCTGTCGAAAGCCTCTTTTAGGGGAGTTTCACTTGAGACCAAATAGAAATTGCAAGAATACACCTCCAATTGATCCAGAAGCTTTTTACAAAACTTTAAAGAATGTATTGAAAAAAGGTGGTTTGATGGTGATAATGCTGATTTGGCACGAAGGGCACATGTGCTTGATAGAAAACAGAAGCCTGAAGACAATTCTCAATTGAGATTCGGCACGAATCCAGTTAAGAGATAACAAGGCACCCATGGTTTGATTATTTGGTACAAACCATAGGTGCCTCATAGCTGCAACTGGTGTTCGAAGTAGCCTCAGGCCATTTCGAGGTAGACGGCAGTGCACTGCATTACATTCTCCTGAATAAGCCTTAACACATTGACATCAATCACTGTAACAGCTGCTTGAAGTCATGCCAAGAGATCTTTGATAGTCCTGAGGAACTGCATTGAAAGTGCTCCTTCAAAGAGTCCCCACAAGAAAAAATCCATTGGAGTTAGATCCAGTGACCAGGGAGGCCTTGCAGTCAGCCCTTGACATCCATCTTCCTGGATATGTCTCGTCCATCCACCGCTGGACATCCTCCTTACAGTGCACTGGAGCTCCTTGGTGCCATTTGGCAGTGACATGTATCTTGAAAACTAATATCACGGGCATTTATTGTACAATATTTTTGACTTGTTTCTAACAATGAATCACACTACGGAGTGCTTGTGCAGGAATTTTGTTTCATGTTGTATATCCAGCTTATGAGGAAACTTCATGTAGGTATTGTTGGCAACATGAATCTTTGGTACCAAACAGGTTGGTCTCGAGGTAACACTGTAGACCTGTATTTGGGAGGTGTTCGGTTCAAATCTCAGCTGGGATGCCAGATATCTTGAATTGGTTTTATCATAGTTTTCCCTCAGTCCCTCCAAGGCAAATGTTAGGATAGTATATCTCTTGGACCATGACTGCTTCCTTCCACATCATTTCCAGCTGAACAACATTTATCAATTATCCTACCATCCAACACTCTGTAGTCTGGTTACTGAAAGTATTATTAACTAATCCATTAAAAACTGGGTCTTTGGTAAATTCCATGAATACTTGAGAGACCATTGCTGAATCTTGAGTATATGGGCTGTTACCTTGTTTACATATCCACCAGCATATAATTTAAATGCTATGATAGGTATAATTATTTTTCTTAAGTATAATAATAATTGTGGGGGCACGTGGTTGTCTAGTTCGTTGAGGTACTGTGCTACAAGCCGGAAAGTCGTGGATTCAAGTCCCAATGAGGTCATTGAATTTTTTTCAATTGATCTAATCCTTCCAGCCGCACTATGGTCCTGGGGTCGACTCAGCCAGGAATATTCTTGGAATATTCTTTGGGGTAAAGGGTGGTCGGTGCATAAGGCTGACAACCTTGCCGCCACCTATGAGCCAATTGTCTAGAAAATGTGGGAACCTCAACATCTCACAACTCTGTGGGCTTCCACGGCCTGTTGCAGGGATACATTTACTTTACTTTATAATAGTTGTGATTATAGTCATCTAATGTACCATGAAAAACTAAGCAGGGAAATATTCCTCTAAAGCTGAGATCAACGATAGCAGTTCAATGAGGAAGAATATTATGAAATACTCAGTTTTAACAAGTATGTAACCCAGAATATTACAAACAGTAGAGGAGTAAAGAGCTGTAAAAGGGAACTTAGAAATTTTACTTTATTTACGAGCTTTGTACCACCCAGTTTGCAAGGGAAAAGGTAAAAGTATAGTGAGTGAATATATAAATCACCTGCAAGGTGGAAGTTTGATTTAATTATCCCACCACCAAGTTATGAAAATTGTTGCATATTATATTTAGTTACATCGTGCTGTTTAATTTGACAGGTGGTGTGAAGCTTGGTCTAGGAGACTTCATTTTCTACAGTGTCCTGGTTGGCAAGGCATCTTCCTATGGTGACTGGAACACTACACTGGCCTGCTTTGTTGCTATCCTTATTGTAAGTATTCATTGAAGGTTGATGCCTTTATGGCTAGGGGTACAAAAGGAGAGGTTAGTGGATTATAACAATTTATTACTGGAAGTGTTCACAATCATTTTGAAGCCACTAATTTATGTTCCCATTGTCACTGCCTGTCTGCACATTTAATAGCACCCCACTTTGACAGAATATGCCTTCAAGAAATGTAATTTAGGTGTCCCTGGCCTAACCTTGGTGAAAAATCCTGGGCCATATTGGATAATTTGTAATCTTAATTTATACATGACACTCCAACTTTTGGCCATAAAAGTATCATGATATGTTAACTGAGTTTACCAAAATTAAATATTCGAAAACCTAGTCCCACAGGTATATTTTTAAATGAGGTAAGTGATATGTCAGCAGCACTGATTTACTGCCTGTACCAGTTACCAAATACTTAAAGTACAAGTCATTTAGATTTCACTGGCTTGTAGCAGAAGCAGATGACTGCTGAGAGTGGCTGAATGGGCCCTGGCTAAGAATGGAAATGGAGTTATTTGAAACACAAGAGCTGGAAACTGCCTTGTAACGGTGATTGTTATTCTTTTAGTTTCACATGTAGACCCAAGCAGCTACAGTAATACATTATGCACCAAAAGGTGCAGTACTGAAACTCGTGTCTCATACGCTGATGTTCGTTTGTCAACGGGGCATAGCTCCAGCCTCACGTGTTCCCATTAGTGAAAAGGAAGTTGTGTTGTGCAGTTGTTGGAAATTGGTCTCTCGATGGAGGAAAAAGTATTCATAGTTGAGTGTTATTTCCACTCATACAGAAGTGGTCGCCAGACAGCTCGCTTCCTTGGTTTTGAGCAGCCAGATGTTATCGTTCAGAAACCGCTACATGATACACATGTGACAATATGGTGTGCCGTCTCAGCACACATTATATTAGGCCCCTATTTCATTGAGAATGGGGAAGGCAAATGCTCTTACCGTCACCCAAGAACACTACAGGGACATGAAGAAAGGACCATTTCTTCAGGATTTGAGAAGGTCTGTCATGCAAGGTGCCTTCACAGGAATAGACAATGGTATCAACAGGACGTCTTTTCATTTCAGTACTGAATATTTTGATGCATACTGTAGTTAGCTAAGTAGCCTGTAACTGCTATGTAGTGATGATTAAAGTCATTCTCATTTCACTCTGTGGGTCCTACTAGCTGCAGTAGGTAACTAAGTAGCATTTTGTGATATAGTTTTTAAACGTTTTCTTTCAAGCATGAATACTTTTGGAACACTGAACAAAGCAGGTATAGAGCAAGGTTATCAACCTACGCATTTTGAAGAATAGTAAGGATTGGCAGATAATTGAGGAGCTGTTTCAAGGAAATGGCAGCTTCGGTCTAGAAAAATGAAATTAACGGCCGCGGGGATTCATTGTGCTGACCACGTGAAACCTTCTATCCACTGAAGTTGGCACTAACTTCACCGACAAGCAGTGGTCGCTTGGTCAGTATAGTTCACTTGCAGACTGAAACCATGGAGTTTGTCTTTTTTTTTAATGGATTGGCAACCTAAAGAGAAATGTAGGTTTTGTTATATTTACCAGTGGATGCTAGTAATTATGAACATCTTCCTGTGATTATTCATTAAAAAGTGGATATTTTTACAATACTTATTATATTCAAACTTCCCACATTTTATCAGATCTTGGAACAGAAAGTATGAATGGTAGGAAATTGAAGGTACAGGAAATACAAGAACAACTCAAAAACATTTTATTTGACACACTAATAAACCTCTACATGTGCACCATTGGTAGCACGAACAATATCCGATCTGTATTCAATTTCTTGCCATGTTCTTTCCAACATGTCCATTGGTACAGTAGCAATCGTTTCACGGATGTGGGCTCGTAAATCTGGGGGGGTCATTCACTGCAGGCACGAACACATGGTCCTTCATGTAACCTCAGAGGAAGAAATCGAGTGGAGTGAGGTCCAGTGAACATGGTGGCCACCGAATTGGTCCGCCATGGCCAATTCAGCGATCTTGGAAGGTGGCATTGAGGGACCTCCGAACATGCAGACTCCAGTGTGGGGGTGGGGCTCCATCTTGTTGGAAGATTATGTTAGGCTGCAGATCGGCTACCTGGGGATAAAGGAACTGTTCTAACGTGTCAAGGTATACGCGGCCAGATACTGTAGCTTCAATGAAGAAAAACGGAAATAAATGAGTTTTTCTTTCATCTAGTATTGATTATAATCCATAATTTATCACAATATGTTCCCGATGATTAATAAGGATGTGGGAGGTTTGAACGGAACATACTGTATTTTCCATTGTTTTTGGTAATCCTGTATAATTACCAGTTATCATCATAATTTCAGCTGCTGGTCTAGCCTGATGATGCGAATCTACATGGTGATAATATAGACACCATAAAGAGAAACACACAAACTTTAATTGACGCTAGTTAGGAGATTGGTCTAGAAGTAA
Source organism: Cryptotermes secundus (assembly GCF_002891405.2). Lineage (NCBI taxonomy): Eukaryota > Metazoa > Arthropoda > Insecta > Blattodea > Kalotermitidae > Cryptotermes > Cryptotermes secundus. The sequence goes on along the minus strand of NW_019718620.1, from coordinate 607,606 downwards.
AGAGAGAAAACTAAGTATATGTTGCTCTTTACCAAGTACAGTTAGAATTATCAAGTCAAGAAGGATGAGATGGGTAGGGCATATAGCACGAATGGGGGAGAAGAGGAATGTTTATAGGAATTTGTTGGAAAGCCAGAAGGAGACTAGTAGGAGGACCAAGACATAGGTGGGTGGATAATATTAAAATGGATCTTAGAGAGAGAGGATTGTGGTGCTCTCAGTTGGATTGATCTAGCTCAGGATAGGGATCAGTAGAAGGCTCTTGCTAACACAATAATGAACCTTTGGGTTCCATGATCTTGAGTAGCTGCACAACTGGCAGCCTCTCAAGAAGGGCTCACTTCCATGAAATTAGTTACTTATTTAGGTAGTTATCCGTAATTACCGGTTTATTCACATTTGCAATAATGTGTCTGTGTGTGCACATGAAGTTTGATGCTTTCATATAGCCCACACTCATGTTCTTCCCAATTCATTATTCATAATCCTATCATTTGTTACAGGGTTTGTGCCTTACATTGCTGTTATTAGCCATTTTCAAGAAAGCTTTACCTGCACTTCCCATCTCTATTACATTTGGGCTCATATTCTACTTTGCAACCAGGGAAATTGTGAAGCCATTTGCAGACAGTTTGGCAAGTGAACAAGTGTTTATCTAGCAGGCTGGTGTGTTTAAACAGTGTTTACTCCTGTAATTTACATGTGTTATAATCATAAATTCATGTCTTGAAATTGTGTGTAAAATATGTGAATATTATTACTTATTGGAGTATAGTTTTACACACTAGAATGAAGTTACAAAATTACAGCTGCATAATTTGAGGAAAGAAGAATGAAAAAGGGTGATTTCCATTCTTTTCACATAATTTATAACAGCCTCTCCCTCTTTCCCTTATGCACTAAAACATTTGTTCCCAGTTGTCTGCCTCCAGACAACAGCAGTTCCCCATGCCCATATTTTGCGAGTTGATAAAATAGAAATGCTTGTGTGCATTGTTTCTGAAGCTTTGATACATAACTCTTCAAACTAATAATATATAAATTAGAAAATAGGCAGTACACAATGTGCAGAATACATGTTAAATAGCCAGTTCTACATTATATGTATTGTCATTCAGTCATACTTATTTAATATACTACTCATATTTAATAGCAGATTACAACAGCAGGGAACTATAGACTGGTAGGTACATCACATAATTTTGCCCCAAAATGGGCCACAGCTTGTTAGCAAGAGCAGAGAACACTTGGACAATCATGAAAATAATTTGTATTTTAAACCATAATTAAAATTATGAGATGATGTGTTGATATTGTTTTTCTTGTTACTTTCCTGAATCATCTCATAATGAGATACTGAATATGAATTGTAGATAGATACCATTAAAGGTACAAAAATTTAAGTGATATTACTATAATCAGCTGTATGTAGTACATGATAAAACATTATCCATTAACATGAGGGTCATCTTTATGACCAAGCTTCCTCCATTATATTCCATTCTTTCATCCACATTTTTCTTGTATTTGTCTCCAGTCTCTTCCACTGTGTTTCCTTACTTAGTCTGCCTACATTTTACCTGGTCTCCTTGGTAGTTTGTACATCATCACCTTCCCCCCTCAAAGGACTATTATTTTCATGTGTGTCTAATGATAGTCCATTTTTAATTTTACCAGCAGCTTATTTAGCTTTGTAACTTCAGATCTTTGTCTCTTTGTTCGTGATTTTATCTGTTCTTTTCCTATGACTAAAAAAAAGGTAAAGCTATCCCTGTAACAGGCCTTGGATTGTGAGACATTGAGGCTACCACATTTTCTAGACAGTCAGCTCACAGATGGCGGTGAGGTTGTCATCCTTATGCGCAGGCTGCTATTTACCCTAGGAAGATTCCTGGTACTGATTTCTGTTAGAGGTCTGTAGTGAGGCTGCAAGGATTAGATCAATTCAAAAATCCAGTGACCTCATCGGGAATCGAACCTGCAACCTTCCAGCTTGTAGCATTAGTGCCTCAACCAACTATGCTACCAAGTGCCCCTTTCTTATGACTGTACAGATTTCATCTCTACTACTAGTAAACTGCTTATAAATTTGTTAGTCCATGCCAGTGGTTCACTCCATATGCTAAAATAGGAAGAACAGTGATTACGGTCTTCTTCATAAGTATCTACCAGACTATCCATTGTCAACATCCATGAAGACAGTAGTAAATTAATCTTTTTGAGTAAAGTAATTCCAGTGTCTTTTTCACATTTCAAAAATATATTTCTAACAGTCTCCTGCATGATATCATTTTCAGCCAGTACAACAATCCTTCACCAGCACACACTTACCAGCTGTAGTATTTAGTTCTATGTTTCTGTGTATTTTGTGTATACTCTAAAAGAAATTGCCTCCTACCTCCCCAAGAGATCGATATCTGCTACGACAGAGCTATAATGGCATCTGAAATCAGTTTCCTAGATTCTAGGTTGTATTGTTGTGTTTTTGGTGACACTTTTATGCTCATATCTGTTGTCTACTTTTTCTCAATGCGACTTTTACTTCTTGCTCAACGTATGTCCTATACTACTACTGCAGCAACTGCTGCTGCTGCGTGTTTCAGTCATACAGGGCCATCAGGTATATGTCCTCTTGCTAAAATTGTTCCCTTTTAAATATCACATATGGTGGCAACTTTCTTTCATCCACAGTTATTGTACCGCACTGCAACTCTGTATTTTGTATCCAGTTGCAAGGATAATGACACTTTTTTCACGTCTTTTTGATTGTTGTGTTTATCGGGGCAGCCATTCCGAAAGTAACCTCCTTTTATTTCAGGCAACAGGTGGAAAGCTTGTGCATGAGTGGTAGGGTCACATGACTCATTCCCTTATATACCATCACATAACTGGACATCTAGTGTTTGTTCTTGTCTCTAGAGAGTGAGTTATGATATATCCAGCCAGATGAGAAATTCACACTGTTATCCACTTTTTTGTGATGAAAACATAAAGGCTATGGAAATCCATCATGAATTATGTGCGGTTTATGGCCAAAATGTAACAAGTGAAGGAACTGTAAGACGATTTAGAATGTTCAGAGATGTTCACAATGAAGAGTGAAGTGGTTGGCCATCTGTAGTGAGTGATGATCTTGTTTGAAGTGTTGAACAAAAAATGTGTGAACAGTGGCACTTCACAATTTCAAAACTTTTGTGTGAATTTACACACTTCACACACTGTTCTCTGCAAAAGTATCGCAGTTAGGCTAGGCTATCGTAAGTTTTGTGCAAGATAAAAGCAAAGTAAAGGTGAAGTCATCCCTGTGCTTAACCAGTTAAGCACTACACCATGAAGACATATGGGGAAGTGGATGTATAGACCCACACTTCTTGACCTCAGCACTAGTTGGTAGTGAGTGGTCAGCTTCACGCTCCAGCCACTTTACCCCCAGGGAAAGGGCCCCCTGTACCCATTGGATAGGAGGCTGGGTGGGCTCCAACAGCTGGTCTAGACAACATGTAAAAGTGAAAATTCTTGACCCCACCAGGACTTGGGACTTTGACTCCTAGGTTGTCCAGCCTGTAGCGAGTCACTATACCTACTGTGCTGTCCCAGCTCGTTGGGTTCTGAAAATGCTCACAGGTCAACACCAAAAACAGCATGGTTTTGGCTTTGCCCTTTTTTAGAGCATTGCCACAAAGGTGGTGATGAATTCCTCAATCACATCATACAAGTAACAGGTAGTGAAACCTGGGTTTCATTTGTGAACGTTGAAACCAAAGAACAGTCAAAGCAGTGAATGCACACACATTCACCAAACAAGCCGAGAAAGTTTAAATAAACTCTGTCTGCAAGAAAGCTGATGGTGACTGTTTTCTGGGACAGGAAAGGAGTGCTGATGGTGGAATTCATGCAACAAGGGACCATAATAACGCCAGAAATGTATTGCAAAGCACTTAAAAAAAAAAGTGCATAGGTCTGGCTGTTCAGAACAAGAGGCTTCGAATGCTGACATTTGGTGTAGTGCTCCTCCATGTAATACTCATCCAGATACAGCTGCTCATGCTTGAGCATTGCTGGAGCATTTCAACTGGGAGTTGGTGGAAGATGTCAGAATGTGGCTGAGCTCACAGGCAGCAGACTTTTTCAACACAGGCACACAAGAACTTATTCCCCGATACAAATGCCTCAATTCTGGCAATGACTATGTTGAGATGTAGCTTAAGCATGTATGTATTTTTTGGATATAATATTTTTTCTCATTGCTTGTTTTTCTGACAGCTCACTGGAGGTTACTTTTTGAATAGCCCTTGCAATTATCAGGTTAAACTTCTTCCTTATCTGCAAATTTGTTTTCAAACTCTTAAGTAATATCTCTGATATATGAAGCCAGGTGGTTTTGTCCTTTATATTCTGCACACTCTATAACCATCTGAGTGACCTGCCATTGATCAGCTAAGCAACAAGCTGAGTAATAATTTGCTCATACTGCATTTGTTCATTCTTAAATTTACCATGCCAGTCTTCAACAGAACTGTTAGTACTTTGTTTCCCACTGATAACTACGAGGCTCGTCCACAAAGTAAGTTTCCCTGGGGCCATTTACAGAAACAAAACACAATTTCATGGAAATATTTATTGCAACAGATACAGCAAGTGTTCAGCTATTTTTCAACATAATCGCCACCGGAATTGAGACATTTGTTATACCGTGGGACCAACTTTTGAATACCTGTGTCATAGAAGTCTGCCGCCTGAGATTGGAACCACTGTGTGACAACCATCTCCGCCTCTCTGTCATTCTCAAAATGCTGATGCTCACCGGACAGGAATTTCTTGAGGTGTAGGAAAAGGTGGAAATCACTGGGAGCGAGGTCTGGGCTGTAGGGTGGATGATTAAACACCTCTCAGCTGAACTCCTGCAGGAGACTTGCTGTCCGTCGAGCCGTGTGCGTCCTAGCGTTATCATGCAGGAAGACAATACCAGCACTAAGCATCCCGCGCCGCTTGTTCTGAATGGCCTGTCGCAATTTCTGCAGTGTTTCACAGTAACGCTCAGTATTCACCATCTCACCTCTGGTCAGGAAGTCGATGTGGAGAACGCCCCGTCTGTCCCAGAATACCATGCACATCACTTTCCATGCCGACAACNCACTGGGAGCGAGGTCTGGGCTGTAGGGTGGATGATTAAACACCTCTCAGCTGAACTCCTGCAGGAGACTTGCTGTCCGTCGAGCCGTGTGCGTCCTAGCGTTATCATGCAGGAAGACAATACCAGCACTAAGCATCCCGCGCCGCTTGTTCTGAATGGCCTGTCGCAATTTCTGCAGTGTTTCACAGTAACGCTCAGTATTCACCATCTCACCTCTGGTCAGGAAGTCGATGTGGAGAACGCCCCGTCTGTCCCAGAATACCATGCACATCACTTTCCATGCCGACAACGTCTGCTTGAATTTCGTCTTACAGGGAGATCCACTGTGACGCCAATGCATTGACTGCTGCTTGGTTTCTGGGGTAATGTGTGCAATCCACGTTTCATCACCTGTGATGATCCGGTTCAGAAACTCGTCGCCGTCATCATGGTACCGCTGCAGAAATGTCAATGCTGACTCCATGCGCTTTGTTTTATGTTCTGGTGTCAGTTGCTTCGGCACCCACCTGGTGCACAATTTCGTGAACAACAGATGCTCCGTGACAATTTCGTGCAACAAGGAGCGGGAAATCTGCCGGACATGACTGCTGAGTTCTGCAATTGTGATGCGACGATTCTCCATAATGCATTCCCGCACAAGTTCCACCAGGTCGTCTGTAATGATGGATGGCTGCCCACTGCGCTTCTCATCATGTACACTTTGTTGACCTGCTGAAAATTGTCTGCACCAGTGACACACCATCTGCTCGCTCATGACGTTAGGCCCATAGACCCGGCACAGCTGACGATGAATTTCGATCGGCGCTATGCTCTGTGCATTGAAAAACGTTATCACTGACCGCACTTCACAGTCGACGGGAGTTGGAATAAGAGCCTCCATCTTCAACAGCTGCAACAATGCTACTGTGGGAACGCGGGAAATTCCGTTTGTGCATGCGCCATGCTACATCATTGCTCTGTCACGTACGCGCAGTTGCTTCACGCAATATAAGGTTTGCTAGCTGTGGGATTAGTGGGAAACTTACTTTGTGGACGTGCTACGTATAATGTACACATTCAATGCCTCTGGAGTTTTTGGCCTTCTTAGATCTCTAGTTCACTGATACTCCATCAGCCAAGTCAGGTCACTCTCAGTGCATGATTTCATTTCATAGCTCCACTGCTCAGCAGACTAACTCTAGGTTTTGGATTATTTGAAATCCACTTAAACTGCTGGAAATTTATATCACAGAAAATTACTTACTGCATTTTCTACTGATAAGTATACTTACTGTTGGACTATAACAAATTTTGGAGCCTTAAATGGTCTGGTTACTACTACATTCTTCAGTGGCTTGCTTCTGGATATGAAACGCATAACATCTATGATAATCTATATTGAAGACTTGCATGGTGATCATTGTTGGATTATATAATACTTATTGGTAACACAGCTTGTAACTTTTACTTAAATTTCTGAAACTTTTTCACATCATCTAGCACATGGCTCTTGTGCTTGCTATCAACATGCTGTAGAAGAGCTTTAAATAAATACATTCCTTGTAAGAGAAGAATGTGTCATGATACATGGTGTATGCCTGCATGAGACTAAATGACTACAGTGAAAAGATGTACACCATTCTGAGAATACCATACCACAAATCTTAGCCTCTTATGTGCAGTCTCTCTACTTGTTCATCCATGTTGCCTTCCAATAAGGACAAGAGGGATTACATCAGCACCTCTGAAACAAACACATTTGTAAACTTGTGGATATTCCATGAGTAAGAGAAATTTATGATAGAATGATATATAAGTTTCAACTTAATAAATCTTAATGAAATTTGTTATATAGCTATAGATGTAGAAAGACAGTATTTTTCCAGTGTGGAGTTGTAAGACCATAATATTTGTCATTTGCTGGAGAATATTCCACCAAGATTCAGCTGAATTTCTTGTTCAAGATTTAAGCATCACTGTACTGACTGATGGGCAAGAAAATGAGGAACATTGAAAGTGACAAGTATGGAAGAAAGTAAGTAAATTACAGTAAAAGAAAGAAGAAGACTGGGAATAAGAAATATGGAAAACATATAGTCTGTTAATTAAAATGAATCCTTGGATAAATTATACTCTTTATTTATTATTTCAGCATAGACCCTTGAAAACAACAAGAAATAATGACAGACTCTTTCCATGTAATACCAGACCACCTGAAGTATTTGTTCCAGTGATACACCAAGTTTTCATTTCACAGGGATAAGAAGAAAGAATTCTGTGTTTGCACCCACCAGTGGACCTAAGTTTTCAACTCGTCACTGTGTCAAGTGTTTTCCTTTCTTCTTCAGTGATCCGGAATGGAAATTGCTACACTCAAGCTCCAGGGTGAATGGTGGATGGGCAAGACATTTCTAGTAGTCTATGGCAATTTTTTAACAGTACCTTGAGACACACCAGTTTCTGAACCACTTATTGCAAAACAATGCAGGATCTGAAGAGAGAAAAAAACTGAACCCCAATTTCTTCTCTGCTGCAATCACATAGGTTGTATACCACTTGGATATATGCCTCAAATGTTCTGGCAATTATATGGAGAAACAGATGGTCTGTCAATTATTACTTGTTCTCTCAGAGATGTATGTTGAAGTAATAAATATAACATACCCTTGGATATTACTTACTGTACAATCTGTGCAAGATTCTGAATCTGAGAAGGTTAGTACTACCTCAGCTTAAATTCTTGAAAGTGTCCCTACCTAAGAATATTACTAATGCAAAATAACAGTCCTTTTGTGAAATAATAAGAAAATCTGGGTTAATGGTTTCACTAGGACTAGAAAATTGTTAAAGAGAGGATGGATTTCTTAGTGTCCCAGCACTGCATTACATTATGTAGGAATGTGGGTATTGATCAATAGGTTTAAAGTTGACATAACTACACCGGCTGTTTGTGACAAACAGCACATCAAAGAAGAAATACAATTCAGGACCTCCATACCAGATGAAAATTATTTCCTATGACTCAGCATTCCTTAATATGGTAGGATTTAAATACATTACAAAAGACAAGAAAATCAGACTCTTAGGAAAAGTATAAATAAGTCAGCAAACCAACAAATATTATGTAGTTCAGGAGAAAGACATAAGATATATAGCATAACCTATGGACAAATGAATCATGATCTGCACACAGACCTGGCAAATGGAAATTTGCATCTCATGCTTTTGTGTTGTCACACCATGTAGGGTGTTGGCTCGCTTAGAAACTGGGATCGTGGGTTCGAATCCCACTCAGGGCATGGATGTTTAGTTTGTGTGTGTGTGCGTTTTTCTGTGTTTGTGTACACGTAGAGGCCTTGCGACGAGCTGATCACCCACCCAAGGAGTACTACCGAATGTGTAAGATCTGGAAAAAACTGAAGTGAACGGAGAAGTTCATGGAGGTATGCCAAGGGGGAAAAAATTTACAGGTGGACTGCTATAAGACGCAGTGGAGATTTCTCAGCAGCCAGGGACCATACAACAGTGCGTATAAATTGCAATTAAAATTTCCGTTAGTATAATCAAGCCTGTTAGCACATGTTTGGTGCGACAAAATTCAGAGTTTCGGTCGAAGACAAAACGTTTACTCCGAGAGAGGAGAGCCACGCACTGTACAGCGTATGTATAAATGAACCAGCCCCCCCCCCTCGGGTAAAAATAGTAGTGTATATCTAGAGTTAGATCGGTTGGGTGTCATCTCATATTGAACGGATGAAGAACCCCCTTCGTGAGTCATGAACATCATCTGTATATTTTTCGATAAGAGGATTAGATGCAGAAATAATCGAAGCCAATGCCTTCACAACGTTTATTAGAGCATGTCTTTCAATGAAAAGTGAGTAATTACGCTCTAAGATGAAATGTACCGTCCACAGAGCATTATTTATGCCTGCAATGTCGTATGCTTGCCTTGGGATTTGCGGCAAATACACACGTTTCGAAAGTGCATGGTGGGCCTTTGGTAAGGCACTGGTGTATGGTTTAGCGGAGTTTAAATGCCCGACTGGCCAAAACGGGGTACTTTGTGCCACGACGACTATACTGATCACTGGCACAAACGGGGCACTTCGGACGTTAAAGGTTAAACACATTAAGCGCCCTAATAGGAACAGACATTTAAACGCAGAGTAGCAGGGGGCATTTAAATAAACTTCGGCCAGCTTAAAGCTTACCACCATTTCAGAAGTCCGGCGTTTAAAGGTTAAATAGCTGAGTAATATCAAGGGTGGCCGGTGGTCTAGAGCAGGGCTCTCCAAACTTTTCGAAACGAGGGCCTCATTAGGTAACTCAGCACTTTCAACGGGCCGGATAAAATGAGAAATTAATAATTCTAGGTACATGAGTTTTATTGAAAGCACAGAATTTCATAAATTAAATACAAAGTACGTGAGAATAAATTAGTGTCTATTAATGACAGAGTGTAGCAGCAAATGCTCATATTTTCATCACAAATTATAATAAAACAACGTGAATGATGGAACTCTTTTTGCATTCTTAAAATCTGATTAAATTGAGGTTCAAATTTTGAAAAGCTAATCAGAAGTAGCGACTTTAAATGTTCATCGGATAAATTTGCCCTGTACTTCAACTTGATGTAATTCATCTGGGAAGAAGTTTGTTCACACAGATATGTCGTTCCAAAAAATTGAGATAAATTTACAAGCAAATTTCTTTAAATTTGGAAATTGCTAAGAGTTCAGAAATTTATAAAATTCAATCAAATTTCCTTCCTTGTATTTGTCTTTAATATGATAATTTTCCTGAAGTTCAATAATTTCCATTTGAATTTGACTTGTGACATCTGCAGCATCGCAGTCAAACGGATTTTGAAACAATCTAATTTCCTGAGCACTGGCATCCAAATCAGCAAATCGCTTCCGAAATTGTTCTTTCAGATCTGAAATGACTAAATTTGCAAACGAGGAAGGAAATTCTGCTCGCGCTACCTACATTGCCACGAAGTGACTCTGCCGATTGAGGCCGAACAAGTTCGAAGAAATACGGTCTAGAATTAGTAAAACTGTGAATAATATTAATATTAACATAATATGGAATATCAACATATTTTAAACACAATCTTAATTAATGAATTTGAAATCTATGAACAAGTATTTTTTCTTACCAGTACTCAATGGAAAATTAGTTCAATTGGCGCATTGCTGCACAATTCTTTCGCGGGCCGGATAAAATCACGTCGCGGGCCGTAGTTTGGAGACCGTTGGTCTAGAGGTAAGGTGTATGGTTTAGAAGTTGTGTAGTTCGAAGACATGATTATTTTTGTGAAAAAAAAAAGAATATAAGAAATTTATGCATGTAGGAAGCAAGTGGTACTATATACACATTTGTATAGATCTGGTGATACGCGGGTAAGACATTGGCGTAGAATTGGGAAGGTACCCGGTTCTAGACCAAGGAGTCTTTTGTCAATAGAAATTGAAAAGTGAATAAATAAATACGATTTTTCTGCAGCTACAAACCAAGTCATATAATATAAGGACGGTCGCAGACAACTGAAACGAACATGGTCTGGTGGTCTAGTGGTAAGGCACGGACGTTGTAAATCCAAGGTTGGTGGTTCGAATACAGCACTATTTTTGTAATGAGATTTTTATGGAATTATATAGCGAAATGTAACATAAGAGGATGATTAAAGCTCACAAATTTCCGCGGCATCGGTGGCCTATTGGTAAAACACCGGCATAGTAAACAAGAGTTGGAAGGTTCGAAACCAAGTATAGTTTTGTGATTTAGAAAGTAAGTTAATTGATTTTTCTGGAATTATAGTCGAAGATGTAGCTTAAGAGGAAGATAAAAGAATATAAATTTAAGTGGTGCTGGTGGCTTGGGGGTAAGACATCAGCTTAGTGTTCAGAAGGTCCCTGGTTCAAAACCAGTAGGATTTTTGTGAAAAATAAAATGGAAAGAAGTTAGGAGATAGGGTAAAGGAGGATGGAGAGATAGAGGAAGGGACCGGGGTGAGGGAAGATTTTTTATTTTTTTGCGGCCGCTCATTAAGACACTCAACCTAAGCGGGTTATATTAAAATCCACATGGGATCAAAAATAAAAAAACTTTGGCCCACCATCCGCCCACCAACCACCCGCCCTTAGGGGGTGACTTTGACTTATTCATTTGAGACCAGATTTTACGAGCGAGAGTTAGCAACAAATTGTAATATAACTGCAGCGCATTCTGTTGACTAGACCCTTATGAAAGCCACGAAGTAGGGTAAACAATGTAACATCATAGTTCCTTGCGACCTCGCTTACTGTGCTATGCCAAGCCGCTCCTCCAAAAATTCATTTTATAGGGCTAGGGCGCCAGCCACCGAGGATGAGATCGTGGAAGCCTGGGAACCCACCCTCGCCCACCCTTTTGGTCATGCAGCAATTTAAATACTCGACACAACATACATCAGCGAGAGTTATGACAAAATTAATAAACCCTGCAGTGCCATCTGTGGATTGAAACATGAACATTACACTTGTGTACTAATGAAACCAGAACATTACCCCAAAAGGGTAATGTTCATGTTTCAATCCACAGATGGCACTGCAGGGTTTATTAATTTTGTCATAACTCTCGCTGATGTATGTTGTGTCAAGTATTTAAATTGCTCCATGACCAAAAGGGTGGGCGAGGGTGGGTTCCCAGGCTTCCACGATCTCATCCTCGGTGGCTGGCGCCCTAGCCCTATAAAATGAATTTTTGGAGGAGCGGCTTGGCATAGCACAGTAAGCGAGGTCGCAAGGAACTATGATGTTACATTGTTTACCCTACTTCGTGGCTTTCATAAGGGTCTAGTCAACAGAATGCGCTGCAGTTATATTACAATTTGTTGCTAACTCTCGCTCGTAAAATCTGGTCTCAAATGAATAAGTCAAAGTCACCCCCTAAGGGCGGGTGGTTGGTGGGCGGACGGTGGGCCAAAGTTTTTTTATTTTTGATCCCATGTGGATTTTAATAAAACCCGCTTAGGTTGAGTGTCTTAATGACCGCGAAGCGGCCCAAAAAAAATTTTATCCTCCCTCGCCCCCCACACCCTCTTATCTCTATCTCTTCACTTCTTGCACTGCCGTTGGTTTTCTTCTTTTAATTTTTTTTTCACAAAAATCCTACTGGCTTTGAACCAGGGACCTTCTGAACACTAAGCTGATGTCTTGACCCCCAGACCACCAACACCACTGAAATTTGTTTTCTTTAATCTTCCTCTTAAGCTACATCTTCGGTTATAATTCCAGAAAAATCAATTAACTTACTTTCTAAATCACAAAACTATACTTGGTTTCGAACCTTCGAACTCTTGTTCACTACGCCGGTATTTTACCAATACGCTACCGATGCCACAGAAATTTTCGAGCTTTAATCTTCCTCTTATATTACATGTCGCTATATAATTCCATAAAAATCTCATTACAAAAATACTCGTGTATTCGAACCACGAACGTTATGTTTACAACGCCAGTGCCTTACCGCTAGACCACCAGAACATCTGTCCGAGAGCTTTCAGCGATCGTCCTTATACTATACGACTTGGTTTATGGCTGCAGAAAAATCGTATTCATTTATACACTTTTCAATTTCTATCGGCAAAAGACACCGTGGTCTAGAACCCGGTACCTTCCCAATTCTACGCCAATGTCTTACCCGCGTATCACCAGATCTATACAAATTTGTATATAGTACCACTTGCTTCCTACATGCATAAATTTCTTACATTCTTTTTTTTTTCATAAAAATAGTCATGTCTTCCAACCACGTAACTTCTGAACCATACACCAG